>NC_044980.1:82694077-83009434 GCF_008728515.1 Papio anubis | reverse complement strand
CTTTCAACAAACATATTTATTAATTATAGGTTTTACCATAGAAAAGAGATACGTTAAAAGAAAAATGAAATTATACAATAGACATAGAATGCATTTATGTGACTCGTTTTCATACTAAACTTTGGCAATAAGGTAAACTTTGCCTGATTTTTGGGAGTCACTCAGCCTTTTTTAGAATTTATATTTCCTTCACGCACAGACAGAGTAGTCAGAAAAGTTGTTCCACGTGAAACAGTAAAGCCATCATGTCCATTTAAAGTAGGATGTTGTAAATTGATGCTTGTTTTGGATACCCACTATCACTTTCTCACAAATGTGTGTTTCCAAAATGAACACTGTCTAAAGGGAAGTTAAATATATGGTGAGCAGATGTCTACCAATGTTTGCATCTTTTTAAAAAAGCAATGTAGGAATTCACATTTAATCTTATTAAAATTACAAAAAATTAAATCTGGCCAATTTAATTTATCTTTATATTAGAATTCTAAGTGATTGTCAGTGAGAAACAGAAAGATTGCGAAGGGTTAGTGAAAGGAATTCTATTTAGGTGGCATTCCAGGGCTCAGAAAGTTTGGTAAGGACAATAAGGGCCATTAATTTTTTTAAATCATTTTATTTGATTTCAATAGTTTTTAGGGAACAGGTACTTTTTGGTTACAGGGATAAGTTCTTTAGTGGTGATTTCTGAGATTTTGGTGTATCTGTCACATGAACAGTGTACACTGTACCCAATATGCAGTCTTTTATCCCTTAGTCCCCCTCCCGTCTTTCCCTCTGAGTACCCAAAGTTTATTATTCTTTGCCTTTGCATCCACATATCTTATCTCCTACTTATAAATGAAAACATATTATGTTTGGTTTTGGCACTCCTAAGTTACTTCACTTAGAGTAATGGCCTCCAACATCCAAGTTGCTGCAAAAGACATTATTTCATTCCATTTTATGGCTGAGTAGTATTCCATGGTGTATATATACCACATTATCTTTATCCAATTGTTGGTTGATGGGCATTTAAATTGGTTCCATATTTTTGCAATTGGGAATTGTGCTGCTATAAACATGCGTGTACATGTGTCTTTTTTGTATAATGTCTTATTTTCCTTTGGGTAGATTCCCAGTAGTGAGATTGCTGAATCGAATGGTAGTTCTACTTTTAGTTCTTTAAGGAATCTCCATACTGTTTGCCATAGTGGTTGTACCAGTTTACATTCCTATCAGCAGTGTAAAAGAGTTCTTTTTTCATCATATCCATGCCAACATCTATTATCTTTTGATTTTTTAAATTAGAGGGCCATTAGTTTTTTAATTTGCTGCTCTTATGGGTACAATCTCAAACTAAAGTTCACTCTCATCAATGGAGAAAATAGCTTTGAATTTTGAACTTCTACATACTCAATTATAATTTAACCTGTAAGCTTCAAATGGCTAATGGCAATATCTATTTGGTATAACACACACACATACACACTCCCAATCATTTTTTCAATCTGGTTTTATATTATGAAATACAATTGAGAAACTTAAGAAAAAATCTCAGACTTCTCCCCTAAACCTAGTTAGTTTCTTTTTCTTCTATATTCTAGTTTCACAAATTTAGGTATAGTATTGAACTCCATGTTGTTATAAAAGTTTAGATGTTGAAATAGTTTACTTACAAACCTAGTATGTTGCCAAGAAGCTGGCAATGTAAGAGGACATTTGATTCATTAATTCCTGTAGGTATTTTACATCATTATGCAAATACTAAAAAGTATAAAATAAAGTGATCTATAGTTTAAAGCCAGATAAGAAATAATGGCAGCCATAACAACAACAACAACAATAATAATAGTTGCTAATAGGTATTGATTGCTTACTTTATGCTACTCTCTGTTGTGAGCACTCTGGTCATACTATCTAATTTCATCCTCACAAGAATATTGTGCAGTAGATACTGTTTCAGTCCTTTACTACTGAGGAGACTGGCACTGAAGTAATGTTAACAGCAAATGTCAAATCAGAATGTCCTAATAGAAGGAAAACTTAATTTGGGGTTTACAAGACAATGGAGTTACCCTTATAATTACTTTGTGGGACTTAAAATGAACTAATAAAATGTAGTTCCAGCATGTTTCATAACTGTTTAGTACATATATGAATCCCTAGGTATTATATAGTATATACTACATTTCTAAACATTGCACAATAATAATTTATTCACTTAACAGATATTTATTGAGTTATTGCTATCACCTGCCAGGAACTGTTCTAAACAGTGGGAATATGATAGTTACTGATACAATATCCTGTGCTAATAGAGTTTATTTTCTAACTTTACCATATTGTGCATATCATATGTCAACTTGTTTGTCTCAAAAATTTGTTTCAGGATTAATCCATATATACATAAATTATTTTCTGTTTTTGGTTGAAAACATAAAAGTATACCACAATTAATTGCACTACTCATAAACTGAAACGTTCTTCAATTTTCTATTATTATAAAGAATGCATTTGTGCCTGTATCTTCTTGTGTATGTGAGTAAGAATTTTTGTCTGGTATGTAAATTTATGTATTTGCTGGGATAAGCTAGTTTTGCTGCCATAGGAAGGAACTTCCAAACCTCAGTGGCTTAAAACAAAAGAAATTTTATCTCTTCCCCACATAAAAATCTGTTAACCGATTCAGATGATCCTTGACGGCAGCTCCTGACCATGTATGTGGCTCAGCATTCTGAGGCTGATTTGATTTTGTGTCCCCTACACATTAGCATATGCTTCCAAGATCATCTTCACAGGGCAAGATGGAGCTTGAGAGTCTTACATTGGCAATTACATTCCAGCAACACATGACAAAGTTGTTTGACTGTAAATTATTGGCCAGACCTAGTCCCACCTGCAGACATGGAGACTAGAAGTTTAATCCTTCTATATGCCCAGAAGGAGGAAAGAATATTTTCTTAATCTAGCTGTGGAATTGCCCTGCCATTGAGTAAACACATTCTACATTTACAAGATACTGAAATATTTCTCCCCAAAGTGATAGTTCCAAGTTTATATTCCCATCATATGGATAGGGGACCCCTGTTTTCTCACAGACTCACCAGAGCCTGACATTGTCACGCTTTATAAATGCTGGGCAATCTGATGTATGTAAAATGGTATCTCATGGTTTTAATTTGTACTTCCCTGGTTACTGGTGAGGTTGAGTATTTATTTAGTTTCTGAAGTTTGCCTTTAGGGAGGAAAGGAGTGAAAGGGGGTGGAGGTAGATATGAAGGACTTTAAATTTATCTTCATTGCATTATTTCTCAAAAATATGATTTGAAAAAAGTACAGAAAAATGTGTGCAATTGTTAAATTCAAATAAAAATATGTTAAAATAGCCTTACCCTTTTTGGTTACCACATTAAAGCCAGTTTAAAACTTATAATTGTTTTTAGAGCCACTTTCACTTACCTCCAAGCTGGGAAACATGCTTTACTGTAACCCTGGTGACAAGACACACCCACAGATTCCCAATAAGTGCTCTTGAGACTTAGTACCTTTGCCCAACTTCAATTTAACTAAACTTCTTGGGATTTGGCCATCAGGAAAAAGAACATACTTGCTTTAATTCTAGTGAAAGTGAAATTGTTCTTGAGAACCCATAAATGTGAGAGTCTATGAAAAAGAGTATAGTGGATCTTTCTGAAATGATGCATAGAGGAGGAACACTTACAGAGAAAGCAGTTCACTATATTTACCATCTGAAAAAGATACATATAAAAGCATTTAAAATATGTACTTATTTATTATTTTAATGTATTTTTATTTACATATGTGATTTTAGAAGAAAAATATAACCATTTCAAATTTAATATTACAGATTAATTCAGCTAATTGGGCTACATCACAAGTAAATATATATTTTAGTCTTAATATCTTTGTGATTGAATTCGAAACTAAAATGTATCTGCTTTTTATTTTCCCCAGAGAATTTTTGTTTTAGTAACAAATTTCTTCTGTGACATACAGTCATATACTGGTTGATTCTGAGAGTTTCTTGATTTTCAATAAACAATGAACTCCAAATTCTGATTTAAAAGGTTTGTTTTGGTTTTTCTCTGGCTTTTTCTTTCTGGGGTTTCAGTGTGGGTTTTCCACATTTGATCTGACCAAATTTGGCCTCGTATTTCTGAGTTTTGGGTAGTTAAAGAAACTGTATTTTGAAATTAAATTCTTCCTTATATTTTTCTTATCGGCGAATGTTCCCAGAGTTTAATTCTTGGCCATTTCTCTTTCTCTTTTGTATGCTTTCCCTGAATCAACTGTGACTCATGGTTTTGACTTTCACTTCCATGTTGATAGCCCTCCTCTTTACAGAACTTCTTCTATTTATACTTTGGTTAGGTTCCAAAAGGTTGGTTTAAGTCTGTTTGCAAAGTGACACTTAAAATGAGTAACTGCTAACACCCTCTGATGGTACCAGGCAAAGTTGATTGTTTTTTTTTTTTTCTTCCTTTTTCTGGCTCAGAGAGTTCGTTTGAGTCATAAGAGAAACTTTTGTTTCATTTACCCCAGCTTCAAAATTCTATATATCTCAGCTGCTTGTGGGACTTACTCCCTTTGTGCACTATCTCCTCAAACTAAACCTATTACAATTTGAGATCATTTTCATCCCAGATAAGCTGTGCCTCTCTCTCTCTCTTTCTCTTATTTTCTTTTTAAAGTAGATGATACCATTCAACTCACTGGAACTCAAAGTCTCCAAAATGCCTATTCTTCTTTCATCATTTTCATCTCATACATTTATCTGCACCAAACCCAGTTGTTTCTCTAGAGTCTGCACATTTTTTGCCAGACCATGATGGTGGGCTATATGTTCAACATCATGCATTAACTACTGTAGTTTCAAAATTAATCACCATATGCATTGAAAACTATGGCAGAGTGCTGCTTATCTCAGTCTTCTATGGCTCCTGTGTCTTCTACCTATTGCTACTCCATCTGTCTTCCTACAAGGCCAGTTTTACATGCAGTCTTTGGCTCAAAAGTCTATATGGACCCATGATTATTACTAGATAAGATTTAGACTCCAAACGTGGCATAAAATGCCACAATAATTGAATTTACATAAACAGATAAAATTTATTTTCTATCTTTATACAGGGAATCCTGAATTTCATGAAATTTGGACATTTGTCCACAGATGCATCTTGCACATTCTCTACTGCAAGCTTTTACTCATTCTACTACTGACCCTGGGCTGCCCTCACCCTCTTTTCTCATATACATCTCATTGTATTTTAGGAACTTGAAATCCTTCTTCAACATCTTCAGTTTTCAACAATTCCTAATTTGTTGTTATTTATTTGTTTATTTTGAGGCAGAGTCTCACTCCGTTGCCCGAGTTGGAGTGCAGTGGTGCGATCTCGGCTCACTGCAACCTCCGCCTCTAGAGTTCAACTGATTCTCCTGATTAGCCTCCCAAGTAGCTGGGATTACAGGCGCCACTCCACCATGCCTGGCTAAATTTTGTATTTTTAGTAGAGATGGTGTTTCACCATGTTGGCCAGGCTGGTCTCAAACTCCTGATCTCAAGTGATCCACCCACCTTGGCCTCCCACAGTGCCGGGATTAAAGGCATGAGCCACCGTGCCCGGCCGATCCCCCATTTTAAAATCATTTTATTATAAATGCAACACAAACTTAGAAGATTTCAAAAGTCTAGGGAATCTTCACAACATTGAAAAAAAAAAAAACCATATTACAATCTCATCTGATCTTGAGTGATTTACTTTGACTTTCATCATTATTTTCATGATTTCATCATTATATTGAGTTTCAGATATGTCTTACTAACCAGTTCCAACTTCATACCTTCAACTGTATATAGAACTTTCCCACCTGTATGGCCATAATCTCAAACAATTATTACCATTTTAACATATTTTTCCAGTCTTTTTAAAAATATGAATTTTAAATGTTTAATGATTTTATATTATAATATTAGGCAAAATGTAAAACAAAAGTTGTAATGGCTGTATTTCACTCTAACATATATATCTGCTCACCATTCCAATAAAATAACATATCTTTAATTTCAAATCCTCATTATTTCTTACTATACGTGATGCTAAAGAGAACATTTATATATATAAATCTTTGTCTAATTTTACATGATTTCTTTATGTTAATCTCCTAGAAATAAAATTTGGGGTCAAAGGTATGAAAATTTTAGTTAAAAATTATATTGCTAAATTGCTTTCAAGAGAGGTCTTGCTGATTTAGAATTCCAAGTCAAGATTCTGAAAGAGTTCCTACTTTTATTACAGCTAAACCATACTTTTTTCTGATAAGATTTTAAATGGTTACAAGTCCTATAATTATCAGAAAGTTATTTAATCTCTCCAGTCCTCAGGTTCCTCTGTGAAATGGGGATAATCATAGTACCTATCTCGTAGGTTCATTATGAGTTTAATGTACCTAAAATTTGTACATACTGCCCAACACAAAATACTAATGTATTTTGTCAACAAATACATCATACTTGTCTATGTATTAGACAAATTATATATTGTTCCACTTACATTCTTTTACTTCAGACTTCATATATTTGGTAGCAAAAATTCCAAATGGTTTAAATTAATGTTAAGAACTTTCACATATTAAAAATAATCTTAAATATAGATGTGCAAAATGGAAAAACAGACCTCATTATATTATTACAGGTTTCATCACAACATTTACAGTGCTGCCTAGTCCACGTTCTTTCTCTCCCTGAAGTCTCCAAACCTGTAGCAGCATTGTCAATTGGCTCCTCATCGCGTTTCTTGCAACACTTTCAAACGAAAAATGGTGCTAAGTCTTTAGATGCTTCCACTAAACTTTAGTGGGAGATGATAGGGCAGCCCATTTAGACTTTGCAGAGCCTAAAGATCATGCAATTGTGGAAGTGTTTTTAAAGGAAAATAATAACTATGAATTTAAAAATTGCTAGCATCACTGCCAGGTTCTTGCAAGGGAGTCATTTAGGGGAAGAGCCCTAAAGTTACATTAGCTTCGAGGTAAATCACCTACTGCTTCTTGGCATGCCACACCACTCTTTTTAGAGTATCTCTCACAGAGTAGGTTCTCAATACATATTTGTTGATGTGAATAGGAATTAAAGAATTATCACAGATGCCACACTATTGTACATAGACAAAAGTGTTAGCCACAGTTCCCAGTGACCTCCATATTGCAGTAATGTAGAAATATAAATTTGAGAGCATGTTAAATATAAAGGACAAAATCCACCCTTGATTTTTCTTCAGACACCCATTATAGCCTGTTGATGTAGAGATTACAGAGAGAATACACTTGGCTCTAACAAAACTTACTTCGTTCTGGCTAGTCTTACAGTTTGAGATGTTCCGACACTAGGTTCTCTTTTTATGTTCTTACTCTCTAAAATTTTTCTAGTGGGAATGGAGAAGTTGTCTGTCAGTTTCATTGCTACAATTAAAACTGATCACATATTTTAATCATGATTACCAGTATTTGGATGGTTACAGAAAAGCGACTTGGTCTTCTCAATAAGAAACACTTTCCAAACTCTTTTATATTCAGTTTGAGACACCTGAAGATTAAGAGTCTACCAGAACATTCCCAGCCAGTTTGAGCCCTGTCACTAAATACTAACAACAACAACGACAAAAGTAAAAAAAAAAAAAAAAAAAAAAAAAAAGTTTCCATGTATTATGAAATCCAAAAATGTAAAGTCTTATTGTAAGCCTTGATTGCTGAAGAAAACCAGCAAAAATGTGAGGATGTGAGGGAAATAATACTTTCCGGTATGTGCTAAAAGTGACTATGAAGATCAAACTCCTTTAAAATCAAGGAGGGTCTGTGTTTGTGTCAGTCGGCTGCTGTTTTCCTCACTGGAAAAGATTCTTACTTTGAAAACTTAGGTTTCAACCAAGCTATTCTGCTATAGTCACCACAGCTTTAATGATTGCCCTTTCCTCAAGTCTATTCTTGTTTATTCCTCAACAGAAAGAACTTTAGATTAGTGTATGTATCTGCATCTTTTCGTGGCTACTGAACCTCCTTTTCTCCTGAACACCTTGTTGAGAACAATTTAAGAGTCTGGCTTTATACTTCCTCTGCAATAAAGAACAAAATGTTCCCGGCACGATAATTCTACTTGGGAATGGATAAGTTCTCATATGCTTAAATTCTGAAAGGTACGTGAGATGGTCTGCTCTAAACGACAGGTTGCCATGGTTACATCCTTCTGTGGCTCAGATGGGGATAGGGCCAATTATCAAGTTTTGTTTGGTTGATTTTAAGTAGTTTGTTACCTGGATACTCAACAAATAAGAAAACCGGGGGAAAAACAGGCTTGTTTTCTTCTTCCCTAGAAAGGAAGCAGTCATTGTGGGAGCTGGGGGGGAAAGCCCTTAAATTCCAAACAACATGGTAAATTATTTAGTTCAGATAAAGAGTTTCTAAACTGTTGACTTTATTTCGGGACTAGCATAAGGCCTGTGAACTAAGATAGCTTTAAATGCTCTGAATTGGATTTTTTGTTAACTCTGTTGATCCTATAATATTTGTGTTAAGTAATTCATTCCCCTCCTCTTTTCCAGATTTGTCTGGTGCTTTTCAAGTGTGTGTGTGTGTGTGTGTGTGTGTGTGTGTGGTGTGCATTTTAACAGTTACTCCTTCTGTGAGTTTTGCTGCTCAGCCTCATTCCTCCCTCCCGTGGTGGAAGTGAGATTGTTAATTAATGATATTCCAGAGGCAATTTCTGGAGTGACTATTGGAAAACCCTTCTTAATTAACAAAATGATAAATTCCCCACTGCAGCAGTGCTGCAAGTGAAGTTCATCTGTGTCATTCAAAATCTATGATTTTAAAACATTCTCCGACATTTTTTGTGAGGATATTGGGCATTTAAAGTCTGGATCTTTTATCAAAGTTTCCATAGCCAGCTGGAGAAGGAGAAATGCAGAGTGAAAAGGAGAAAGAAGAACTGGACAAAATTAAAATGCTCTTCTGTCATGGTAATAGTTCATATGGGCACTGACAGGAGAGCATTTTAACTTTGTCAAGTGTGTCTGCTACTCATTTATTCCATCTCCTGCTTGTTATCGAAGTTTCAGATTAAATGTAAAGATATGAATGTATTGCCATAATAAATTTATAAGTGGATATTTAAAGAGCAAAGATTTGAATGACACAAATGAACTTCGGTGTAGCAGTAAAGTGGATAGGATTTGCAGAAAGATGCCACAGAAGTCAGAAATGACTGCTGGCATCGCCTTAATTAAAAAAAAAAAAAAAACTAAAAAAAACTTAAGCTGCATAAGTCGCCATAGAAGGTGTCTAATGTGAAATTAGGCTTACTTTACATTATTTATGCCACTTTAAAATGATGTAATAAAAGCTTTCAAAAATCTGATTAAACCGTGTTATTCAAATACAAGGCAATTACTTAGGCAATGGAAAAGCTAAGCTGTTAAATTTGGGGGCAGGGAGTAAGATTCCAGACAAAGTTAAAGCAGCATGTTATTAAAAATATATTGGTTTCTTTTTAAGATATCTAGAAAATACAATTAACTTTTTGAAATTATATTTAGTTGAGTGAATAGTAATCCCAATGCAGTAAACTGTAGATACAACACTTTCTAAGGATGCCTTATTTTACTTCCCACAAGAGGCTCAGGGTTCGTTTAAATGTCATGGAAAAACCACATAACCTGAGACACTCCTGCAGGGTTTGCATAACACTTGTATTCATAATAAGGAAGAAAGCAATGTGAGGAGGCACCCAGCTTCTATGACCTGATGTGTGGTGAGGACCCAGAGCACAGGGCTGAGAAGAAGCAATGGGGAGTTAAAATGAGGACATGGGGATAAATTATTTGACATGATCCTGAGCAGACCTGACTTTTGTAATGACACTCAAACAGCAGATAACCCTGAAGGCAATCTGAAAAAGAAGAATACAGTGGTCACACTAGCAGATATGGAAAGAGATGAGTAAGTTTTCCCGAGTTGTCTAAATCACTATTGAAAAGCACATCCTTCGACTGTGACCACTACTTCTCTTTTCTTATCATGTCTGCTGCCCTTAGGCTAATACAGTATAAGAATTCATTTTATTTATCTGCTCCAACACAGAATAACTCCAGTGAGGGTAAAGTTATAAGGATTGTAAGGAAGAGGGAAAGAAAAATGAATACAAAAATAGCCATGGAAGTTTCAGAATAATAGCATGAGAAGAAAGAATTTGTTTAGGCTGGTTTTCTGATATTATCCAAATAAATATTACTTTCAAAATCATAATGTCTGCCTCGAGCTTACATGGAGAGAAAGGAAATGGAAATGTTCCTTACTGAATCTGAGATCTAGTGTTTTGTTTACGCTTGATATAGATAGTAAATCTTAGGAGCGGTTCAGTTAGAATAATCGTTTAAAAATTACTTATAGGGTGCAGCAGACCAACATGGCACAAGTATACATATGTAACAAACCTGCATGTTATGCACATGTACCCTACAACTTAAAGTATAATAATAATAAATAAATTTAAAAAAAATTACTTATAGGACTAAAAAGCTTATGCTTTTAGTAGACCCATTCAGTAAATTGGGGGGTGAGGAGAAAATGGGGCTCTTTAGCGAATGACCAACATCTACAGATTTTGCCTAATAAGTCGTTTCTATGGGACAGATGTCTTATCAAACTTTCAATTAAACTTGATTTTATTATAAAGTCGAGCTGGTAGTAAATGTCTTTACTTTTTAAAGTAGATTTTATTTGTTATATAACTACTCACACAAACTGGGAAAAACCATTTTAATGTATGGCACAGATCTTAGGTAAATGATATATGAGAGAGGATTTCTGGATTCTAGGTGTAGGGCAGGGTCACAATTTATAAATTGCAACTGGAGGGTGTGGTCTATAAGTAACTAATCTAATCTTTCTCATGACCTCCATGTCATTGAATACGGTTCAAGGAGGGCTGGTGGGATGAAAAATTGACAATTAATGATCTCCCAGTCTCTTCATGTTTTAGACAATTTCTCTTGAAAAAAGAAGAGATTCTTTGGGTTTCCTTTCACCTTCAGATAGCATCTGGGTGGATTGGTGGCAATGAGGATAGTGCTACTAGTCCCAGCTGGCCTCCTTGGTTGTCATGAAGGCAACCACTACTGAGATTCATGGTCCCAGTTATTTGCATGCAAGTACACTAAAAACTCACCACAATTTCTTAATCCTGACCCCAGACTTCTGTTATTTCAACAGTCTTCTCAGTACCTTGAACCCTTACTGAGGCATGCAAAAACTTCTATGCCCCTCTACATAGGCCTTGGGAACTGGGAGCGCTGCCTCTGGTTCCCGTCTCTAGCCACGTCCCTGTAACAGCACTGAGCTACCCACCTCCTTCCCTTCCTTCCTTCTTCTCCTACAAGACTATCCCTAGATGTTTTCAATGTCTCTCAAGCTTTGGAGAAAGAAGACCCTTGCTATTATGTTCCTAAATTTCCTCCTAGATGTTTAGAGTTTCTGTAGGCTCCTGACTCAAGTTTGGCCCCTTTTGCTTCACCTCTGACTCTCATCTTGATTCTTATTCCATTAGGGCCAAGAGTGGGAGGGCTGTCTACTTTCTCTTCCTATATGGAAGAACTTACCCTAAGTCATGCACTCCTTTTCAGTTTCACTGAATTTTTCCTATTTCATTTAACTCAAAATGCAATTGTCATATCTTTATAATCCTATCAAGTCCCTGTGAACTCAACCCCCACCACGTCTCTGATTTTACCTTCTACTAGTTTTCCTCTTTCTTATTCTACTCCAGGTACATAGACTTCCCTATTTTTCCTTGAAAATGCCAAAGGTGCTCCAACCTTGGGACCTTTCATTTGTTTTTTCTCTCTGTCTGGAATTCACATATGCCATACATCAACATTGCTTCTTTCCTCATTTTTAATTTCCTCATCTCTTTTACGTAGCTTCTTGTCATAGACCCCTTTTGTGCTCACCTTAAGCAAAGTGGAAATATTCCCTCCCTCCACCATATCCAACTCTCTATTTCCTTATGCTTCTTTGATAAATCTTCATGCTACTGTTCATCTCAATATCATGTATTTACTGTACATATATTTTTGTATTTACTGTATATATATTTTTATCATCAATATTTTCCTATGTAAATGTAAACTCTGTAAGACTGGGATTCTGTTTTACTGAATAGGACAGCCCTAGTACTTAGAATAGTATCCAGTACGTAGTGATGAATACACACACAGGCAAATGTGAATTCAGCATGCATCCATACATATATTTGTCATGAGTGGGTGAATAAATGTTAGATGATATGCAGAAAGATAAAATGGATCACTAGAAGAAAACATGCATGGGGAGATATCTCCAAAAAGACTTTCCAACACAGAGATGACTTATATTTCATGTGTTAATGGCAGCATTTTTTTTTCATTTCTATATATTTTTAAAGATATATTTTTGAATTATTTGAAAATTACTTAATGTGTCAATGAATGAAGTGGGAAAAAATATCAGAAAAGTCAATTGTTTGTATAAATATGACTCTTGGCTAATTCATTATTATTATTATTATTTTGCTTTTCAATCAGTTATTCAGAAAAATGTTCTGAGAGAAAATGTATATGAGAAAAACTAGGCCCACTTCAAAAGTATTTTATATTTATAAAAAATAGTTCAATTTACATGAATTATTCAATACTAATTATATTTTAGGCAATGCTTTAGGATCTGGTGAAACAAAATAATTGTTGCATAGTCCATGAAGAATGATTTATAAATATTATAGTTCATTTTTATTGTTTTATATTTTCCAAGACTCTTTTTTATATATTCCTCATTTGGTTCTCTTAGCTATTTCTGAAGTAGGTTGTTATCTCAATTTTTCAGATATTTTAGAGATTAAGAAACTGGCCCAAAGCCTTGTAGCTAGTAAATAATGGAAGCAGAATTTAAATTTAGGTTTTTATATGTCAAAATTACTTGCTTTTCTTATTGTGGTTTATATTTTTAGGCAACTTCACGATCTGAAATATGGTTTTATATACATTACCTAACATAATGCTAAAAACATCCCTGTGGGCACATTTTGCAGACAAGGATAGTGAGCTTTATAAAAATCTCACTGACTTGGTCAAAGTTATATAACTTGTTTGTGGCAGAGTGAGTTCTCGAATTCATGATTTTTGACTCAAAACACAATGCCTTTTACACTGTCTATCTGACCAAAGGGAAAAGTTTAGAAGTATAGTTAACTGTCATATGAAGACCAAATCAAGAATAAATTAAAATTTTAAAAACTCCTTTTAATTCTAGAATAAAAATTGGGAAATTAGCTTGATTTGAAAAACCTCAAAGAGTTGAGAAGCAGAAATACACCTATGATTGATAAACCTCAAAGTATTTATGTTTATGTTATTGGCTGTTATTTATGATCTTACTATTTTTTATTTAAGATCTATGGTATTTTATAAAGTTACAATGAACAAAATCACAAAATTTAAAAGTGGGTATGAAAGGAAAAGGATAAACAGAAGTGGGGGAACATAAGGCTAAACCATCAATTATGCTAAAAAAAAAAAAAAGAATAAACAAAACAAGAGAAAAAGTCACTACATAGTATTACCTGCACTGGGTGAACTACTTTAATTTAAAAGGAAATTGTTACTGTTCCACAAATCACTTTATTCAAAATATAATGACAAACCAATAACTTAGAAAAAGCAAAGATTTCTTTGAAAGAAGGCCAGAAAAAACTGCTACTGAGGTTCTTTATAAAATGGCATTGTATAATATGATCATTTTTCAGCAGTGTTCTTGTGGTTTTGTAAGGTTTTTACACACTGACCCTCAGTAGAGGATGAACACATCGCACTGAAACACAATTCAGTAAAAGAAATTCATTGGTGTTTGTCTGGCTATTATGTTTCCAACAAATATAAAAATAATGAAACTGAAGAAAGAGGTTTGACAATAGAAGAGATCAAATGTTGAGTAAATCCATGTGAGACTATTTCCTCCCTTTTGGTTCTTCATTCTGATTTAGATTTTTGTTTATAAGGGAATTTGATGGGGACATGCAGTTTCTCCAAAGGCAATATTTAAAAAATATTTTTACTAAAATACCTCCAATAGTGGCAACAGATGATAGTGAAGAATCTTGTGGAGAAAAGGTAGAATGGAGGTGAAGTTTAGAGATAATAAAAAGCAACTCAAACTCTTCCTCATGAAATGTATATTTGTTTTATTGTCATAATTATGGGTACTCTGCTATCCCTGAAAATAGTTGATGTTCCTAGAAGATGTGGCTAATTTATGACGTGACTTTGTTGAGTCCCTGGCACAGACCTGTGCATGCCAAAATTACGAGTACCTCGGTTTGTAAGCATATACCTAAAGGGATGCATTGAGACAGAGGCAACTGATTTTCTCACTTTCTTTTTTAATTTTTTGAAGTTTTATTTAAATTATAAAAGTTTAAGAAAACGTAAAGTAATAAAATTTAATACAATGAACACTCATAGACTTACCCAAGTTTAAGCATGTTACTATTTTGCTATTCTATTTTATAGCTCTTTAATAATAATTTATAGTTCTTATTCTATTTATAGTTCTTTAATAAGAATATATAAAAAGGCTATCATATAATGGATGGCCTTTTTGCAGTTTTCGAAGATGCTGTGGTTTCCTTCTTGCTCTTGAGTAACCACTCTTCTAAAGTTGGTTTCTATCTTTCCTAAAAGTGTTTCTTCCTTTTTCCCTTTACTATTTATATATGCATCTATGAAAATGTAGAAGAATGTGTATTTAAATATTTTTGTGCATAGAATCATGCGAAGTGCATCATTCTGTAAATTTCTTAATTCAACATTATGTTTTCAAAAATCATCAATTTTAATTCTTGTGGATGTGCTTTGTTAATTTTAACCCTTTATAGTGTTCCATGTAGAAATGTACCACCATTTATCTGTATTGCTATCCTACTGATGGTTATTAACTTGTTTTCAATTTCTCTCTATTATGAAAATGAACACTATTGTTTAAGTTTCCTTGTACATGTATTTTGATTAATTTCTAGTTCATATGCCAGGCAATAAAATTATTGGACTTAATGCCTACACATCTTTAACTTAATGAGCTACTGTCTAATTGTTTCTCCAATTTATACTCTTACCCACCTTGTATATTAGATCCTGTTTACCACACTTACATCAACTCTTAGTGTCTTACAATTTTTTGTCAATATTTTTGGGATAAAAAGTTATATAATCTTAAATTTGTGTTGATTTAAATGAGGGAGATTGAGTATATTTTCATTGGCCATTGGGGTTTCCTCATCTGTGAATGTTCATAACTTTTGCCCAATTTTAATTAGGTAACTACTGTTTACTTATCTGTTGTATATTATCTACCGGATCTGAATACTTTTTCCTTGTTTGCTGTGTAACAAACATCCAATTATCTTTTTCAAGGATGTGTCTTGAAATTAAACAAATGTGTCTTTTAACTAGGTTTATGGAATCTATTATAATAGCATAGTTTTGAACTTTAATGAAGTCTTTACTTTCTTCCCCTTTACATTTATTGTTTAGGACATATTCCTCTTTACTAAGTTTGTAAAATCGTCTCCATTCTTTTTTCTGAAATGTTGTTAAGTTTTATTCTTTATATAATATTTTCTTAAGCTGTTTGGAATCGATTTTGTTTATGGTGTGTGGAGGAATCCAATTTCCTTCTTTGACTTGATTTTTCTATCCATAGAGAAATAAGAAATTGTTTTCCATATAGATAGCAAAGTGACCCAGTCCTTTGTTTTAAACAATCTGTTTTTTTCTCACCAAAGTGTAAATATTTACTTGTATGTAAAGCTGCATGTAAAGCTGCCATTTATGTGCAGCTACATTTCTGGGCTCTTTATTATGTTCCATTGTCCAGTGAGCACCACCCCCATTCCCACTCTTTCTTCCTTTCCTTTTTTTTCAAAATTGTCATAGCTATTTCTGGCTCTTTACTCATATATACAAATTTTAGAATCTGTTTTTTCAAGCTTCATGAATAGTCTTGCCTGGTTTTGGAAACATACTTATGCTAACTTTGTGAAATGAGTTGAGTAGCTTTTCCTCTTTTCAAGATTCTTGAACATATTTTATAAAATAGGGATTATCTGTTTATTAAAGGCTTTGTAGAATAATTTCTAAAATTGTCTCAGTTCATATATTTTAGTGATAACTGATTTTGGATTAATTATTTTTAAATATTCATAACTCTTTAGTTTTCTACTTATTTTTAGTTTTGATAATGTGTATATTTTTTAGAAAAGTACGTGTTTTTGAAATTTAAAATGTCATTTTTTATAGTGTTTTGATTTGAAGTATCTACCATTTTTGGTGGTTTTATCTGTCTTTTTTTAACTTCTAATACTTTTACTTTGTTCTCTCTCTTCCTCAGTCTGTCTTTTTCTACTAGTTTTTCTAATGTCCTAACTTTTGTTGATAATTTCTTCATTTATTTCTATTTTATTAACTTTTAGTGTCTTAGTTATCAAATCTATTTCAGATTATAAACTTGTCTGTCAATTTTCTACAAGTTTTTTAAATGCAATTCTTTCATTGGCATCCAATTTTAAATGTTTCATAATTTCCCCTTTACTCTTTAGCAGCCATATTTAATGATTTCCTCTTTATCATATAATTTAGTTAGAGATTTATTCTTTAACTTGTGAGCTATTTAGAAATGCATTTTCAGTTTCCAAACATATACAGTATTGTATTTTTACTGTTCATTTTTGTTTAACTATGGTGAGAGACATGATCTGTGAGATAGTAATTTTTAAAGTATTTGTTGAGATTTCTGTGTGTCTAACAGTAGAGCAATATAGGTAAAAGTTTCTATCTGTGCTTAAAAAGGTTGAATATTTGTATGTTGGTGGCCACAGTGTTCTAATTATATTTAATAAAGAGAGTCAGTTAAGTGTGATGTTCAAGCTTTATATATTACTTTTTTGTCTTACTGTTTTGTCAGTTTCTGAAAATTCTTTTTTTATTAAGGTTTTGTCAGTATTTTTCTTATAATATTATAACATTTTCCTTTTACCTTTTAAAAATTACCTTTTTCGGTATTAGGTTGGTGCAAAAGTAATTGCACCAACCAAATATATGTAAGTTTAATTATAATATCGTATTGGTAGATTGTTTCACATTATGTAGGCTATTATGTAGGTTCTCTTTTTATCTCTGTTAATGCTATTTGCCCTTAGTTTTGTTTTGTCTGCTGTTGACCTTGTTACATGAGCTTTGTTTCATTTACTGTGAATTGATTAACAGTATACTTTCTCCATGAGAAATTGGCACATTTTCAAATTTATTGAGCCGCTGCAGAGGGTTCTCATTCTAACTGAGGACATCACTCAGCATCATGACATTGCCAACTACATCATTTCATATACTGCCTCTTCCTGATGTCATTAATTCCCTCTGGATTCGAACCGTGGCTTGTCTCATTCAGAATCAAGTTTTACTTTTAGAGTTGTTCCTAGTTGGTCCTAGATCCTTTTTGTGGCTCACAGCGGAGGTCTCTTGATGGCTTGTATTTGAATCAGCTAGGATGTGACACAAGATTTTTAAATATTCTGTAGTAGATATTCATTTTCTCTCATGTAGAGTAGATTCCCAAACAATTAAAGAGTAATGTATGAGAGAACCTACAAATTCAACACATGAGATTTAAGGAGAAGCTTCCCTGAAGAATTTGGAAATGGGTGAATGAGATTGTTCCTAGAAATTTAAACTGTAAAATTTTTACATAACTGTATTAAAGCTGGGAAATACTAAGTTGCTTCAAAAGTAAACCATTGAAAATTTGGTCTTCCTCCTGAATGAAGGTACTAAAGAAATAATTTGTCAAATAATGAGAGTATTCATACATGAATTATAAAGAAGGAAAAAGGAAAGTCATAAACTTTAGATGTGCCTTTGTATACAATTTGCCCAAGGGAGGGGCCCTTAATTAGCCCAAAAGTCTTTGGAACTCTGTGGTCACATTTGCTAAACCATACTTTCCAAGGAAAAGTCTATAGCAGAGTGTAGCCAACAACCTTCAGCTCTTCCTGTTCTAATAGAAACACCATCACCATTGTCTAAAAACGGATACAGAAAACTCTCTTAACACCATTAAACATTGATTTTGGTAACAAAATCCTCTTATTCTAATTCCATGTTCATGGAGCAAGTTCTTAATTATTATATGGTTTCCCAGATAGGCCTGACTTTAGAGAGAAAATTGGCTGATCATCTAGACATGAGTATTCTGATTACTGAAGTATATGTATTTCTCATTGTAAATTAATACCTTAGTATTTTGATTATAATTTTACTCCCCATATGTTCTTTATTTAAAGCCATACTGAATATAGTTTTAAAATGCAGAGCCTTCTTATTCGTAACATACAGAGTCATTTCTTAAATGGTTAAGATGTAAAACTGTAGTTTTATATTTTTACTATACTTATTATGCATGTGATCGATTTAGGTTATTTGCTATATTTTTCTATATAAATAATTCTTTGAGCACCTCTGTACATATCTGATGAAGACATACAATGGTGTCACTAAGATAAATTCAAAGAAGTTATGTCCCATGTTTCTTAATTTCTAGACAGTCTCCTATCATGTTCACATGAGAATTCTAACATATGTAAAGAAGTATTCCATTGGAGCATATATAGCAGCCTCATGACTCATTCAGTGGAGGGTTAACATGAGTCTGCCTTGAAGAGACGGATTTGCTATTGTGTCTTGAAAAAAATAATATTTGGGTTTGTGTGTCTAAGGAGCAAAGCCTTAATTAAGGAAAATTCTCAAAGACAGTGTATGAAACCTTGATCCTTCTGATGAAAACTTCCTAGGGGTATTCAAATATTGCTATATACTTATAAATGTGTATTATCCCTTCAATGATTTACATTAGTAATGGGCGGAAAACTTTATAAAACTGCCTAATTCTCCCCACCATAGTTTCCCTCCCAATACTCTGATTACAGCATAGCTTCCTGACTTTCTGCTTAATCCAGAGCTAAAGAATTGGTCATACAATTCTCTCATATCTTTTTTTTCTTTTTTTTTTTTTTTTTTTTTTTTTTTGAGACAGTGTCTCACTCTGTCACCAGGCTGGAGTGGTGCGGTGGCGCGATCTAGATTCACTGCAACCTCCACTTTCTGGGTTCAAGCGATTTTCCTGCCTCAGCCTCCTGAGTAGCTGGGATTACAGACGCGTGCCACCACACCCAGCTAATTTTTGTACTTTTAGTAGAGATGGGGTTTCACCATGTTGGCCAGGATGTTCTCCATCTCTTGTTGTGATCCGCCCGCCTTGGCTTCCCAAAGTGCTGGGATTACAGGCGTGAGCCACCGCGCCCAGCCCAATTCTCTGATATCTTACTTCAGTTGCTCCTGTTATATTTCTCACTCACATAGTCTTTTTAAAATTATTATTATTTCAATAGTTTTAGGGGAACAGGTGGTGTTTGATTATGTGGATAAGTTCTTCAGTGGTGAATTCTGAAATTGTAGTGCACCCATCACTCAAGCAGTGTACATTGCAACCAGTGCGTAGTCTTTTGTCCCTTACCACCCTCCCACCATTCCTTTCTGAGTCCCCAGAGTCCATTATATCATTATTATGCTTTTTCATCTGCGTAAATTAGCTCCCACTTATAAGTGAGAACATATAATGTTAGGTTTTTCCATTCCTGAGTTACATCACTTAAGAATAATGGTTTCCAACTCCATTCAGTTGCTGCAAATGCCATTATTTCATTCCATTTTATGGCTGAGTAATATGCCATGGTGTGTGTGTGTGTGTGTGTCATATATATATATATATATATATAAAACATTTATATATGTAACATTTATATATATAACATTTATATATATATACATAACATTTATATATATATATATATAACATTTATATATATATAACATTTTGTGAATCTACTTGCTGGTTGATGGATATTTAGGCTGTTTCCATATCTTTGCAATTGTGAATTGTGCTGCTGTAAACATGGGTGTGTAAATGTCTTTTTCATATGACTTATTTTCCTATGGGTAGATACCCAGTAGTGGGATTGCTGAATCAAACAGTAGTTCTTGTAGTTGTTTAAGGAACCTTCATACTGTGTTCCATAGTGGTTGTACTAGTTTACATTCCCACAGGCAGTGTAAAAGTATTCCCTTCTCACCACATCCATGCCAACATCTATTGTTCTTTGATTTTTAAAATTATGGCCATTCTTGCAGTTGTAAGGTATTACTGCATTGTGGTTTTGATTTGGATTTCCTTGATAATTAGTGATGCTGGGCATTTTTTCATATGTTTGTTGGCCATTTGTATATCTTCTTTTGAGAATTGTCTATTCATGTCCTTAGCCCACTTTTTGATGGGATTATTTGTTTTTTCTTACTGATTTGTTTGAGTTCCTTGTAGATTCTGGATATTAGTCCTTTGTCAGATATATAGTTTGCAAATATTTTCTCCTATTCTGTGGGTTGTCTGTTTACTCTATTGATTATTTCTTTTCCCATGCAGAAGCCTTTTAGTTTAATGAAGGCCCATCTATTTATCTTTGTTTCTGTTGCATTTGTTTTTGGGTTCTTGGTCATGAATTCTTTGCCTAAGCTAATGTCTAAAAAGAGTTTTTCCAATGTCATCTAGAATGTTTATGGTTTCAGGTCTTAGATTTAAGTCTCTGATCCATTTTGAGTTTATTTTTGTATGAGGTGAGAGATAAGGATCTAGTTTTATTCTTCTACATGTGACTTGCCAATTATCCCATCACCATTTGTTGAAAAAGGTGTCCTTTCCCCACTTTATGTTTTTGTTTGCTTTGCCAAAGATCAGTTGGCTGTATTTGGCTTTATTTCTGGGTTCTCTCTTCTGTTACATTAGTCTATGTGCCAGTTTTTATATCAGTACCATGTTGTTTTGGTTAACCATAGCCTTATAGTATAGTTTGAAGTTAGGCAATGTGATACCTCCAGATGTGTTCTTTTTGCTTAGTATTGCTTTGGCTATGTGGGCTTTTTTTGTTCTATATGAATTTTAGGATTTTTTTTTCCAGTTTTGTGAAGGATGATGATAGTATTTTGATGAAAATTGCATTACATTTATAGATTGTTTTTGGTAGTATGGTCATTTTTACAATATTGATTCTACCCATCCATGAGCATGTGATGTATTTCCATTTGTTAGTGTTATCAGTGATTTTTTTTCAGCAGTGTTTTGTAGTTTTCTTTGTAGCAATATTTTACCTCCTCGCTAAGGTATGCTCCTAAGTATTTTATTTTATTTTTTCAGCTGTTGTAAAAGAGGTTGAATTATTGATTTGATTCTCAACTTGACTGCTTGGTTGCAAAAAGGGTTGAGTTATTGATTTGATTCTCAACTTAGTCACTGATTTGTGTAGCACTGCTATACACCAACAGCGATTTTGTATCCTGAAACTTTACTGAATCCACTTATCAGATCTAGGAGCTTTTTGGATGAGTCTTTAGAGTTTTCAAAGGTACACCATTATATCATTGGCCAACAGTGACAGTTTGACTTCCTCTTTACTGATTTGAATGTCCTTTATTTCTTTCTCTTGTCTTATTACTCTGGCCAGGAAGCACTTCCAGTATCATATTGAATAGAAGTGGTGAAGGTGGACATCTTTATCTTGTTCTAGTTCTCAGGAGAAATGCTTTCAACCTTTCATTCAGTATAATGTTGGTTGTGGGTTTGTTATAGATGGGTTTTATTACCTTAAGCTATGTTTTATCTATGCCGATATTGCTGGTGGTATGAATCATAAAGGGATGCTGGATTTTGACAAACACTTTTTCTGCATTTATTGAGATGATAACATGGTTTTTGTTTTTAATTGTGTTTCTGTGCTGTATCACATTTATTGGTTTGTGTTTATTCAGCCAACCAACCTTGCATCCCTGGTATAAACCTCACTTAGTCATGGTGGATTATCTTTTTGATATGCTGTTATATTCGGTTATCTAACATTTTGTTGATAATTTTTGCATCTATGTTAATCAGGGATATTGGTCTGTATTTTTTTTTTTGGTGGTTGTTTTTATTATGTCTTTTCCTGGTCTTGGAATTAGGATAATACTGGCTTCATAGAATGATTTAGGGAGGATTCCCTCTTTCTCTATCTTTGGGGGTAGTTTCAGTAGGATTGGTACCAATTCTTTGAATCCCTGATAGAATTCAGCTGTACATCTATCTGGCCCTGGATTTTTGTTGTTGTTGTTGTTGTTGGGATTTTGCTTTTATTACAGTTTCAATCTCGCTGCTTGTTATTGGTCTGTTCAGAGCTTCTATTAATATTTCTTGCTGGTTTAATCTAGGAGTATTGTATATTTTCAGGAATTTATCCATCTCTTATAGGTTTTCTAGTTTGTGCAGAAAATAATCTTCATAATAGCCTTCAATAATCTTTTGTATTTTTTTGGTATTGATGGTACTATCTCACATTTCATTTCTAATTGAACTTATTTAGATATTTTCTCTTCTTTTCTTGGTTAATCTTGCTAATGGTCTATCAATTTTATTTACTATTTCAAAGAACCAGCTTTTTTCATTTATATATCTATATTTATATTTATATATATATATATGTATGGTTTCAATTTCATTTAGCTCTGCTCTGATCTTTGTTATTTCTTTCCTTCTGCTGAGTCCAGGTTCAGTTTATTCCTGTTTCTCTAATCCCTTGAGGTATGAGCTTAGATTGTCTATTTGTGCTTTTTCAGACTTTTTGATATAGGCGTTTAATGCTTTGAACTTTCCTCATAACACCACTTTTATTGTATCCCAGAGGTTTTGATAGGTTGTGCCACTATTATTGTTCAGTTCAAATAATTTTTAAATTTCCATCTTGATTTCCTTGTTTTCCAAAGATCATTCAGGAGCAGATTATTTAATTTCTATGTTTTTGCATAGTTTTGAGGGTTCCTTTTGCAGTTAATTTCCAATTTTATTCCACTGTGGGCTGGGAGAATACTACTTAAAACTTTGATTTTCTTAAGTTTATCGGAACTTATGTGGCCTATTATATGGTCTATCTTAGAGAATGTTCCATGTGTTGATGAAAGGAATGTGCATTCTGCAGTTGTTGGGTAGAATATTCTATAAATACCTGTTAAGTTCATTGTTTTAAGGTATAGTTTAAGTCCATTGTTTCTTTTTTGACTTTCTGTCTTGATGACCTGTCTAGTGCTGTCAGTGGAGTATCGTAGTCCCCGAGTATTATTGTGTTGCCATCTATCTAATTTCTTTAGTAGTAATTGCTTTATAAATTTGGGAGCTCCAGTGTTCAGTGTATATATATTTAGGATTGTGATGTTTTCCTGCTGGACTAATCCTTTTGTCATTATGTAATGTCACTGTCTTTTTTAAGTGTTGTTGCTTTGAAGTCTGTTTAGTCTGATATAAGTGTAGCTATGCCTGCTTGCTTTTGGTTTTTGTTTGCATGAAATATCTTTTTCCACCCCTTCACCTTAAGTTTATGTGAGTCTGTATTTGTCAAGTGAGTCCCTTGAAGACAGCAGATATTTGGTTGGTTGATTTTTATTCATTCTGCCATGCTGTATCTTTTAAGTGGAACATTTAGGCCATTTACTTTCATATTAATATTGAGATGTGAGGTACTGTTCTATTAATCATGGTGGTGGTTGTCTGAATGTGTTTTTTGTTCATTGTGCTATTGTTTTATAGGCCCTGTGAGATTTATGCTTTAAGGAGGTTTCATTTTGGTGTATTTTGAGGTTTTGTTTCAAGATGTTTAGAGCTCTTTTAGCATGTCTTATAGTGCTGTCTTCATAGTGGCAAATTCTCTCAGCATTTGTTTGTCTAAAAAAAACCCTTATCTCTGCTTCATTTATGAGGCTTAGTTTCACTGAATACAAAATTCTTGGCTGGTAATTATTTTTTTTACAGAGGCTAAAGATAGGATCCCAATTTGTTCTGGCTTGCAGGGTTTCTGCTGAGAAATCTGCTGTTAATCTGATGGTTTCCCTTAGGTTACCTGATGCTTTTGCTTCACAGCTCTTAATATTCTTTCCTTCATCTTGACTTTAGATATCCTGATTACTATGTGTCTAGGTGATGATCTTTTGGTGACGATTTTCCCAGAGTTCTTTGAGCTTCTTGTATTTGGATGTCTACATCTCTAGAAAGACCAGGGAAGTTTTTCTTGATTATTCCCACAAATAAAATTTCCAAATTTGTATATTTCTTTTCTTCCTCAGAAACACCAATTATTCTTATATTTAGTTGTCTAACACAATCCCAAATTTCTTGGAGGCTTTGTTCATTAACAATTTTGTTTTGTCTTTGTCGAACTGGGTTAATTTGAAAGCCTTGTCATTTGAACTCTGAAGTTCTTTCTTCTACTTGCTTAATTCTGTTGTTGAAACTTTCCAGTGTATTTTGCATTTCTCTAAGTGTGTCTTTCCTTTTCAGAAGTAGTGATTGTCTTTTCTTTATGATATCTATTTATCTGGAGAGTTTTCCATCCATATCCTATATTTTTAAAAAATATTTTGAAGTTGGTTTTCATCTTTCCCTGGTGCCTCCTTGAGTAGCTTAATAATCAACCTTCTAAATTCTTTCTCTGCCAATTCAGAGATTTCTTCTTGGTTTGGATCCATTGCTGAAGAGCTAGTGTGATCTTTTAGGGGTGTATAGAATCTTGTTTGGTCATATTACCAGAATTACTATTCTAGTTCTTTCTCATTTGGGTAGACTGTTTCAGTGGAAATTTCTGGAACTCAAGGGCTGCTGTTCAGATTCTTTTGTCCATGGGTTGATTCCTTTATGTGGTACTCTCTCGCTTGTCCTAGTGATGGGGCTTCCTGAGAGCCAGACTGCAGTGATTGTTAGTGCCATTCTGGGTCTAGCTACCTAACAGGGCTACCAAGCTCCAGGCTGGTGCTGGGTAGTGTTTGCAGGGTCCTGTGAGAGTATTCAGGTCTCCCAGCCATGGATACCAGCACCCTCTGCAATGAAGGTGGCAGGCAAGTGAAGTGGACTCTGTGGGAATCATTGGCTGTAGTTTTGTTTAGTGCACTGGTTTTCTCAAATGCTAGCAATAAAGTTGTCACGTGGACAGACTCAGGACCTCTGGTTAGTCAGTGTGTTGAAGGTGGTGAAATTGGCTATTGTTTTTTCCTTCTTTGGAGCAGAGTTATTCTGTTATGAGTTGCTGTAGTGGCTTGAGTTAGTTGGCCTCCAGCCAGGAGGTGGCACTTTCATGAGAGTACCAGTTGTAGTAGTAGAAGGAGGATATAATCTTGCCCTACACTGACCAAGATAAATACTGGGTTTCTCAGGTGATGGGCAGTGCCATAGAGCTTTCAATAGTTTGTATCTTTTGTCTTCAGCTGCCAGGGAAGATAGAGAAAAACCGTCAGGTGGAGGAAGGTTTTCACATAGTCTTTGAAATCTGCCTGGTACACAATAACTGTGGCTCAATTTATTGCCTGCTCATTTTCAAAGGACTACTATTCCCTTTCAGTCTACCTAGTAACAGGGCAACAATTTGCATAAAATGTGATTCTTTTCACCTTGCCACACTCGATTTGTCCAAAGTTAAATATTTTACCCAAACTAGGAAATCAGTGTTTACCTGAAAATATAAACTTGTGTTAATAATACATTTTAGCTCCACTCTAACTGCTCTTTTAGAAAATCAGGAACTTGAAGGGTCTTTTTCAGTGACTTAGGAAGCAGAAAGGGTTGGGCTAGATCGAGATCACAACAAGAATAAATATCTGGGTAATAATAGGAGTGGATAATAAGAGATTAGGAGAGAAAGTTCTCAAATTATGTATGACCCTTTGGTTCTGGATTTCAATGTATTTCTTCCTGATGTTCAACTGTATTCCTATTCTTGAGTTCCTTTATCCTCATATTAAATGACCTCTTCTTCTCATTAAGATAGCTCAAAAGATTTTCCAATAGAACTATACTAGAAATCAAATGTTTCTTTCTATCCTCTTTGTATTACTTTATCTTGAATACAAAGCTGTGACTCTGAGTCAAAATTTTCTCCAAGATCTTTCCACCCACATACCAAATAACCAAATTCAAACTGATTTATCAAATGAGAAATTCCTGTGCTATTTGTGAAGTCAGTTCCTTGTGTTATTTCATGAAATTAAAGCCTAATCACTTTCACTGAAAATTAATTTCCATGTAAAATATTTTATATTCATGGATTTTTAAAAGTTAAAAACTATACCATTATTGAATTACTTGGAAAATTATATATATATAATTATATATATGTATATATATACTTCTATCTATGTATGTCTTTCTCTTCACATGCACACACACACATTTTCTATCCTAGGCTAGACTTTCAACCAATTTTGTGTGAATTTTAATGTTCATAGCAAAGACTGAGGCTTTTTTTCCACTTAAGGAGTTACAGTCTTACCTTTTAAAATTTCCCAATAGAGTTTCACAGAATAAAAATGATTCTTTTATAGAAGAAAAAATGCCTTTCCCCTTTCATTTTTATCTGTACTATAAATGTCTATTTAGTTCCCATGGAAATGCAAACTCAAGTTTAGAATATCTATGTGCATGTGTTTGTATATGTGTATGAGAAAAAGCATGCATGATAAAACCCCCAGTCATGAAGACTAAAACGCTGTTTCTGATGATAAGATCAAATGAATTTGGGAAGAAGATCCTTTTGTACTCCATGGAGCAAGCTCAAAGGGCTATGGGTGGTAAAGATGTAGCAGCGTAAAGAAAGGTTCTCCAGAAAACATGTGGCATGTTTGAATTATTTTAATGCATTTTGTGAAGTTTTCATTCTGTGAAAAATTTTATTATATGTGATTTCCTTTACCAGAAGCCTCAAAAATGATGACATAAGGTAGAGCAAGGCAGGGCCAAGCTGAAGTCTGGCTTAGGTATGTAAAGGCTCAAGCTGAGCCATGGATACTGCTCAGATACGAGAACTCTAATATGCAGACGGTGTTCCAGCCCTAAGGGACTAACTATGATTGTTCTGCAATCTTAAAAAACCCCAGGGATTCCACAGACATAGAATCCTGGCCTTTATCCCTACCAGAATGCTAACACTTAAAGAGTCTTCCTAGATAAAACTCTACCTATTATTTCTTTCACTTCTTTCAGAGACAGATAGCACAGCTAAATTCAGACATTAAGCTCCAGCCAGGGTCAAAGAGCAATTCAAGTTATCAGGTAAGACACTCTGCATGTGTTGACAAGAATGTTATTGATGCAGATGAGGATACTACCTAATACTCTTGTTTTGTTCCTACAGTACGTTTATTCATCAAAATTCAGAGGCATTAATTTGGTAAAAAGTTCCAAGCAAGAAAACATGCCAAGTTTAATGTAATTGTTCTTGATATCATCATTTTATTTTATCTCTGTGTAAACAAACAGAATATTGCTGCCTTCAAATTTTTAAAGACCAAAAAGATTATTACTTTATCTAAAACAATAATATTGTATAAAATCATAAAAATCATAAAATTTAGCTGGCCATGTGTAGATATCTTAGAGATAGCAGGTCATGTAATCAAAATAATCTTTCTAAAATAGGTATATTTATCAACTTTCTTAATTAATGACATTGAACTTTGATTTTCCCACATCCAATATCAGAGAATTTAGCAAGTAGAAAAGCACTTCATTTATTGATGGCTGATTTTAACAGAGAATTTACCCTTAGAGTGAGCTATCCTTATTTTCTGCATAATCAAGTATGTGTCACTTTCACTTGACTATCACAAATTGTTACAGCACCATCAATGAACTTAATCATCCCAAGTACTTAAAATCAGTTAAGCACTGCATTTTCATGTCAAGAAATGAAGAAAAATTAAACCTCTAGCTTTTGGTTATCATCCTCGTATGTTTATACTTTGAGCACCAGTGCATCCCAACAGACAGCAATGATATATAAAAATTGATTAGACAAAATTTAGAAGACATTGCCTTTTCTAAAGGTAAGCATCCCAAGAAGCAATGTGGCAAATGGTGCTGAAGCCATGAGCCTATTTCCAGTGCCTGTCCAGAGGGATGGAGACAAACAAACAAACAAACAGACCAAACAAGAAAAACTGTAGTCACATGCATAGGAGAAAGGAATAGAAGTCAACCTCACTGACTAAAGCTAGAGGCTAGTACAGACTATTTTCACCCACCTTGCCCTATCACATGAAAGATGAGTAAGGAGAAATGACCAAGGCTCTAGTTATCCTTCAAGATCTATCAAAGCTTAATTCTTCTATGGCTTTTCATATGCCTTTACTGCCTTTAAAGAACCTTCCACTCCCTTTTTGTGTCTTACTATATTCTGCACAAACATCCAGCACAGCACCTACAACAGGATTTAGCAGTCAACAGGTTTAGCAGTCTCAACCAGGTAGTAAGAGCTACTTGATGGTAGACATCATGTCTTATTAAACTCTGGATAGATGGTAGCATAGTTCCTAACACTGAGGAGGTAACCAATTTATATTACTGGAGGAAGGAAGGAAAAAGGGAGAACTTGCTCTCATTGTAAGATGCATACTTCCTCTTTATAAGCAGCAACTTTCTCCCAGATAGTAATTCACCTTCATTGGTTTAAACTTTGTGATTCTTTCTGTCCCTCTGGTTTTGAAATCTTATCTCTCAGAGCCTAACCTATGAAAGTGCAAATGCAATCAGGTTCAGTAAGTAGATGCATTTTAGAAGCAAGGCGAAATGGTTCATTATAGCTTGTTTTATGACTCTGTTTTATGGTTTACAGTGGCAGAAAAGTGAAAGAATGATACAACACATGGTATATAACCATTATCATTGAAGCAATTTAAATTGCTTTCTGTGAGTACACTGTCACTGATCTAATTCTTACTAAATGTTAAGCAGGTTTCTGTGCTAAAAATATATTGAGCTGAAACAGTGGATTAAGAATGATGTTGTTCTAAAATCCCATCTTGTAATTTTCATTTAATGGGTCTAAATTCCTTGAAGTCTCAGACTTTAAAATTGACTTGCAGAGATCTTAAGTTATGGCTCTGAATCCCTTTGGAGGAGGTGCTTATGAATATTAACTGTACTTTAGGATGCACTGTGTTGGTACAAGACTCATTTGAGCACAGAATTAGTGAGAGGTGAATGATGAATAATAGGCTCAGTGTGTGGAGTTTAAATATTCCAAAGAACAGACTCTGTATGATATTGTAAAATGTCTTGTAGCTTCATTTCTGATTTTGAAATGTTACAGTGCTTGCTTATTGTCACAGCATGATCTTCAGCACAGTTGGATAGTGCTTTTTTAAAGTAATGCAAATGCACGAATGTCAGAAATACCTTCAAATATCGGGGACTACATCTTTAAGGAGTGCATTTGGCATTAAGCAGCCTTTTCCAGCTAATGAATTTCTCAAGTTACAAGAATAATGGCCTTTTTAATCTTAGCAAGAGTAATTAAACAGACATTTGTTATTAATGATGTTGTTAATGGCAGAAGATATTGAATTCTCACTTTAGATATTATATTGCTTGAGAGTGATTATTTTGAATATCAGACATATGAGTGTATAGTAGTGTTAAAAGTACAATATCTCCTTAAGAACATTGTAAAGTACTATTCTTTAATGTAGAGAAAAATGCCTTAACTTTTATTAAAACCAAGAGAAGTAAACATTTCCAAACTGAGGCCGAACACACTTTCAGGGACAAAGAACATTTGATTAATTCTACACATCAATTGAAAGGTGTTTTCTTCTATTGAAATATTTATGTATGTTTCAGTCAGGGTCTCCAAAGAAACAGAACTAGGATCACATAGCTATATAACAGGAAATTTATTATGGGAAATGGCTCATGCAATTATGGAGGCTGATAAGTCCTACAATATGCCATGTGCAAGCTGAAGAATTAGGAAAGCCAGTGTGTAATTCAGTTCAAGCTGAATTACAAAGGGCTGAGAATAAGGGAAACCACTGGTGTAAGTCCAAGTCAAAGTCCTAAGGCCAGAGAACTAGGAGCTCCATTGCCCAAGGGCAGGAGAAGATGGATGTCCTAGTTCAGGAAGAGAAAATGAATTCACTCTTCATCTGCCTTTTTGTTCTATTTGGGGCATTAAAGGATTGGATGATACCTGCCAACACTGGTAAAGCAATCTTCTTTATTCAGTCTACAATTCAAATGCCAGTCTCATCTGGAAACACCCTAACAGGCATACATAGAAATGATGCTTGACTAGCTAGATGGGCATCCCTTAGCCCAGTTGTGTTGACACATAAAAAAATTAACCATCACAATGTAGCAGCCCACAGCTTGAGAGAGAACTACTTACTCTATGTCCACTTTAAAATAGAGAAGGAGATGATATTGCCTAGTGTATTTCCCCTTCCTGATAGTTTCCTCAATTCTGTGCAGAAATCTACCCTATCCTCACCTTCAGAAGGTCATCCTAATTACTCAGTTAATTCATTTGTTCAACAAATATTTACTGGGTACCAATTATGACCAGGCACTGTTCTATGTGCTGGGGTTACAGCTGTAAAAACAGAACAGAACAGAATAAAACAAAACAAAAATATCACAAATAAACAAAAGCAAATATGCCAGAAGACAAAAATTCCTATGTATTATGAATGGAGTTAATGAGTTAGTCAAGACAGAGCCAATCAGACTGCAGCATCCCCAGTGACCCTTATGGTCCAGTGCCAATAGTGGCATAGTGCCTCAATTACACCGGAGAGGAGAGCTTTTATTTCTGCTTGGAAGAAAGAAATGCTTGCTGTGTCCCCTTCTAAACTCGTGGCCTAGTTGCCACTGGCATCCATTTTGTGGTTCTGAGGGAAACTCAGCTCAAGGTGAATCAAAACCTAAGGACAACTATGGGAGTTTCTACTTCCTTCTCTAAAGAACTTGAACAGATATAAATTGTTTTATTAAAATTAAACACTTTTATAACATAAATATATGGCTATGCGCTTTATTATAAGCATATGAGTTAGGGCTTGATCTTAATGGGATTGAGGGCAGATAAAAGATGCTTTGTGAATTTGAAAATCAGAGTAAAAGGCATACTTACAGCAGACATGAGGGAGCTGCAAGGATTAGTTAGCATGTACTGATAGGCATCATGGGATTGGATTTTGAGGATGTTTGATCAAGAGAGCTGGAACATAAGACTGGATAAGCAAGAGCATTTTATTTTTATTTACTTAAGGGCATTTTATCTGAACATGGGATTTAACACCTTGCCAACGATCCCAGAGAAAGGGGAAAACTTATGGTTAGAATGACTCTCGGGGGCAGCAGTCACAAGGCTGGTATCTTCACAAGCTTATGGAAATGATGAGGCTCTGAAGAAATAGAGCTGATGTGTCATTGTTTAAGCATTAAAAGCCAGGGGGTTACTATTATTTTAAGAATTGGCAAAGTCAGAGGAATGGCCAAGAAGGCTGTCCACAGGGCAGTTTGGTGGCTAATAGAACATGGCACTGTAGGACAAAAATAGACAGATATTATGTGTATTACTTAAAATACACAATAAAAAGAAGACAAGGACAGATGAGCAGGTATTTGAGGATGGTTACCCCCAAAGGAAGTCACATTGTCTCACCCAGTTTCAAGACCTGAGTCAGTTTTTTGACACAGAATCCAATAACTGATGTTATGGCTAGATCCCCCAGAGAATACATGGTATTACAATGTCATGTATTTACTGTATGATTCTTCTGATCTTTCCCCAAATGGATCTATGAATATTGGTGCCCATACACTGGGGAAAGGGAAATGCCAGATATTTTCAGAGCTGATGCACATAGGGTCTAAACTGACATTAATACCTGGAGATCTGAAGCATTATCATGTCCCTGTTAGAGTTGGGGGAATACATGAGTCAAATAATCAATGGAGTCTTGGGTAAATTCTTAGAGTAGGTTCCCACAAATGCCATTTCCTCAATTCCCAAATATAAAGTTGAAGTACTCAGCAGTCGAAATAACCCCAGTTGAATCTTTGGCCTGTGGAGTAAGAGTATTAGGGTAGAGAATGCCAAGTAGAAGCTTTTGGGATTGCCTCCTCTCTCAACCAAGATAGTAAATAAAAAGTAGTATTGACTCTGGGAGGGATAGAAGAGATTAGAATCACCTTCAAGAACCTTAAGGATGCAGGAGTGGTGGTCCCTGTCATTTCTCTATTTGTTTAACAAGTCTAATCCCTACAGAAACCAAATAGACCCTTAAGAATGTCTGTAGACTGCTATAAACTCAACCAAGTAATATCCTTGATTGCAGCTGCTGTGTTGGATGAAATATCTTTGCTAGAATAGATTAATGAATTCTTGGGCATATGGCATGAGGCTTTGAGACAGCAAACTCAGTCTTTTTATTGCAATTAGTAAAAAAGGATCTGAAATAATTTGCATTCACAAGGAAAGGACAATAATATACACTTAATATTTTGCCCTAGGTATATGTTAATGCCTCAACTCTCTCACATGATATAGTCAGAAAAGATCTGGACCATCTAGACATCCAATAGAGCATCATATTGATCTATTAAATTGATGATACCATGCTGATAAAAAAGAATGAGCAAGAGGTGGCTAGCTTGCTGGAGGTTTTGGTAAGACACATGTGTCCCAGGGTTTGGGAGATAAACCTTTTGAAGATTCAAGGATCTGACACTTTTGTAGTTTTTAGGGGTTCAGTGGTCAAGTGCATGCCAGGTTTTTCATCTAAAATAAAAGACAAATTGCTGCATGTATCTTCTACTAAAAAAAAAGGTATAACATTTGGTAAGCCTCTTTGCATTCTGGAGGTAATATCTTCCACACTTAGACATATTGTTTCAGCGGATATACTAAATGATACAAAATACTTATAGCTTTATGTGGGACCTGGAACAGGAAAGGGCTATGTGGCAGATTCAGGAACAAGGCAAGCAAATGTTCTCTTGTGGTATACTATCTAGCAGATCCTATGATGCTGGAGGTGTCAGTGGTGGGAAAAGGTACATTGTAAAACTTATCACAAGCCCATTGGGAGAATCGTCCCAAAGGCTCTAGGGTTCTAGAGAACGAAAGGCTCTAGGGTTCTGGAGAAAGGCTATGCCATCTACAGAGGGGTATCATCTGCCTATTGAGAAACAACTCATGATGTTACTAGACCCTTGTAGAGACTCATATGAGTTGGTTTCTATTGGATCCCTCAAGGCGTTGAATGGAACCAGCATCAGTTGGTCACAATAAATGATTAATTTGCATTGACCTGGAACAGACAAGTAAGGATGAGAAAGCTCCATGAGCAAGTAGCTTAGACGTCGTTGACTTTTCATGTCAACCACAGGGTTGCACCAACAACCTTCCTCAGCTCACATCTATGACCATGGGAGCAATGCAGGTGTCCTTCATGACTGCTGAAGAAGCAGAACAAGTCCAAGCCTAATTAACAGATGGGTTGGTTCAGTATGTGGGTCAAACCAAAAATAGATGTGGTTGCTTTATAAGCTACACTCAGACAATGGTGAGAGAAAATCTTTCCAATGTCAGAGTTTCTAGTGGTGCATCTATTTTGTGTGGAAGAAGTAGCTTGAAGTGAGAATATATACAGAGTCATGAGCAATGCAAATAACCTGGCTGGCTTCTCAGGGGCCTGGAAAACTGAAGATAGGAATGTCTGAGGTAGAAGCATGTGGATGAACACATGGGAGTGGGCACAAAGTGTGAAGAGCTTTCTATGGCTTGTGAATACCCACCAGAAAGCATTACTGTAGAAAAATCACGGAACTACAAAGTAGGTAAGAATGACTTGGTTGGTAGACATTAGTCTGCCTTTGTCATAAGCCACCCCAGAAATGGCTTAATGAACACATGACTAGAAAAGACTCAGCAGCAGAGATGTAAGGTTTACATAAGCCCAACAGCATGACTCTCATTTGCCAAGGCTGAGACTCAGCATTGATCAGCTATCATCAATACTGAGTCTCTGAAAGTGTCTCTCTTCCTTGACGAGACCAACCACCCACTGGTAGCAAGTTGACTACATTTGGCCTCACTCTGTCCTAGAAGTCCCAGCTGTTTTTCTCACAGAAATAGATATGTTTTGAACATGAGTTTCTTTCTTATGATATTTAAGATATTCAAACATGAGTTTGTGTTTCTAAATGATACTTAAGACACCATCATCCAGAGACATTCAGAGTGCTTCACCCACAGGCATGGAATCCCATAGTGTATAGAATCCCCCAGCAAAACACACTTCACAGTTAAAGAAGTGTAGGAGCAGGATCATGACCATGGGATCTACTGAGTACACTAAATACCACAACACAGAAAGGCTACCAGATGAATAAAGTGTTAGAATGGCCTAATTCATATGAATGCCCTGGTGAAGGGCAATGCTGTGGAAGGATATGGCATGTTGCTCCAAGATGTAGTATATTCTGCAAATCAGATACCTCTCTATGGCATTGTGTCTGATGGAGAAATTCATGGGTCCAGGAACCAAGGTTTGGATGCAGAAGTGGTCCCCCTTGCAATCATTTCCAGTGATCTGTTGGGGGACTTTGCATTCCCTGTCCTTTCCACTCTGGGCTCTCTAGGGTAGAGATCCTGGTTCCTAAGTATAGCACACTCTCCTTAGTGATACAGCATGGATATAATTGAGATCCAATCTCTGGCTATTGCTTGAGCACTCTGAATGTCCTGTATCCTGGAACCAACAGGTTAGAAGAGTAATTACTATGTTACAGGAGTGATTAACTTGAATAGCAGGAGCAAGCAGGACTGCTGTTATTCAGTGAGGGAGACCAGAATACACTCAGTTAACCTATTTGGACATTTCCTGGCATGTTCCTTTGTGAAATTATGGCTGTGAATGCATAAATGTAGCAACCCCAGTCTGAGAAAAGGGTGGTTATCAGGGCCCAGATCCTTTAAGAATGAAAGTTTTGCATCATGCCACCCACTAAGATACCATTCCAGGAGAAGGGATCCATGAGGACAAGGGGAAATTAGAATGGATAGTGAAGGAAGGAGATAGTGAGTACCACTTGTGGCCTAGAGACAACCTCAGGGATGGGAAATACAGTTTTTTTTGGTAACCACCCTTTTCTAAGTTTCTCTTCAGGAAGCGAGGCCCACTGGAACCCTGGTGTAGCTGTATCTGGACAAATGAAGAAGTGAATCCATGTGACACAGGGTGAACAACAGCAGCCGTGGGTGTATATCACTCCGATTATCCTGCAAAGAAAAGAATTGGCAATCGACTGTTTCATTGTCTGAATTAGAGTTATAGGACCAAAGCTAGCAGGGAAAAACAGGGCGTACGATGTTGACTTTGTCATGTTCCTTTTCGGAACCATGGAAGGCCCTGGATTTTCTCTGTGGCCCCAGAAACAAAAACAAAACCAAAAACATACCCAGGACACTATGCATCCCAAGAGCTCTGCGTGTGTGGCCTAATTTGTTGAGCAGAGACTTGTGGCTTACACTGTTACAGTTGAAAGATCAGTTCTGGGCATGGAGAAGGTACCAAATCTGTGTATGCCACATTGATAGAACTAAAGTAAAGAGGATGAAGAAGAAATTGCCTAGAAGAGGTAATTACCTTTAACATTTCAATAAATGACTCTGAGCTGTTGTTTAGGCATTCTTGTTACAAAGATGAATTAAGTAGTGGAGTGATTTGGCATTCTCAATGAGCAGAGTTCTTTCAAACCAGAGATTCAATGGTAAATTATTTTTCAGTGGAAAGGAAGCACTTTGTTGAGCATGCCTGGGAGCAGTTCCCATAGTGACATGTGATAGAATGTGCTTCCTTTGGCTTTTAAATCTTTATGTCTCTTGGAAAAAAAATATTTGAGCAGAGCTTTAAAAAAAATCCACCAAGCTCTAGAGAATAGAGTTTATAGGCAGCTAAATTATGTGCCTCTTTGAATCCATGGGTTCAAGCTTTTCTGCCTTTGTAGCTTCCAGCTGACACCTTCCAAGGGGCAATGATCTGTACTGCATTTTCTCATCAGGGAACTCAGCCATCTTAATTTTAGGGTCATTTGAATCACATGAGTTAACCTGATTTTTTTTTTTTTTTCATTTTCCAAAATATCATAAATAGCGTTTTTTTTTTTTTTCTTTCATTTTTTTTAGAAGGGAAAAAAATCTGGCTTCAGTTGCTAATTTCCTCTGTTCTGTCAAGATTAGGCTAGTAGTTCTGAGTAATTCTGGCTCATTTTCTCAAGGGACTAGGCCTGAAATAATCCAGTGTTTATTTTTATACAAATTCTCACAGTACTACAACATTTCAGTGACTTCCTGGGATGTTTCTAGTTTTTCACAGGCCAAGAGGCCATTCTCAGAGGTAGCTCCTTCATGTAAACCTAAAAATGGCACTTTCCCACATTATAGTTTATCAGGAAGTTTAAAGTTCAATAGTCCTCCTCTCTTTTCTTTCTCGTCACGGGGAAAGGAAAAAATAAGGGGCAGTTCCAGCATTTCGGCATGGTCATTCCATTTCAGTACTTTGGAACCTGGGAAAGAGGAGGGAGATTGTAGTATATCTTGGCTTTGAGATGGCTGGACTGGGAAACAGGACTCTCTGTCATTCCCTGTGTCACTCTCTGAGTGACCCTGACCTCTTCCCAGCATTCCTGACCCCACCTCTATGTTGGGGAAAATGATGCTCGTCATGTAACCCTCACAACATTCTCCAAAAGTCATGGGAGATTGCTGAAAAAATAAGAATCCTGTTTGGAAGGCCAGCTTGGCTCTCAACCTGCCTTTCTGGATTTGTCTTCCACTACTCGTTCTCAGGAACCCCTATTTTCAGCTCAGGTGGTTGACTGAGCTGTCTGCTGTGTAACATGCAATTCTCTCCCTCTCCACCTTTCCTCACTGAGCCTGTGAAGCTCAGTTCAAACCCAGTTCCTTAGTTCAGCCTCACTCTTGTCCTTCCTCTGAAAGTATACGGCTCTCTTCATTGGACATTTCACTTGCATACAATAAATATCTTGTTGCTATATTTGCAGAATGTATTATAACAAAATTTTAATATCCTTTATGTCTTCTAACACAGGATGAGTGCATCGATACATTCAAATATCTGATTGATCAAACAAACAATCTTTGCATCTCCTCAGCGGTTCTAGTTGGGGGTTTTAATGACATCATGACCCTGCGTGGACATACACACATTGCTGAGGCTGCACACCAAAATGTAATCATGATATATGCATTCAGGCATGCAACGTGGACAGCCAAAAAAAAAAAAAAAATCTGTTTGAAATATTTAGCTCGGAGTGTTAAATTGGATCCTAGAAGGCAAAATTACTTAGCTGTGTCAGGTCCAAAGCTATATTTAAGTTTATTGTTTCATAACAAGTCTGGTCTATTTCAGTGTATTGTTCTCTGTACAAGGTCTCCCCGTAACCATGCATTATAATAGACTGTTGCCAGCATTCTTAAAGTTTCAGAGATGGATTCTTGATTACTTGCTTCCTGCCCCAGGGATTCTTGCTGTTAGGGTTGTCATTAAACAAAGCAGCCTCCCTGGCATTGTATTCTGACAAACAATTTACACCTTTGTAAACTGATGAACACAATGAGTTTCTTTTGATAATTGATCCTTGACTTGTATTTTAAAGGACAGCAAAACTTTGGAGAACTTCTGTATTTGTTACAAATACTTTTCCTGGAATTTAAAAAATAATTAAAAACTTCATTAGAAAAATAATGTCATTAGAAAAACAGCATCAACCGGTACAAACTTTTAGTAACAAGACGAATAAGTTCTAGAGATCTAATGTATAGCATGATGACCGGAGTTAATAATAATGTATTGTATACTTGAAATTTGCAGGAGAGTAGACCTTAAGTGTCTTCACCACACATAACCCCCCGCCCCCCCCACACACAAATGGTAACTATGAGAGGTGATGGATATGTTAATTTTAGCTTGATTGTGGTAATCACTTCACAATAGGTAAGTGTATCAAAACAACCATATTCTACAGCTTAAATATACACAATTTTTATTTGTCAACTATAACTCAATAAGGTGTGGGGGAAAACATTACTGTGAAACAAATTAAGACTGAAGACCATTATGTCCATTATTATGTGTATGAATTGATGTATAGACTAGTCAGAGCTAGTAGGCTATGTAGAACAGGTGGTAACCAGCCCAGATCCAGACTTTATCTTCTCAAAGTCATCCCTCTGCCTTCTGCCCAAGGTGAGTGATAGGATCATCAGCTCAGAGGCAATGGCCTGTCTGTACTACTGCATGTGGAGCAAATGTTATAATCTGAAGTATTCTTACTGTGCACTATTCTATATGAAGACCAACATAGCCAGCATATGAATCTTGTTGATTACCCGGGGTTAAAAAAAAATGGCCTACCTTGACAACTGTTCTTCATTTCCTGTTCCACATCAAGAATCCTGTTAGCTACACAGCCTTTGGCAAGTAAGAGGGAAAGTTTCTCCAAATAAAGTTATTGTAATCAGGGGATAATTTGATGGCCATTCCCCTGTTATTTGGTGTTTAATTACCTGTTGTTAGTTTTTTCTAAGGGCTGAAGAAAAAAATCATACATATATCAATGTATGTCAGAGTTCCAAATGAAAAGAAAAAGCTGAAAGTAAGAGGGAGGATTAGTGCTAGTTACTGACACACTTAACCCAGGTAGAGAATTTAGGTGACTGCTCATTTTGGTGATCTAGTGAAATCATGCATGTAGTTGTTATTGGTAAAGAATATTGAAGCTATATTGATACAGCACATTTTTTTAAAAAGGAAGGAGATTTTAACAGCTATTGAGAGTTAAGCATTTGGTATCAGCTTTTATATTTTAAGAATTGCTCTTTCTACTCTAAAGTGACTCTAGAATTGGAATTCTATTCCAACAAATACTGGGGGGAAAATGTGACCAAACATAGTTGTCAACAGACTTAAAATGACAAACACTACCACATTTAAAATTTATTTTCAACATTTCGTGAAGTAATAAAAGGAGGAAAAGGGCCGGACGCGGTGGCTCACGCCTGTAATCCCAACACTTTAGGAGGCCGAGGTGGGCGGATCACGAGGTCAGCAGATCCATACCATCCTGGTTAACATGGTGAAACCCATCTCTACTAAAAATACAAAAAATTAGCCGGGCATGGTGGTGGCGCCTGTAGTCCCAGCTACTCCGGAGGCGGAGGCCGGAGAATGGCGTGAACCCAGGAGGCGGAGCTTGCAGTGAGCCAAGATCGCGCCGCTTCACTCCAGCCTGGGTAACAGAGCAAGGCCCTGGAAAAAAAAGAAAGAAAACAAACAAACAAACAAACAGGAGGAAAGAGTAAATTTTCATTCTGTTCAGTTACATATTTTGTATAATGGCTGGGAAATACAGGATTTTGACATCTTGAACTCTTAAAATTCCCTCAGGAAATAGCTAGAGATGGATTTTGATAGAAACAAATCCCTATTTTAAACACTTTATAACATTTTTAATATTATTCAGGTAGTAGCCCTTTGGGCATTGCTGGAGAAAGCTGATGAAAGAATATATGTTCTTAACTAGTTAATGAAAAATTGAGATAAACAAAAGTTGCTTAAATATAGATTTTTCTCCTCATATAATTTGTCTCATTAAAATGCTTTTAATATTCTGTATTCTGATTTTCCTTGAAGGAAATATTGGTCTACAAAATTCCAATGAGACATGCTAAAAATAATGACTGTGACAGAAATGTTAATTTCCTATCTAAATAATTAAATTTAAGACTATTGCATTTTATATTTCAAAAAAAGATCATTAGATCCTTTATCTTATGGGAAAACTGAGTCCCACAGAGCATAAAACACTCGTCCAAAGTCACAGAGATAGCAATTATGAGGGTTGGGTTGAGCCCAAGTTAACTTATTTCTACTCTAGTACTCTTTCCATTATGCTGAGCCATCACTGATTATTTAAAAATCTGCCTTCTTTCCTTCCATTGCAAGAAGGAAATCTTGTTGAAAGTCTGCATACAGGACATGCACACCAGTAACTTGATAGTGTGTTAGATGTCACGTAGGAGTCCAGTAGGCCAAAGTCTAGATTTAGTTTCTGGGCCAATTATGATTTTTATTTAGTAGATTTTCATTCTATGTAGTACGATATTGTGTATGGGCTGAAAAATACATAATTCAAAATTTTTGGTTTTTAAATTTTTTGGTTCTACAGGAATCCGAAGACACGACTGGCTTTACATCAAATTATAAAATAAAGTTTTCTTTTGTACCTCCAATTTTTACACTTAGTGTCTCCTCACACCATCTGCTGCATGTCTTTCATCTGAGATCTACTACCTTATTATTTCCATTTAATTATGTCACTTCAAAACCTGGATAATATCAATCATTTTTAATTTATTGTGAATTTGAATACATTGTGAATGCTATCTTTCCTTTGACTATTTGTATTTTGTCATTTTCATTGTAGAACAAAAGGCCATATCACTATTTAAAAAAGTGAATTCAGGTACAAACTATGGGGGAAAATGTTTTATTTATAGAAAGGAATTTATTCTGTTCCCTAAAAATAATGCAACTTATGTAATTATACTCCTTATTCTCTTTACCTTAAGACTTTTTGTTTTTGGTACTTGCTTCCTAGAACAATAACCATTATCTGCCTACCTTGCGTCAGAATTTGTGAAAAGAGTTATTGGCATGATTTTAAAAATGAGATTCAGTTAAATGCATAAACATTTACTAATCTTCTACTTTGCTTGGCACTATGAGGAAGGGGGAATATGGGTAGGATATTGAATTACCCTGAAAAATCTATAATGTCCCACAGTGTGTTCTTGGGTAAAATGTAGCTTCAACACCAAATTTTCTCATTTTCTATCTTCATAGCTCAAAACGTGGCTTCCAAGTTCTTCCCTATCAAATCCAGTCAGTCACTCCAATTGATCCAAGATTGTATTCTATCTGAAACTCACTTGTCATCTCCATTAGATAGTATAGTACAATGGTTCTCAAACTTTTAGGACTCATAACCCTTTGACAGTCTTAAAAATTATTTAGGACCAAAAGACCTTTTTCTTGAGTAATACATACAAATATATAGCATATGAGAAGTTAAAGCTAAGAAAGTTTAAAACTATTAACTCATTTAAAAATAATTTTAAAGTTATTACTATATGTAAATACGAAGTAACATTTTTTGAAATACATGTATATTTTCAAACACACACATTTAATACAAAGAATTGCATTGTCTTACATATTTATAAATATCTTTAATGTATGATTTAATAGAAAAGAGATGGATTCTTATATCTATTTCTGCATTCAGTCTGTGGTTATACATTGTTTTGGTTAAACAATGTGAAAAAATCTAGTCTCATACACATACATAGTTAGAAAAGGTAAGGATATTTTAATCACATTTTCAGATTATTATTGACATTCTTCTTTGACACTATTCCTAAACTCAACAGGTGGTAATAATTTTTTAAAGGTAGAATCTGAAACCATTCTAAGAACTTCTCATACTCTGTACGTTAAAATCCATTGATCTATCTTATACTTGAAATCTATCTTTTATCCATGCAAGATTTGATAACATTATATATTCAAGATTTGGAAATTATTGGCTTACTAAGATATGCATTTCTACCAAAATTTGGCACATTTCATTATACAATATCAATAAATCACATTTATTAATATCACCAACAATTTATCAAAAAAGTTTTTAAGTATTGGGAAACCGTCACCATGAAAGATTTTCTGAAATTCTAATTTCTGCCTGAAAGTTTAAATTTTGCTTTTGGAAAAGAACAAAAACCAAAAAGACTGCCCAGGTATTTTTCCTGGTGTGACAGGGTCATATCTGTCATTTTTCAAGAAAATGTCTTCCAAATAACCAAATCTGGATAATCAGAGTTTGTTATTTCAAGTTAAAATTGTGTTTCATGGAGGAAAGTGGTTAGGTGAGAGGAAATTCAGATAATCAGGTAGTGCTTTCCCTGGAGACAACCAGTGCCCTTCAATATGGAGAAGTGCTTTAAGTGTACTTCCCATTTTTGTCGTGCAGAATATTAAAAACATGCAGACTCAAGGGTGGGAATGTAATGACAAAGGCTTTTTAGTTTATTTGCCTTCCATAGTGAGAGTGTGGCAGTGAAAAATGCAATGACTACTTGTACAGTTTGGTGCCACCACTTTGTTCCAAGTTGCCATAAGTTTTAAACACCATTTCTTTTGAACCGTAAGTGTAAATATCAATAGAAGGAATACAAAAATCACGTCTTAAAATTATTAGAAAACTAATTTTGACCTTATGGGTTCCCTGAAATGGTTTTGGTTGTCCAAGGGTTCTGTGTGATACTCTGACAACTGCGACTAAAGTGGATAACTCACTATGCTAAAATACTGTCTAGTCTGATACTCTTAGCTGTTGTGATTATGCAAAAGGTTTGTTTTTCTGGGTTTCAGTTATTTATAAAATGAGAGAAAGTGGAAATCTTTATCTCTTAAACTGTATTCTTTTCTGATTCTCTTTTGTTTGTGTCTGTATATTGCCACTACGTGGCTGGGCAGAACAATTCTAAATCCTGAAAATGTCAACTTTTCAAGCTGTAATTTGTGTCAAGTCAGGATCTAACAATGCTATATTTAAATATTTTCTTGCTAGTGTGCCATTTGGGGATAGACATGTGATTCCTTTACAGTTTTCCTTTTTAAATTTGAGATAAATCTCAAACCTGTTTGGTTTTATTATAATTTTTGTGGGTTTATACTTTTGTATTATTTAATTTTTGTACCAGAATCTCAGGTTTGCTAATGGTAATCATAGCTACCATTTATTGAGCAATGTGCTGGGCACTATGCTAATCTCTTTGTGGTCATTATCTCATTTAACATTCAGAAACAATCAATAAAAATTTCAGTACTACCAAGGTCTCCTGGAAGCTAATGGAAGTGAGTTACCAATAATGGAAAGAAGTATGACTTATTTTTTGAGAATGTAAAACACAAACCCTTTATGTGTACAATTCTAACTTGCAGTAAGTGACATTATGTTGCAAGACTATTTTTAAACTCTGTCTTCTGTGACAAGAATGTTTAGAAATATTTGTGATACCTATGCAAATATACATAACACACACAAACATATGAATGTGCTTCCCTAAGCAAATTACCATCAGGACTTTCCTGGTATGTGAGTAAACATGTAGCTCATAGTTCAGGTGGATAGAACTCAAGATATTGTATATGAAAAGATCATTATGAACAAATTTTGAACTAATTAAAACAACAGAAGTGTGCTTCACATCCAGTGTATGCAGTTGTGTTTACTGTAGGGCATGATCTTTTTCCTAGTCCCGGAGGAAACTGACATCTGTATTTGATTTAATGAACTTCTGTTTGTTAATAACCCATGCAAAGACAATAATGCATCTATGAGCACATCCAGCTTTCAACATTGATTCCCAGAACTCAAAGCAAGCACTCTGGGAAAAAAACTTGTAAGTTTTTACATGTTTTGACTGAGTTACTTAAAGCTTATTCCTCTTGGAGTCCACACTTATCTTTAGATTTATAAAAACTATTTTTGTTACATTTTATTATAATTATTTCAAGCAAATATCAGAATCAGCATGATCTTGTACTAAATTATGTTATTCAACGAACTGAGTCCTACTCCCCTGTTTTTTGGCCTGAATTCTGAATAAAGATATAGAAAGAACATTATAACTGCAGTGGTGTGTCTGGGAATCAAATAAGGTGTGATTAGATAAAAATTGATCTCATGCAAATCCCTGCTATTGAATCTTGCCCTTCTATCTATAAGGGATAGCTAATGCACTGTTAAAAAGCTCTTTAGTAGAAACATTTCAAAATGTAGTTTTGTGTCGTTGCTAAACTTTAATAACTAAGGCCTCTTTCCATATTTTTTAAAAGCCTGACAATAATGGCTCAGTAATTACTGAACTAATGTTATCAATTCCAACAGATATCACATTTATTAAACAGAAAATGCTATGTTGCTGTTCATCAGTTAGAAATGTGTGTAATTGAAATATGAAAATGAAGTCTGTTGGAGTATGTGATTCATCATGAATTCTGCAAGCCCTACACTAACTCTCCTTTTCCTAATTAAACTGTCAAATTGAAATCTTATAATTAATGCAACCACATCCCTTACAGTAGGTTTTCCACCCTCATGTGAAGCTCAATTCAGCAGAAACTTTGCAAGAGCCTTCTCTAGGAAGAATGCAATTCTTGGCTCTTCTGAGCTCTTGAGCAGAAATTCTGCCCCCTCTGCAGAATACTGTGTGGCACGAGATTTCTGTTCTCGGTAAGATTAGGAGTGGAGTGGGCTGACATGTTTGTCAGGGGAGCTGGTAATCCCTGTTTTGAGTTTTTCTGGGAGAAGCAATAAAGAGGAAGTAAGGAGTTGGAATAAAGTCTTCTATATTCTTGCCAGCATTGTAGATTTCTACATAATGACTAGGCTTGTCTATTTTGGTGCTAAAATTTGAAGACTGAGGTGTAGGTGTATTCTTTCCTGGCTAAAGCTGTGAGTATATAGATTTTTCACCTCTGTTCTGTACCACTTGATGGCAGAAAGTGATTGACAGGAATTTATTTTATCACTCAGACTACGAACTACATGTGTAATCCACACCCTGGCCAAGTGTACATATTGAATTCTGCTTTGGCAAGGAGGTATCTTTGAGAGAGCTTGTTTCTACATATCTATGTCCAATCACCTGAGTGGTAACAATATTTGATCTCCTGTGTTAACTCTGATCTATTGGTGGTTGCTGCCTGGACTATTATATTAAGGATTGTGAGGCCAGGCGTGGTGGCTCACGCCTGTAATCCCAGCATTTTGGGAGGTCAAGGTGGGTGGATCACCTGAGGTCAGGAGTTGGAGATCAGCCTGGCCAACATGGTGGAACTTTGTCTCTACTAAAAATACAAAAATTAACCAGGCAACGGGGCATATACCTGTAATCCCAGCTACCCTGGAGGTTGAGACAGGAGAATCACTTGAACCCAGGAGGCAGAGGTTGCTGTAAGCTGAGATCATGCCACTGTATTCCAGACTGAGTGACAGAGCAAGACTCCATCTCAAAAAAAAAAAAAAAAAAAAAAAAAAAAAGGATTGTGAATTTTAGCTGGTTCAGCACTTGAAATAGTACTGGGATCCAATAGTAATGTCTGATGTGGTGAGACAATGAGTAGTAACAACAAAGTGTCTCTTGCTTCTATCCCTGTGTTTGTCTTTATATATGCCTTTGTCAGATGTATTTTCATCATCTGTGATGTCTTTAGTCTCTTAGGTTTCTAACACATTTTATCTCTGGTCAAACTTGAGCATCTCCTAAGTCTTACTAAGAAACAAGACGCCAGTTTTCTACTTAGTTTCCAAATTGAATACTTATGTGCTTTGAATCAATTGGACTAGTCTTTCTCTCAATTTCTACAAAAAATATTTTACTAATTGATCTCAACTTCTACATAGATATAGTTCTTCATTCTGTGGTTCAGCTGGATCCACAAACCTAGTTATATTTAAAAAGTCTACTAAATTTGGTCACTGAATATAAACAATTATACTCATTTTTATCTATCCAAATACAGACAGCCAGTATGCCACTTTTTGCTATATCCAAGCCAGCCAGGCAGAGTAGACTGTTTCTGGAGAGACACAAAGCATCCATAGTCCTGATAACAGTTCAATTCAGTGTCTCTCTATATCGATGACTGTGTGGGTCTCTAGAACTCTGCAATATTCTACTCATTGGGACTTCCCCAGTGAAAAGAGGCTTTTCCAATTTATTATATATATTTTGTATACTAGCTGATATGGTTTGGCTCTGTGTCCCCACCCAGATGTTATGTTGAATTGTAATTCCCAATGTTGGGAAGGGATTGATGAAAGGTGATTCGATCATAGGGGTGGATTTTTTTTTCTTGCTGTTCTTGTGATAGTGAGTGAGTTCTCATGAGATCTGATAGTTTAAAAGTATGTGACACTTCCCCCTTCACTCTCTGACTCTCCTGCCTTCATGTAAAGATGTGCTTGCTTCCCCTTTGCCTTCTGCCATGATTATAAGTTTTCTGAGGCCCCCCAGCCATGTTTCCTGTACAACCTGCAGAACTATGAGTCAATTAAACCTCTTTTCTTCATAAATTACCCAGTCTCAGGTAGTTCTTTATACTTCTGTAAGAACAGATTAAAACACTAGCACACATTCTTTCTGTAATTTTTTATAATAAATGTAAACATTATGTCATTATGTTTTTAAACATATGTAACCTGCAGGCCAGCGAGGACATCTCTGTTCTTTATGATCTAGAACATCTCTGCTCTTTATGATCTAGAACAGATATTCTTGAACTCCTATTATTGGCATGTGGTGAGAACATGCCACCTCCAAGATTTCTGAGAATTGCTTACTGATAGGCTTACATTTTCATGGCTCTGGCTTTCTTGCATCTTTTGATTTTTCCTCATTTCTTTTTTTAAAAATTCTCTGCCCTGGCTTCAATCCAACCCATGAATGAAACTTCAGATCCTTTTCTTAATTCTCTCTCCCTGTCTCTCTCTGACACACACACACACACACACACACACACACGGTTTTTGTGTGTACTGCAGATTTTTTTTTTTTAAGTTTGAGAAGATGAAGTATTTGCCACAACAGCAGTGCAAGCAATTTAAGATGAAATCACCCATTATGGTTTCCAGGAGTCCTTTGGCCATTTTAGAAGGTTGCTCTGCCCTTCCATTTTTTTTCTCTCCCAAGAGTAAAAATTATATTCTTGGGAGAGGAAGAAAAGATCCACTGAATTACGCTAAGGCTTTGGTTTGGGGTTTCATATGTGTATTTGTTAGCGCGCATACATATCTTTGTATAACATAAAGGCCTAGTTGTGTGTGTGTGTGTGTGTGTGTGTGTGTGTGTGTGTATTTTCTTAAATCATTCCCATGTTGAATAATATTTAGTTTCACTACTAGTAATAATGCTGTATGCATGTGTTTATTCACCGTGAGGTTTTCTTGAGGATAGATTCCTAGAAATCTAGTTAAATATTTGATAGATAACATTATTCTGATGTTTAGAACAGATGTCTCAAATTATAATCTAATAATCCAAGTGTAAAATCTCCATTTCGTCCACATTGTTGACCTCAATATTTTCAAATTAAAACAAATTTTATTAATCTATTTGGGAGAAATGGTATCATGTTATTATTTAATTTTTACTCATTTGATTACTAGTGATGTTTAGCATAATTTTCATTCATGTATTAGCTATTTGAATTGCTTTTTAAATCACATATTCATATTCTTTGCTCATTTTTCTATAGATTCTTTCTAGTTTGCTTACTGATTTATGAGAGCTATAAATGTCAGCTGATTTTTCTGCATTAAACATTGCATATATTTTCTCCCAAAATGTCACTTTAAAAAAATTGTTTAATGTGTATTTTGCATCCTAGACATTTTAGATCCTTTAATTTATCATTGAGTTTTTTGGAGATTTTACATATGGCCTTGAAAGACCTTTCTATTCTATTACAAATTAACAAAAAATAATGTGTACTTTCTGCTATTTTATTATAATTATCTAATAGTTTAGTTTTACACATGTGGCCCTTCAATCAGAATCAAATTTACTCTTGTGAATAATGTGAGGTAGAAATATTTTCTTCTTTTTTTCCCCCAAATGAATGGTCATTTACCTGAATGCCTCTTATTAGAGAGTCCATTATCTACAGCTGATTTGAAAGCCACTCTTCCCATATACTACATAACCATATACAAAAGGATTAATTTCTGTAGCTTTTAAAAATATTTTGATATTTTGCATGGCTGGTCCCTGTTATTATTCTTCATTTTCAATTAATTTCTGGATGTTTTCCAAGTTACTAATATGCGTTCAGTGATTTCTTCCTGGGTACCTTGACTATCTTCCTTTGCCCATTCACTGCCACGCAGGGGTTACTTAGGTGCTCACTATGTCTGCAAACACTGAATGTTACATTTCTTTCCAAATTCCATGATGAAATAAAAATAAGAAATTTCCATATTTTAAAACTCATGATAAATCTTTTTACTTCTGAACAAATATTAAATCCCTAAGCATACATTTTCATTAAATTCATTTGAATCAAATAGGAATCTTTTTAGACCATAGGGGGCTTATGTTCCTTTTGTGGAGACACTACGATAGACTACTTTTTCTTTTAATTTTATTATAATGAAAGTAATGCATGTGATTTTTTAGGAAAACACATAAAAACAAGAATAAAATTAATATATAATCCCACCATGTAGTGATAACAATTATTAACTTTTTGATACATCACTTTTGCTTGTTTTATACATGTTTATATACCTTTTAATGTTATTTTGCAAAAATGAGCCATGAATGTGCATACAGTTTATTTACTGCATTTTGACTTAATATATGGTGCATACTTTTTAATGAAATGAACGATTATTTTTGAAAATCATATTCATGCCTTTATATTGATGTACCATGATTAACTTGGCTGATCCACTATGTTGGGATTTCTAGTTGGTTTTCTTTTATAATATTGTAAACAACACTATAATGAATAAATAACCTTTTAGCTAAACTGGGCACATTTATGATTATATCCTTTGTCAATTCATTAGAATTGTTAGGGCAAACATTATGTGCATTTAAAGAAATTGTTATATCCTGCCATATTACCCCCAAGAAAGCCCAAGTAGACTGGCACTTATGTGTTTACACAAGAATAACAATGTTGATTGGTCCTATGTATTCATGGAGATAGCCTTCATTTGACTCTAATATAAACTGGGCATCTCAAAGGAAGCACAGCCAGAGGATGCTGCAAACAGTTGGATGCTGTGGTCGTTTCTCCAGTCCACACTCAGGACTTTCTGTGTCCCAGCATGGTAGTGTGTCCGACATTTAAATGGATTGACTTAAAAATACTTGCTGGTTGGTGGCCAGTATTGGATAATGTTAGATGGGGAGTGATTCTTCAGGGAAAGACTTTGCGGCAGGGGGAAAGGAATAATTATTTTCTCATGGAACCCAGGAAAATGCTAATGTTCTCTTATAAATGAAAATGCTGTGTGGAAAAACTTATATTCTTTTTTTTTGTGGTCTATTACAACTTCCTCTAGGAGAGTGGTTCGGAACATAGCCAATGTCATCTGCGAGGGTGGGTTCGAGGGTTGTCTTTGCCATTTACAGTCTGTATCAACTGAAACAAATGATATTTGCCTTTCTGAGTCTCAGTTTCCTTAACTAGTTGTGAAATGTAAGTGAGGTAGATAATTCACAACAGCACCTTGGGAAGTGCTTGGCAAATAATAAATATTCAATAACTGTTAATATCATTAGCTAATAATGGAATAGAAAAAGTGTTTCTCTGATTTCATTAAGTAGCTAGAAGCAATATTTCTTATACTAGTGGTTGGTTTTAAGTTTGACTGGACATTTATCTTTTTCTTCCTCTGAGTACTGCTGACTAAATTAGGTAAGAAGAGAGGAGGGAGAAGGAGAAATCAGTTATGACAGAATTACGATGCACTTGGTTTCTATTTGGAAACTGCTTATTAGACTCAGCAGCTTATTTGGACAGGTATGTAGAGCATATTAGTTGGATGAAAAGGGCTAGGAAAGAGTAAGGCATGTATTTATACACATTGGTATTAATTTGAGCTATTTTGTATACATATATATCAATATGTGTTAATCTTATATTGCTAAACACATTCCTTAGCCAAATAAAGTTACCTGGGAATCCCTACTCTGTACACCTCTCATTGAAGTTATTGTCCACATTTAAAATAGATCTATTAAACTCCCTCCTGTCAGAATTTTGGCCACATACTTTCCAAATCACTCTTAGTAGCCCATTTTATTGTGACCCAAAGAGTCTTTGGTTCACCCTAATTATCTCCAGTTTGAATTTAAATGTTTCCTTTTCTTTCCTCTTCACGGACAGATAATAGCTTGACATTTTCATGATAAAAACATTTTCATATATGTGAAGGCAATAATTAACTAATCTCACAGGTCTCCATTTGGTAGGCTAAAAAAAACCCTCAATCCCTTTAACCTTTCCTTTCAGTTCAGTTTTGAAAGAATTGGCTTAAAGCACTTTGAGACTTTATGTCTTCCTCATAACTTGAACTTTCACCTCTTGAACTTGACATTTCAGTCAAGAGGGTGAGGTTTCCTTTTTCAAGGCAACAAAATTAGTTAATTATAATAATGTTTAACAATAGTGTAATGATTATAGACATCAACCTAAATTCAAGACTGTCTCTTTAACATCAATAGCTATTCATTCATTAATACACATTTATTATTTACTATGTGCTAGGCTAGGTGCTAGGGAAACAATGTTAACTAAGACATAAATAGTCCCTACCCTCATCAAGTTTACATTCTATTTGGGGGGAAAAGACAAACAGAAACAAGATAAATCATATGATTTCACATAGTGATAAGTAAATGATTTAAATAATAGAGCATGATGATAGAAAGTAGAGGGAGGAAGGTCAGCGGTTATTTTTAAAAGGATAGTAAGGTCAGAAATGTCATTTTATGGTGAGCAGACTTATGTTAAGGAGCTAGCCATACAGAGATTTGAGGAAGAACATTTTAGGCAGAATAAAGGAGCAGATCATGCTCAGATGTGGAGCATCCTGGTGTGCTGGCTATCGGGACTCAAGAGAAGTGGGGAGGTAGAGAGTAGAGCCAGATCAATTCAGCAAGGTGACTATGGCAGGTCACATAGCACCCGGAAGGCAGAGTTTCTGAGTTTAGATTTTACTTCAACTATAATCAGAAGTCATTGGATGAATATGAGCCAGATAGAATTGTATTGTAATGTCTTACAGAATTCCTGTGGCTTCCCTGGAAATGGACTACTAAAGGAAATAGCAAAAGTAGGGAAACTTGTTGACAACGTAGTTTCTCTCATGCTTCATAAATATCTTTTAAACTCAGTGTGCCTCTTCTTCTCCTCCACTGTCAAACATAACGAACCCAAAAGAGAATATCTTTGGAATGCCGTGTCATTGTAGGTAGTGATGAGAAGTGTTATAAAGTGTCTGAATGTAGAGCATTCCCATTGGTCAGGTGTTGGAGTCACTACAGGATCCAGGAAAGCTTAGCCTCAGGAATAAGCTTCAAAGTGATCACATAATTCAGTTATTCTGTCTGAGAGATAATTTCATTTATCTTATGCCAGATGAGAGTTGACAGCTGCAATAGATATGGAGATTGAAATAAAATAATTGAAAAATGTAGTCCAACCTCTTGATAAAGCAAGAAGACACATGCAAAATAAATACATGTGCTGTTGACATAATTTATAATATTTATCAAAATTTGATTGGTTTGCGTTTGCTACTTTTGTTCTCTGCAATATTAAAATCTAACCCTTAAAAAATTGGATCATTCTTACATAGAGGCAATAAATCTTCAGTCTATACAGAAATCTGGTATTTTACAATCATTTTTATTTTCAGCATTTCAGTTTGAAAAAACAAGCAACAGTTAATATGCTTATCTGTAAGTACAATTATTAGTATTTTAAGAATATTGGGTTCTGCAATTTTCATTGCAAATATGAATGTCCACTGTTGTTAATACATTTAAATGATATTAATTGCCTCAGGGTAGCCTAGAAATCTAACCCCACATGTAATTTTTTCTTCTACAGTAAACACATTCTGAGTTCAACCACTGATTTACAAATGCATTTTTGGATTTCAAGCTATTTGCAAAGGTGGAGACACTGTATTGTGTACACTGCCCTGAGGAACCTTGAAGTGAAAATAAGGAACCAAATGAAGTTGATTAGATGCAGCGAAATAATATACAGTATGTTTCTAGTAAGAAACGGTTAATGTTTCCTTAGCTTTCACTTGAACCTGACTCATCTGCTGCTTAATATTTACTAGGACTTTGAGAGTTTTAAAAAAATTTTTTCACCTTTTGAACAAGTTGTCTCTGTGTGAAATTATGATCTAAACTTGAGCCTATGAGCTGTGTTTTGAGATGTAAAAATAATCACAGCTGAACAAAAGTGATTCACCTATCAGTTTTCCAGAGTGAAAGAGATGAAGAGAGCAGGAGAGTGAAAACATATTTTGACCACTGAGAGACAAGCTTGTTGGAAGCAACATTTTTCAGTCTCAGGATTGTTTGTGCACCTTTGCTTCTTCACTAAGGCATCTATCTAGTTAGCATATCTCAGAGAACCTGCTCAGCATTTTCCTAGGATGATTTACTTAACTTGTCACCTCTAAGAAAAGAAGCACACATTTTCCTCAGTCTCAGCCGTTGGTGGAAGTGATGTCACCATCTTGAGCAATGGAAGCTTACTTTTCCAAAGTAGTGGAATGCCCAGATTCCACAAGGCTTTCACCTCCCTGGACAGAGGAGGATTTTTGCTGACTTAGCCCCACTGTACATATTGCTACAATTACGGGGGATTAAATGGCAATGTAATCACATAGTAAGTTTACTTGGCTGAGGAGGAAAATGCAACTTATAGAGAACTGTGATTTCCCAATGGGCTAACACAGCAGAGGAAGCATTTGAATGGTGGATGTAGAGATGAGGACTGTTTTATTCCACAATCCCTCTGACAGTTATAACTCCCCAATAAATAAGAGCATTTTGATTTATTCTCTTCATCACGATGCTGCTACCCATAGGTTATTCTTTCATTTTTCAGTAAGTGGTAATTGACCAACTTCTCTCATTCCTGTAGCATTACAAAATAAACCTCCCCTTGCAGACTGAACATTGTTTTCTCCTTTTTACAAAGGTCAATATACAGGTATACATTAAATAATTCTTATAAAATAATCCTAGTTACTCCCCAAAGATACCAACTATAGCTATGCTGTATTTGGGGTTATTATTTCAGAAGCCGACTGGGCACACACATTCTTCTCTTACCCCTGTAGAGTGGGTAATGAGAAATGCTTTCAGAGCACAAACCTCCTCAATGCCAATTGTCAATGTCAAAATTGCACACCAAAATATTGAGCAATATGGTATGCCATTAAGTCGATGCTGGATGTCCACCCAACATGCGCTCTGTCTAAATTGACAATCCCCAATCAAAGATTTGTTAAGAATAATATTTTGGGGTAGGAGCTTTGTTATTTTTTTATGGTTGTGTTGCTACATTCAGGACCTATGGTGAGGAAGCTCTGGAAAAGCCAGAGATGAGGTTTTATACTGTGATGTCTAGCAATAGTTAACCACGGGCAAATGTTTTTAATCCATAGAGTTTTACAATTCTATTCTATTTTCCTTAGCCTATGAGAAATGCAAATCTTACTTGTTTATTGTTAACTCCATCAGTTCAGATAATCATGATCTGAAATCAATGTTTTTAGCTAAAATAAAAATTTGCTGTTATATAAGCAAGTGTTTCTACGTTAGAAATTATACTAATTTAAAATATAATCTTATAGAAAATTGAAAAATCAGCATGATATGGCAGGATTTTTGACAGTTATATTTTTTACTTTTAATTGATACATAATAGATACACATATTTTGGGGGTGGAAAGATATATTTTGATGAATCTTGTCCAAATATCTGTTTTATTAGGGGAAACTATTCTAAGGAAAATGGTTGATACTTTCTCTTCAAAAGTTTTTCCATGCTAATAAAAGAACATTTAGTTTCTTTGAAAATCCTTGCTTTTTACACAATTAGCAGTTTCAGAATTAATCTTTGTTTTTCATTTTCTGTAAGTCAAAACACCATACGAGGTGTGTTTTTTCAAGAAAAGAAAATGAAAGGAAGGAAACAAAAAGACAATAATTTCTTCCTTCAGCACATTCTCTTTTTACTTAAACATTTGTGGAAGTGAGAATGTGTCTGTGTTTGGAGCATCAAGCTTCAGTCATGATGGCTTCATGTTGTAAGAACCTGCTCCAAAACCTGCTCTCTGTGTAGCAGCTCAGATGGAAGGACCAAAAGTGTGTAACTGTGCTGGCTCAGCTGCAGGACAACAGCTCTCAGCCACCCCACATGGTGGAAGCCTTCAAACAGTTATAATGCCAACCACAGAGATCACCAGGGTTCCAAAGATCAATTGCTATGATTCCATGCTAGAATTGAAATAATATTTGGATGTGTCACCAAATGTCTTCTCCTTCTATCTCTCTGTCTCCCTGCCTTCTTCCCTCCCTCCCTCCCTCCCTCCCTCTCTCTATTACACTGGGGCACAAACATACCCACATACCCCTTTCTTGTGAAGTATCATCCTCTGAAAAGAGAGAATTGAATTGTTCAAGATATATTCCATCATTCTGTAAACAGTTACCCTAACTTATTACAGTAAAAGATACTGAAAACAATTGTAGAAAGGTTTTAAAAATACAACTACCCAATTCTAAGTATTTGTAAACCTCTGTTTATCCAGAAACATGGAATATATTGACTGGACTGTTGCTGTCTTTTTCCTTCTTTGTCCCATTTAAAAAATATATTTCATATTTTATTAGAACATTCATTTGAGGATAAGAGTAGAAGGAACAAGTGAAAAAGCTGTATGAGTCATGTATGCTTAATTTTTAGTTGTTTTATAAATGTAAGGTGAAGGGAATTAAAACAAGGTCTAGCATAAATGTTTACAGACAGTAGATTTTATGATTCCACAACTGAGAGTTGACTATACATATTATTGCTTTGAAATAAATTGCAGAAGAATTTTGTCTTTTATATTGAATGTTGATTTTTCTACCCTACCTAGCCATCCTGAATGTCATCTTCAAAATTGCCTTGCACATAATTACTGAATAAGGTCTTTTAGATTCTTAAGATGTTTGGTTGGTCTTTTCTTTACCCAAATCTCCCACGTGCCACACCTCACGTTACCAATTCTGTAACTCGTGGGCCAGGCCTAGCTAAGAGATCAAGACCTCTCTGGCTATTTGCTTATAAAGAAACTTCAATAAGCCAGAGTTCTCTTTCTCTGCCACATAATAGGCAAACTATTTTCCTCTAATAAGCTTCTTAAAAATGATCCTTTATCTAATAAATTTGACACTCTAATTTAGGGAGTTTCAGGAATAAGGGGCTTGTTGCCCCTTATTATAACATTATAACAGGTCAATGCAGGACATGTTTGGCTAAATTAAGACTGGCTCTTCAAATGTCCTTATGAAGACAGCCTCAAGGTATCCATGTGCTCAGCCTTAACTACTTCCCCATGTGTGCCTAACGGTCCTCAGGAACATAATATGTCCAAAAGAGAACTCTTGATTTCTCACTTTCTACACCTCAACAACTTTCTTTTTTTCCCCCATCTCAGCAGTTGGCACTTTCTCACCCTCTCCACCTTCTTTTCCTTTTTTCCCTCACTCAGCAAATTGCACTTCCGTTCTCCATCTTTGATTCCTTTCTTCAACATTCAAATAAATGTATCAGCAGGTCCTTTTTATTCTGCTTATATATGACCACCTCTCTTCATCTCCATCACCACTACCCCGGTCTAAGCTTCTGCCATCTCTCTTCTGGACCAGAAGAAGCTTCCTAAAAAATATCCCTGGTTTTTTCTTGCAGCTCTCCTACTTAAATTTATTTTAAAGACAAGTCAGATATTTTCTATCCAATTACTTCCCATTACTCCTAAGATAAAATTAAATCCTCCATACTTCCTTTGGTTTCCTGTGTTATCTAGTCCTTTCCTTTCTATAAGCTTATTAAGTTTCAAATATTCAAGATATAAGCAAATAATTCAAAAACTCCAGCAAAGACCAAACAGTATATGTGACTTCAAAGTTCAGTAAACCTGTTCATAAGAACTAATATTCATTGAATTCTGTCTGCATCAAATGTTTAACACCCATTATCTCATTTGAATTTCACAACAATACTGGGAGCTGTTATTATCTCCATTTTGCAGATGAGACCACTGAGGCTCAAGGTTAGGGAATTTACTCAAGTTCTCACTGCTTAAAAGTAGAAGAAACTTGAAAAGATTGAAACTCAGCATTTTTCTAAAAAGTTTGAGCTCTTCCTCTGTCTTTTTGATGTCTTTTTCTCCCCCATTATTCTGATCTGAGAAACTTGCTGGTAAAAGGAAGCCTCAACATGGCTTTTTAAAAGCAGGATTAAAGTGTGCTTAAGTTTGCACTCCAGAGGCAGGGAACAAACTTTAGCAGCATGTCAGAGTACACTCCTACCTCATTCCTGAGCTGTGGTTTGTTCCTTTTTAGAGGCTAGAATTTTGATCAAGCTGAATGATAGGAAACACATATATCCTTCAATAATTGGTCAGAATAATAAATGTCCTGAGCCGACATGGGACGCTGTGGAGGAAGCACAATAAATTTCGTGCCGAATCAGCTTAAGAAGGCAAGCTGAGGCCAAAGAATCACAGCTGTCATTTGGCTGTGGGAAAGGGTTCAGAGGTCCCTTCTACTGTTCATTCCCATGAACTTAAGGTTCTCAGAGGGGCACTCCGGGAGGTGACGCTCCATTTTCTGTAGTAATGTGACCCAGAACATGACAGATTGCTAGTAGTTAATCAACAGGTTATGATAAAAGTTCAAACCTGATTTATTTCTTTTGCCCAAGATTGGCTGTATTTTCACAAACATAAAAATACACGCAAGCAGCTGAGCAGATCTCACAGAAGCCAGTCCTATCAAATGGACATTTCCAACTGATATTTTATTCTCTGGAAAATTCATAGACATTGTACAACATAATTAAGTATTTCAGATTTCCAAATAGAAGTGACATCTATCCACACATGTAATTTTTATTTATGTGGTGCAAACTTTATGTTAAGATATTTAAAATTTAGGAGAAACTTTTTTTGTCACAGAAGAGTATGGCTTAATCCAAATATGAAATGTTAGGGATGACATGAGAATGGAACTTTGCCACATGCAAGAATCTTGCATTACTTTAAAGATGTTTTTGAACTATGTGTTCCTGAAATATTTAAATATTTTAGGAATTGTCATGATTGGCAATTTGTAATAAAACTTCTGTGGTGGTATGAAATTTGATGATGAAAGTAATACAGATGATAATAAACACAAAACACTGACAATAATTGAGTGTTAATGCATGCCAGGTACTGTTCTGTGTGTTTTGTATTTATTAATCTAAAAATCCTCACCACAACCTGATAGCGTAGGAAAGTTTCTTATCTCCATTTCATAGGAGGAGAAATTGAGGCACAGAAAGATGAACAATTTGCCCAAGGTCTAACAACTATTACATTGCAGAGTCAGCATTCAAATCCAATCCACCTTCTTCCTAATCAATACAATATACTTCTAATTTATATGTTTGCATTCATACGTAGTATGCAATTTTTAGGTATAGTATACATTTATGTAATATAATTATAATACTACAGGATACTTCAGAAACAGAAGCCAGCAGCACTCCTATGATTAATTCAGATAGGATCATTAAGAACTGGCACTAAAATGAAGTTTTCAGAAATTAAGACAGGAAGTTTGTGGTTTCAAAAGTTACGTGGTGATCACTGTGATACAGGCAATGAGTTTTGTTATTATTCCATTAAAAGAAGAACTTGTGGGAGGGCACAGTTAATGGAGAAACAAAGTCAGAAATGTTAGTTATGCCACTAGATTCACTGAATAGCTGCTATCTCTTAAGCCAGAGGATACAAGTTGCTAGGAAAAAAAAAGTACACATATTCCCTTTCACATTTTTATTGCATTTTTGTTGAGTCCTTTAGGTCTTGATAGAGTGTATAAATATATAAATAAATCTCTAATTTACATCCTGTATTGTAACACATTTTGGTGTTTGATTTACCATTTTTATAAGGCCAGTGGATCCAATAGAACCAAGGGCTTGTTGATTGGGAGAGAAACAAACAAGAGAGGTGTCAAGTTCTCCAGGGCAATGGTTGAATTATTTTGACTGTTGCCTTCCTATCAGCATACTTTTTTGTATCATCTCAGAATTGGAGCACCAGGAAAAGGCTGATTTTTTAAAATGCCATTCGAACAAAAGAACACATAACAGCAGAAATTAGAGTGCAGTTTCCAGCAAATAGTTTGAAAATCTTATACACTGTCAAATGAAAACAAACTTCTTGGTCTTTAAATTAGAAAAATCATGAGGATCAGAAACAGCTGTGGCACGTAAGGAAGCAGAAAAACACTCAGCTGTAGTGTGGGGAGTTGATGCTGAACTATAAAAAAATTGTCATTGGATTTTTTTTACATGCTGGCTAATTAATGATAATGAATCTTTTTTTTTTTCTTTGTACATTTTGAACGTATTTAAAGATGAACAGGCAGACTACTTGGTATGTATATCTGTGCTAACCTTGGCATCTGAAATAGTTCCTCTTTTACTCTGGAAAACCCAGGATAGGAGAGACACTCTTCTCTTTAAGCCAGAAACTGAGTTGATTTGTAGGCTGGCTCTTATCATTATTATTTAATTCCTCCATCATATAAAATGTTTCATTATCCGCTATTATCATCAATAATGCTTGCATTAACTATCCGCTTCATGGGACCAAAAAATAAAAGTAAAGAAGCTTCTATACTCCATGACTAGATAATGTTTTTAGAAGTTAAATAAATGTTGACTACATTTGTTCCAGCCACACATGATGAATATGATTTCTCTCCATCTTCCCCAAAGCTAAGAAGCTAGGTTCTGTGTTTTATTTGTATGTTTATTTGTATTTTTATATTTATCTCTCTTGCCAAACAGATCTTAGAACAGCAAATAGTCAATTGGTATTTTGGGAAAGTGTTCATTGAAAGTGTCATGGTGCTGTTTTTGCTGTATTTCTGTACAAACGTTGTATGTAAGGATGAGAATATATGTGGCTTTCCAAATTCAAAAGCCACTTATGGGGTTGCGGCTACTGTGGTCAGAGTTTTGGGATCTAGGTGAGTAGATAGACACCTAAAAGTCATTAATTCTGTATTTTTTCTCTGGTGGCAGGGCTGTACACATGTTTATGGTAGGGACGACATGGCTACATTTATTAAGATACAGAAAGCTTTTATTTTCCTGGCCTTCTACAGCAAAACCACAATGATACCTTAGCGGGAGACAGCCCCTGGCCCTCACCTCAGCTGCTCCTGTATTCACCACAGCCTTAGGGACACTCTCGATTCTTTCCGTTCATTAGGAAAAAGGTATAATTGTTCTTGTTTACTTATCTTCTGAAAAACATTAAAGAGTTTTTTTATTTTTTTTTAACAAGAAAACCCCAAAAACTAGCCTACAAAACACCTCAAAAACATTATGAAGCCTTTGGTAAAAACAGGTTAAACCAGGACTGTATTTGGTCCTTAGGCTGATACCTCGTCATAGAAAAAGTAACATTTTAGTATTTTGATGTTGGTGTATAATGAAGGGTGAAAGGAGAAAAGGAAAGAGCCACCAAATTTAGGCAAAAGTAAGAGAAAAACAGTTCAGACAGTAATTGTCTGGAGGTTCTTTTTCCTTTCTACTTTCAGGGACTTTGAAACTTCAAATGAACCAAACGTAATTTTGTATTCCATTGCCCCTCAGTTTCTAAGGTTGAATGCCTCTAAATCTTAACAAGTCACCGACCACGTTCAACTTTGTCAGCTGGTTTCTAAAATGAACTTATATGTATGTACATAAGTACATATCTATGTATTTTTGCCAGCTCTGCATACATGAAGATAAATCCCTATCAACCTCATAATTGATGAAGATTATAAAATAGAGAACAGCCAAGATCAATTATTGACAAGTATGGCAAATGAAAAAGAATAACATGCATATGTAGGTTAGAGATAATTTCTATGACATAATTAAAACTAATAAAATAGAATTGGGAAATTAAGGATACTGCCAAGAAAAATAGTGAGAAATGTAGCAGTAAGATAAATGTGATGATAGTAGCGGAATTGGGTAATAATTAAGACACCCTAATTAGTCCCTGCAAATCAAGAACTCATGATCAATTGGATGCAGACTAGATTATGTTGACCTTTGCTTAGCAAGAGATATTGTGAGCTAATAGTATTTATAAATTTTGTAGGTGAATATCATGCTCGTATTGACTAGAAATAAAGTGTTACAAGCATACTTATGCATTTAGTAGCATCTTGTGAAATAAAAATCATTTGATGATGTTAATTGTAACTTACTCCTATCCATTTGTTTAAAAATAAAATCTACTAAGAAACCTGAGTAGATGTTTGTTAAAATGAGAACTGTGCATTCATATTTAGATTTTACTGCATCGAGCACTCATTTAGTTTCTAGGGAAAGATTGGCTGTTCATTTAAAAATTACTTTTGATAACTCTATAGAAAAGGCACTTGTTAATAATCTAAATGTTGTGAAGTTTAGATGGAAAGCCATCTGAAAAGTGAGTGTTATCATACATTTAAGATCTTGTACTTATAATGCTATTATAATCTTTTGCAATGCTTAATATTTTATAATTAATTAATTTACTTTTTATTACATTGTAAATTTTTTCCTGAGTTAAAACAATTCATCTTCTTTTTGGAAAAATTGGAAGATAGAAAAGTTAGAGGATAGAAAAGTTTAAAATAACTTTTTATTCCATCACTGTGAAAGTTTTAGTGTTCTTACCTTCTTCTTTGTATACGTGTGTATTTAATTTAGAACAGTATTTAATTCAAACAATCTTAACAATATTGTTTTAAATTAAAAAATGCAGAAGTTTCTTACATTTTCTTGTCTTAATAAATACAATTTATTAAGGAGAGAAATTAAAGATATAATGGTCTGCATACATAGACCATCTGTAACTCCTAGGTGGGATTGTAGCACTGTAGCCAAGTCAAGGTGTCTATCCTGAAACTAGTCATCACAAACTTGACCACATAAATAAAGGTCCAATAAGATTGAAGAGTGAGATTATTTTGTGCATCAACTAGTCCTCCAGTTTATTGTTGCAGTTTATTTTTTCACACCTGGACATTGTTAACAGGATGTTTCTTCTTCCTTCTTTGTGTGGTATCCTAGCATTTGTATCTTTGACTCTGATCATAGGAGCCTCTTCAGATTATAAGAGTGGATTGCAGTGGAGCTAAGAAAAAACAAGCATAGAGTTTGATTTTACAAAGCAACAAAAGTCTTGTTAATAGGTGTAGTCAGCATAGTAATTAATGCTCATGTTTTTGACCCATCACTGTTTTCTACCTGTCTTGTTTTTGGCTTACAGTATTGCCTATAAAAAGGAAGCTTCCGATCATTCTATGAGAGTGTACTTTGTCATAACTAAAGACAAAATTGTGTCCAGTGAGTTTCTGATTACTCTCTATGTATACAGACATTTAATAAACACATTATATGTCTATTAAATTATCTATAAACATTTAACAGACATTTCAGAAAGAAAGTCAAGAATATCCGTAAAATGTGACAAGACTGGCTATACTGAACTAATAAATAAGCCCTGAAATATAAAGTTAACAAATATGAGGCTTACTACAAGGAAGGTTTGTTTCTCATTCCCACAAAGTCTGAAGCAGTTCAGGTGATACTTTATTCCGACCTGGAACTCAGGGGTGCAGGCTGCTTCTTTCTGTGGCTCTATGCTCTTAACTCACGGTCTTCAGGCTTGCCACAGAAGAATAGACAAAGGAGGCACACTAGCTTTGATTTTAGCTGTGCATTCATTCTCATCTCTTAGTCCATGTGCCAAACGAGTCACACACCTTTCACCTACCCAAGGGAGACTGGAAAATTTAGTGGGATATATGAGTTAGGATTCAACCACAGAAGCAGAACTAGCAGGAGATGTGTATATTAAGAGATTTATTACAAGAAATGGGGTTACACAGTTGTGGGAGCTGGATAGGCAAGGCTGAAATCCACAAAGCAGACCACCAGGAAGGGGAGATTACAAGTAGGCTGAAACTCAGGGGTACTTTGGGCATTTGCAACATAGCCTACAGCTACTATCAACAGGACTTTTTTTTTTTTCTCTTTCTCTCAGGGAAATCTCAGCTTTGCTTTTCATCAGGTCTACCCAAATTAGCCAAGATAATCTTCCTTAGGTAAAGTTAAATGATGATGGACTTTTAATTATATCCACAAACTCTCTTCACAGCAACACCTAGCATAATGTTTGATTGAACGCTAACCCAAGTTCAAAATGACACATCACAAAACCATTATCAGGGAGCATATGAAATAATAGGTGAGTTCTAATAACCCCTGCCAGAATATGAGATGATTATACTAGGTCTCACAAGGTATCATTTATTTACAGCTACAACAACAGGAAAAAAGGCGTGAAAGGACTGATGGGATCAATGGCCCTGTGAGTTTGTGTGCGACAAAGAAGAGAACCATCATTTAATTATATAATATGTGCATTTCATCATCTAGGCTGAATTAATAATTAAAGCTATTTAATCTAGAAAAATTGTATCCAATTTTCAGAAACCTTCCAAGAACCAACAAACACCTCATCATACCAACTTTTCCATGCAGAGTTTGTTTTGCTATTTTGTTAAATTGTGATACTAACTAAATTTCTGTGCATGATCTTGTCTTTTTTTAAATTCCACCTATTTTGCTATGCTATTCATCTCCTCAGCATCTCATGCTTATTGTTAAATTCCTATTAGTCAGTGCAAACTAACCTATTTCTTTTTTCTTACAGCTGTAGAATTTGGATTTTAGTTGAAGTTTAAATTCTACCTCATAATTATCTTTCTTCCTTTTCTTGTACCTCTTGGCATTGCCTTTATATTCTTCTTTTGCTTCTCATTAGCAGCCCACTGAGCTGTATCACTTTCTCACAGCAGCAATGAGCAAGATAGCTTTAATTTAGTAACTTCTCATTGCTGCCAGCCAGTTGGTCCTCCCCATTGCCCAAGTCACAGCTGACATCACTGTTGTCAGTGTCACCTGGTAAAGGCTGATGGTGTTTCACATACCTCCCTATGCTCTGAAAGTAATATTTGCCAAGAATTGGCCAGACACTAAGGTGGATGGGACCAAGCAAATCTTCCATCTGTTGCCTGTATTTGTTCTCTGTATACTGCCTGCATATTACCTGAGGAAAACACACACACACACACACACACACACACACACACACACTTCCACAGACATTAGTTCTAGTAGGGAAGGAGCCAAAAGCAGGCCCTTTCTGGCCAAGTTCTGCTAAACCTTTCTCTGTTGGAAGTTACTCTTTGCCAATCAGTCAATAAGTCAAAACTAAAAGCTGTAGGAGACAGACTAAGTGATGCAGAATTAATGAACTTCTTTGTGCCAAGGTACAAAAATAATATTTGGGCAGTAAACATTTTAGTTTTAAGGTCAAAGTTATTCCACCCTGGGACTACTATTAGATTAGCAAGTAATTTGTCAGTCACAGACAGCTGTTTTAGGTAGTCCTAAAGTGAAGTGATTATACTCATTAAACCAAAGTATATACTTTTCCTTTATTACCTATTGGGTCAAGATCTTACCTTATTATAACACACCTGAATATAGATTTTCATTGCAGAATATAATTAGTGCATGGTCTATTGAGTAAGCAATATGAATTTTTAAAATTGTCTAAACACCTCTTTACATGCCAACTCTGGTGATAATTACCAAATGTCTATATCTAGAAAAACAGGCAATTCAGAAATATCAATTTGTGCTATTATTTATGATACACATGTGCTAGTTTTCCCTAAATATAGACATTTGGTAATTATCACTGAGGCTATTTGTTATATTTCTGAAGTAGATCCCAATGAAATAGAAATATAATTTATTTGGTAAAAATGTAAATGCTGAAAAATTCTCATTATCTTTCTGCAGAGTACAGTTCTTAGTTTCCTATTCATATTTCATGTAATAATTTTGGATTAGCCATCTGGTTTGTTGAGGGTTGAAAATCTGTTTAACACCAACGCAGAATTTTTGTTAAAAAATAAAACAAGTCATACAGAAATCACAAATGTTTTCAGGTATTTCACAATGCTAATAATGAATAGGTTTTAGGATATGGCATGTAATTTGCACTTTTATCTTTAGCATTTTCTTTTCTTTTCATTTGTATAATTTAGATTCGCCTTCAGCATACTTTTTAAGACTATTTTCCAGGGACGTGTCAGTCTGAATGGTTGACATATAATAAATATTACCAAAAACCTATGTTGGGCCACCCACATTTTTCCAGTACCACTCTTTTCCTTGTCCAAGTGGTCAGCTCAGTGAATTACATAGAATCCCCTGAGTGGATCAGATCTTCTCAATGACTCCAGCTCTATAGCCCTGAGATTGAATTACTTCCTCTCTGCCCCATATTTGCAAATGGATTTCAATGCTCTGCTACTCACCCTGGATAGAAGTGATTGGTTCACACTGGAGACTAGGAAGCAGAGTTTGCATTTATTGGTATAGATCCATCACTTCATCTGTGTGAAAGCCGTGAACTATAAAAAGTTGAAGAATAGACACTAACCAACTTCAAGACTTACTACAAAGCTACATTAATCAAAATAGTGTGATATTGGCGAAAGAACAGACAAATAGATTAATGGAACAGAAGAGCCTAGAAATAGGCCACAGAAATATAGTCAACTGATCTTTGACAAAGGAGCAAGGGCAATACAATAAAGAAAAGAGTCTTTCAATAAAGTTCTGGGATAACTGGACGTCCACATGCAAAAAAAAAAAAAATACATCTAGATATAGCTCTTACACTCTTCTCTAAAATTAACTCAAAATGGATCGCAGACATAAGTGTATAATGCAAAACTATAAAATTCCTAGAAGCTAACGTAGGAGAAAATCTAGATGATCTTGGGTTTGACAATGACTTTTTAGATACAATGCTAAAGGCGTGATCCATGAAAGAAACAATTGGTAAGTTGGACTATATTAAAATTAAAGTTTTCTGCTGTGTTAAAGACACTGTCAAGAGAATAAAAGACAAGCCAAAGACTGGGAGACGATATTTGCGGAAGACATATCTGATAAATAGCTATTATCCAAAATATACAAAGAAAAAAAAAATCTCTTAAAACTCAGCAATAAAAGAAAACCAACAATAGGCCAAAGGCCTCAACAGATACCTCACTAAAAAAGACATAGAGATGGCAAATAAGCATATAAAAAGATGCTTCACATTATATATGTCATCTGGGAAATGCAAATTAAAATGAGATACCACAACATATCTATCGGAATGGACAAAATCCCATGATCAGAACACTGACAGCACCAAATACTGAGGTGAGGATATGGAACAACAGGAACTCTCATTCATTGCTGGTGGGAACACAAAGCAGTGCAGCCACTTTGGAAGACAGTTTGGCAGCTTTATAAACAACTAAACATACCCTTATCATATGATCCAGCAATTGCACTCCTTGATTTTTACCCAAAGGAGTTAAAAACAGATTTCCACACAAAAGCTTGCACATGGATGTTTATATCAACTTCATTCATAAGTGCCCAAACTTGGAAGCAACCAAGATGTCCTTCAGTAAGTGAATGGGTAAATAGGCTGTGATATATCTAGATAATGGAATATTTTTCAATGCTAAGAAGAAATGCGCTGCTAAGTCATGGAAAGACGTGAAAGCAACCTTAATATATATCACTATGTGAAAGAAGCCAATCAGAAAAGGCCACACTGTATGATTCGAACTGTATAAGATTCTAGAAAAGGCAAAACTATGGAAACAGTAAAAAGACCAGTGGTTGCTAAGAGTTAGTGGGGTGAAAGGGATGAGTAGCTAGAGCATGGAGGATTTTTAGGGCAGTGAAAATACTCAATATGATGTTGTAATGAGTAGATACATGTAACTACACATTCTTCTAAACCCATAGAACATATAACACCAAGTATGAACCCTAATACAAACTCTGAACTTTGAGTGATAATGATGTATCTATTGCAACAAATGTACCACTCTTGTGGGTGATGTGAATAATAAGGGAGGCTATACCTGTGTGGGGGTAGGGGAAATATGGGATATCTCTGTACCTCCTCTCACTGTTGCTATAAATTTAAAATTTCTAAAAAATTATGTCTTAAAAATAAAGTGGGTATGCAGTGTTATTCTTGTATTTGATAAAGCATGTTCTTACCAGCAATTCCTTTTCTACTGATGGAAAGAAACAGGTTGCTACCTATGGATGTGAGTGTCTGTGACTCTATCTGAAATCATTGACCCACATACTCTTGTATCTTGCTGAATTATTTTTGTCATCATTCATTGCACCTGACTACAAAATTAGTCTGGATAGAACATCTGGATAAAGCATTCCAGTTATCCAAGTCTGAAGCAGAGTAGATGTGGGTATTCAACTCTAAACGCCAAACTTTGGCTCATCTGAATATGAGGTTAAAAAAGTTATTTTGGGGGTAAATACCAGGCCCACTCAACACAGATGTAGAATTCTGTGAAGTACTCATTTAAATGCCACCTGTAGGAAATGCATCTTTGAAGGGAAAAACTCAGTGGAGTTGAAGAGACTGTGTCTGGGCTCCTGTTCTTGTTGAGACTTGGTCCAAAGCTGAGTAAGATAACCATGAGAAACAGGTCGGCTTTTCGTAAGGGTTTGAAACATGTCTGGTTTCCTTTTGATATGGAGAAGAATAGTCAGTTTTGTTCCATGATCCGTCATTTAATCATCTAACCTCTGACAAGGCTGAGGGCAGGGAGGCAGGGAGTTGCTTCTTCACATGCATAAGCATAAGTTTTCTTTCTTCTCTTTTATTTTTGAGATGGACCCACTCTGTGACCCAGGCTGGAGTGCAGTGGTCTGTCTCAGCTCTGCAACTTCCACCTCCCAGGTTCAAGCAATTCTCCTGCCTCAGCCTCCTGAGTAGCTGGGACTAGAGGTGTGTGCCACCATGCTCAACATCTATCTATCTAATCTATCTATCTATCTATCTATCCATCCATCTATCTATATATCTATCTATCTATCTATCTATCTATCTATCTATCTATCTATCTATCTATCTATCTATCTATCGAGAGATGGGGTTTCACCATTTTGTTCAGGTTGGTCTTGAACTACTGACCTCAAGAGATCTACCTGCCTCAGCCTTTCAAAGTGCTGGGATTACAGGCATGAGCCACCGTGCCAGGCCCCCATACATAAGTTTTCTAAGGGTGTTTTGAGAAAATGTAGGCATAGGTACTTACTCCATTCAAAAAGAGATTCAGAATACAGACTTATATACTTCTCAACCTTTGAATATTTTTTCTCTATTTCCTCCTTAAACTTTTTAATTGAGAGAGGAGTGAAGAATGATCCATATATTACATATAAGACAACTCTTACAGTGTTCTCAGTAATGGGTCATTTTTGTCTTGAAGATGTTAATTTGGCTAAGGTGGAAAGTAAAGAAGGTATATAAATGAATCAAAAGGCAAATAAATGGATAGATGTAAAGATTAAGCATTCCTACCCAGAGTTACATACAGGTAGTGAGGTGTTGCAGACAACACTGACTGTTTGATGACAACACTGAGCGATTAGCACTAAATTAGTCTCTTGCTGCAGGTAAAGACACATTGAGACCTCGGGCACGTCAGAAAGCAGAGTCATTGTAGCAATAAAATATGATGGGACAGTCATGGTCATATCAGAGAGGAATATTCTAATCAAATATATATAGAATGTTCATATTCTACTCCTTTTCACAGGAAAAAATGATTCTTGTCTCCATTGCCTTTATTGGGGATAATTCCTCTCACTGATTGATTAGGAATATGAAGATAAAAGATACAATCCTTCAGATCGTATCTGAAGGATATGATCAGAGCTTATAATCTCAGGAAGTGGGTAAATACATTTGACAGTGGATCTGAAATGGTTTCTGCCCTTCATTCTTAACTATTTCTTTCAAGGGATTTGGTGTACTTAATACAAGTTTCTGCATTTTCTACTGGGAGATGATGATATTCTCTTACCTAAGTGGTAAAGGAACTACAGTAGAAGGGAATGGAATGGCTGGGTGAAAAGCAGTGGTACCAACACTCTCAGACAGGATAATTGTGGTTTGGAGCAGTCTAACGGAATTTTCATGGGCCCAGTATTTTCTGAATATTAATTTCAAGGCTGAGCTGAAGGGTTAGGGCTTAAATAAAGTGATTCTGTTATTCTGTCATGTGAATGCTTACTTGGTTCCTATCAGTGTTCTACCTTCTTTTTTGCTATTCTTAAAATAGTGCAGTGTTTGCACACAGTATAGACTGTACATACTGGTTTATATTGATGGAAATGGCAGCTAAGGGTATTACTGGTTCAGAAAGTTTGAACCAGTCTATTGTTAAGTCTAAGGTGCTTAATTTTCTGTAACTTCTCCATTTGGACTCTGTTTCATTTTTCTTGTCTGTAATGTCTACATTGGATTGTTTCTCCAGAGGCAGGAGTATCGAGCTTGAGACCCTAAGCAATGTAGACTTCCCTGTAAGTTCTTTCAGCTTAAGTACAAGCAGTCAGCTGTCCAAAGTCTAATAGGGAAACATCCTTAGAAGCATGCCAAAATATATTTTTAAAACTTATTCTATTTATAATCTCTAATCCTTCGTCTCAAGGCTGTTAGACACTGCCCTTTTATTTGAAAGCTGTTCTTTTGAGTACTGATTTTAGAACCAAAGTCTCAAAGCTTCATAGAAGGCATTCTTTTTCCTAGCTGTAAGCTTTAGAGTTAGTTTTAATAGTACGTCAATTGTAAAGCTGCACTAGCTATTGCAGGCTATGGCTAATTCAAAACTAAATCAGATTGGAAATACCATTTGGTGTGATTATATCATTAAACCACAATTGTCTACCTTCATGCACTCTTGGGCTTAGTATTGGTGTTGACAATAATACAAATCATAATATCTTTTTCACAAGAAATGCAAAGCTCTTTAAAATGGTCTCATTATAGCATCCCTGTGAAGCAACTCAGAAAATACCTTTATCTGTGTTTCCCCAGTTGGAGACACTGATTATCACTGAATCAAAACAGGAAGCAAGTTTCCAGAAGTTAGGGTTTTAGCTCCAGAATGAGTGTTCACTTAAAGCAACTAAAGTGAAACCAGATAAAAACACAATTTTATAATCTTATTATTCTAATATTATGACTATTTTTATGTTACTGATAGGTTCCTTTTCTAAAAAGAAATACTATCTATTTGAGTGTTAAAACTAAAACTTAAATGGTATTCTTGAAGCAATAGCAAAGCCTAACTTAACCTTGAATAGTACTGATGCAATGTTTTAATCAGATATAAATGTTCTTTAACTTTTTCCTACTTGTCTCTGCTTTAGAGATACAGTTCTACCTCCTTGTGACTGAAATGGTCAATTCTTAGAGCTGCTCAGGCCAAGTTAAATACGTGATAAAGAACACTTTAAGGAGAGAAGTGGCCATATTCAGACTAAATTATCAGAATGCATTTTATCCTCCATTGCATCTTTAAATTGAGTGCCATTAATACCTAGATTAGTAACCTCAAGAAGTGGGCTGCACTAGATGGGAATTCTGCTCCCAAGGTACTGCATGATTATGTTGTGAGATATTTGCAGAGAGGTTTATTTTGGGCTGGGTGAAATTAGCATCTTTGTTTACAAGAATACCATCTCACTGATCAAGTTAAAGTACATGCCTAATAACCAGCATTTCTTAGACTTTTATGTTGCCCTTAATTAGACTCTTCAAAGTTAATTAGGGGAACAAATGGTACTTTTTGTTCTTTTAAGTCCCCTTTAACAGCTTTCTCACACATAAAATGTTCCCCCATTTATAGGTAGTTTGGCTTCTGCTTTAAACCTACTGGTTAACTGCTCATTGGTTAACTCCTCCTTCATTCATAGAGTGAAAACCACCCTATTTTTGGGGTGCCTCTGATCCCCCTCTTTTCTTTCTTCCAATTTTCAACCATTAATATGGTTCATTTTTAGGTACAAAATTATTCATTAATTTTTGTTGTTGTTGTTCTTGTTTGGGAACAGCATTTTGCTCAAGGCTTAGAAACTGGCAAAACTCAATTTGTGAAACACTAGCACATGCAGGGAGACTAGGAAAGATTTTGCCTTAGAGATTGCACAGAAAAACTGAGTTTCCACACCCCTGCTCCTGGACTTGGAGTGAGGGTGGTGGTGGCGGTGGTGGTGTGGGATGTAACACTGTTTTCATTTGAATTAAAATAAAAATGATTGGCCTCATTTTGATACCTATTCTACTTTTGAATATTTTTCTTTATTTTTGTTCAAAAAAGGGCTTATTGCATACAGGAAGCTGGCTCTCAAAGTAATAAGCTAATCCGTGGATGTGAGATTTTTCAGCCATGCTGTCTGTCTGCTTTGTACCACTAATGGTAATATAAGACTATTAGAAGCGAACCGAGTAAATGAGAAATAGTCTTTGCATTAGAGCAGGAGTCTGTCACTCTTCTGGCAACCCTGCCGAGAGCTACACATCAAAGCCACCACACTGTGCTAATAGTGTCACTTATCCCACAGCCTTTACACTGTCCCATATGCAGTTACTATGCAGGGGGTGTGCACATGAGGGTGAGAGGGGAGTTGACAACGTGCTAGAAGAAACCGTAGGAGATAAACTGAATGTGATTTATCACCTCTAATCCTTGCAATGGAAAACATTTAGGAAGAGCAAATAATTGAGGTCTTTCAGAAATATGCTTTTATTGAAAAAAAAATCCTTGAACTAATTGGAAACCTAAAAATGAAGGATTAAAATATTTTTTTAAAAAGTCATGAGAAAATCTTTAATGTATTTAAATGACTGGAAGACAGAAATTATGCTTTAAAGCAATCTCCTTAAAACGACTTAGTTTTGATTATATGCCTGAAAGAATGCTTTTTAAAAAAAACCTTTCATTATTGTTTTTGTATATGGCAATCATAATCACAGATATCTACATAACTCAAGTTGCTGAAACAAAAATATTTCCATTAAACTGGAAGCAATCAGTGATGATATATCTATATTCTACTTATTACCATCTTCCTTACTGGGCTAATACTATTTTTGCTGTATTTGATTTTTTTAGTCATTGTTGTTTGTATATTTAGTAATCACTGACTGGCACCAGATTGACAGGTTGGAAGGGTGAGAACCATGCAGACAGCGTAGAGAAGTCAGGTACAGCTCTTCCAGCCACAGAAGGCAAAGTGGACCTCTTGTGCCCTTAGCTCTGCAAAAGTGGCTGATACCTGCTCCAGAATCTCTCTACAAGGTCTTGGCTAAATACAATGGCCTTATTTCTAGGTCATTCAATTCAATCGTTTTCCTAGGAACTGAGCTGGCTACAAATGCTTCTGGAGTCTTTAAAACAGTCCAAGGTGTCTGGGAAAAATGCGAAGGAGAAATTCAAATGGCTGAGTTGAAGCATACCATTATGTTTCAAACATGCGGAGAGTTAGTGTAAAAGATTTTTCAATAATATTTCTGTGACCCAGGAGAATAAAAAATAAGTATTTCAGTAAAGAAAATCACCAATGAATAGAAAAAGATGATTGCAAAGAAATGGACAAACCGCTTTCATTCCTTCAAATTACCCCAACACCTCTTTAGCAGAGTTTTGGGAATAATACCAGTTTTCCTCTCATTTGGAGGTCAAATCTGACAATTGCAACTCATTGGAATGGACTTTTTAAGCAACAAAGGAAGAAATCATAGCAGAGGTGTCCTAAAGTTTCTACATTTTAAATCTGGGGGAGTTTTTGAGTCCATGTTTTGTTTCCTGTTTAATCTTATAATCTTAACATGTAGAATGATTCTATTTGCAGACTATGTAGGGGCTTTACTTCACAAAGATGCATCAAGTGAAGATCTCTTAACAAAGACAAGGAAAGAGAAGTTTTAAACAGCAGAAAAAGGAAAAATTTAAAAACTTTTGGGGCCTTTCAGTCTACACAGGGAAACCTGTGGTCTGACACTGTGCTTCCATATGGGAAAATATACAAATGAAGTGAATTTTGTCAACTACAGAAAACCTGTTCCTCTCGTCATAGTCTCATCTCAGTTAACAGCATCATAGCCTACCAAAGCGTGAACCATCATTATACCTTCCTTTGTCCTAACCTTCTCTTCCTTACCCAGTCTACATCCAAGTCCTACTGATTCCTTCTCTTAAGTATCTCTTAATTTTACGTCTCAGTCCTCACTGCCACTGCTTTGTTTTTGGGGTGACTGTACATTTGAAACCTTATTCTTCTTCATGCTCCTCATCCAGTCTTGTAAGTTATAGAACATGCATGTGTCTGCTCTATGTGCTTGATGGCAGAGGGCTTCTGCTTCATGATTTTTTTCTGGGAGCAACTACCTATTTGTTAGTCTCCTCAGTGCTAGTTCATACTGTCAGCTGTCCTCTCTGAAATTACAAGGCTGGTGCTAGAGTGTACCGTGATACTATTGCATCATCTCTAATGGCTTCTGGGAGAGCAACATTCATCATGATCAGTGCTTCCCTAATCTTTTCCTCTACAAACCTTGCCACCTTCATCTCTTCTCATCTCCCACATGCCCCCTACGCTTCAGTGACGAGGAGCTTCTCACTATTCTCTGAATATGCCACTCTTTCAAACTCTGTTTTCCCAGATGCTGTTACTTTTCCTGGAGTGCCCTTCCCTCCTTTCTCTGCACAGTAAACTCCCACTTATGCTGTAAGACCCAGCTCAAATGCCATCTTTTCTCTGAAAACTCTCCCACTCCTGTGAAGAAAAGCTATACTCTCCTATTCAGAGATCCACTGGCCTTTTGTGGACACCTGTATTTGATAGCTGTAGTTAGTGCCATCCCCAGACCTGGCTGGGAAGGGCCTTGATTTAAAGGTCTCTGGCCCTTCTCTAGCTGGAGAGAGGATCTTGGGGTCCAAGGGGTGTGCTACCCAAAGTCCTAGCCTCTCTTTTTTAAAATCATGCTCTGAATACCTGGGATTATAAAACTGTCTACCCAAACAGTAACAGTCCCCTTGGAGATACTGCCTGGAATCCTTTTCCTGGGTCTTTGCTTCTGAGAGTTGTCCATGTATTTGGTGCAAGCACCACTAGGTCTGAAGGATGAAGGGAATGTGTATTGTGGATGGAGATTAAACTTGTTGCCTAGGGTGTCCTCACGCATGCGTCCAAGGGCTTTCATGGTAAAAGGCAGAAGTGGGGATGGAGTAGTGAAAGAATTAAGGAGCACTACAGGCCTGGGCCTGGAGAGCAGTTTCTTTGATGATATTGTTTTCCAACCTTGATCACTAAAGAATCTAGGAATTCTAAACTTGAACCTGGTAGGTCATATTGTTAAGAAGGTATATTTGTCAAGGCAGCAAAATAAAACATATTTTACTCAACTGTTTGTTAGCTTAATTCATAACTTTTAAATATTTAGGCATCTGGTATGTGGGCCTTTATTCATATTCATTCTCAGTTCTAGCAAATATTAGGAATGGGCCTGCTTGTAGCATAATTATTTCTTCACATCCTTATCTCTCTGACTGGCCTGAGAATTCTGGGAGGGCTGGGACAGCTTTTTTGTCTTTCTTAATCTTTTTATACAATAGTTAACCATCTTGCTTGGCAAAGACTAATCTTTTAAAATATATTTGTTGACACAAAGAATTATATTCATAATATTTAGTTTATAAAAGCAAGAATGTGTATGACACACTTCAAAGAACAATGTCGAGACTGGTTAAAGGGAAAAAACTCTGTGATAACTTCATAAAATGATGAGGAGTTCAGCTGTTCCGTATACACTATCTTACTTAATCCTCAGAACAACACACTGAAGAATGTACTATTACCCCTATTTTATGGATAAGAGAATAAAAATTCAGTAAATTTCAATAACTTGCACAAGTCCACAAAATATGTAATTACCAGAGCCAAAATTTGAACCCAGGTGTAAAACCTACGCTCTTTTGATCAGAGTTGCAGTAAAAAAGATTATTAGCATGAATTTGTCTTGGAAATTGTCACCCATCAAGACTTGAGACTTTGGTGCCATTGAGACAAATATCGAGCCCACATTGATGCAATATTATTCTTTCAGAAAACAATAATTTGCATGTGTTCTATATACAGAACACCAGGTAAGGCACTATGAAGAACTATAAAAGAAATATATACATACATACATAGATGTACACTTATGCATATATATATGTGTGTGTGTGTCCATTTCTCAATTGTTTGACTATTAATTGGAACCTTTAACTAAGAGTTCTATTTTTATAAGAAAAAGGAAGATAATGATAAAACCAAATTGTAACAGCACGTAGTTTTTAGAGCATATTCTGGTATTGAAAATCAGTCAACTCAACTTCTTATCCCTACTACACATATATAGTTTCACTACTGAATGAGAATAATTTCATACGCTCTATGGTAATCTTGGGTACCATGATATTCTTAATCATCAAAATCTGAATCATGTTGACTAAAACTTATAGGGGTAGGAAAATATATTCATAAATGTATTTGAGGAAAAGTGTTATAAGAAAATGAAGTTTTATTTTTCCTTCAATCTTACCCTAATTGGGGTCTTTATTTCTTTTCTAGATTTGAAATGTCTAAAAGTAAACCATTTCTCTCAAATCTATTGATAAAATTTCTTAAAAGTCATTATTACAATTCTCATTGCACAGAGCCGCACACACATCATGAGATGAAGGTATAAGAATATATTTTTCAATAGCTTTGATCCCTATGTGTGGCTACTGACATTTATAATAATTTACTATTAATATATCTTTTCTCAAAAATATATTTTGCAATTTTATACTTCTAAGACTGATTATTCATGTATGCACCTATAACTTGGGGAATGACAGGAGCAAATTTTCAGTGTTCACAGCACATCTTCTCCTTGGGCAGAATAGTAAGCTATTTATATCTTGGGATATCCAATATCACAATTAGATTCACTCACTCTTTGAACTTCTCTCCTTGTTTACCCTCACCATTTCAACTCCTGCACCCCACACTGAATGTTATCTGAAATTCCACTTCTGGAATGTAATTTATCTAGCTTGGGTCCTATTAAAATGGAAATATAACCAAGAGTGAAAAGAATGAGTGAATAAGAAAATGAATGAAAAGATAAAATTGCTATTGAGTGAGATTTTTTTCCTGACAATTTTCCTTGATGGTGAGGACAAAGGCCTAGGTCCAATATGATTGAAGAGATTAAGAGGGAGAAAATTCTAGGAAACATGGATCCACAGAAAGAGTAGTTTAAGAATTATTTAAGAAACACCTGGCCAATTATTCACTTTTTCAAAAACCTTGACTTGAATGACCATTTCTATTTCATCTATGGTTATAGATTGAACATTACTTCTGGCAAACACAAGCCATTTATTATAGGAGGAAATAGTGGTCTCTGGACAAAGAAACTTTCAAGTGTCAACCCCTTAGTTTAGGATACTTACCCTGCTCTGCTAAACCAAGTATCTCCATGTCTAATTGTTATCCTTCATTCACTGGAGAATACAAAGTCCTTTGATGTTGATTGGGTCCAGGAGAAAAAATGTTGAAAGAAAAAAATACAAAATTGAGAAGCCCTTGTAGCACCACCTTCTTGAATTTTCTTCTCAATTTCCTCTTGCTCCTTTTTCCCCATGTTTATTTTATTTTATTTTTTTATTTTACTTTAACTTCTGGGATACATGTGCATGTTTCTTTTAATATGGGTTTTTAAGGGAGTTTTTCTCTCTCTCAAGGAATACAAATAAAAATACACAGCGTTTGGTCCTAAATTCATTTAATAGATAAATTTTCTCATTCAGTGGCTCATTGAACAATGTGACAATGAATATGTTGTAGCTCAGGCCACTATGACAAAATATTATTGACAGAGTGGCTTAAACAACAGACATTTATTTCTCATAGTTCTGGAGGCTGGAAAGTCCAAGATGGAGGTGTTGGCAGATTTGATTCTGAGTGAGGGCTCTCTTTTTGCTTGCATACAGATGCCTTCTCATTGTATCCTCACATGGCGAAAAGAGAAATCTCTGATGTCTCTTCCGTTTCTTATAAGGGCATTAATACCATCATGGGGGTCCATGCTCATGATCTCATCTAAACCTAATTACCTTCAAAAAGGTCCATTTCCTAATACTGCTTTTGCTATTATTAATAGGACTTCTTTCTCAAGTGTTGGACCACATAGACTTCTGCTTTTCTAGTTCTACTCTCATAATTCATTGGGTACTGTGCTACAGATACTGTTTTTAGTTCACCTTCCAAGCTCTCTTTATTTCTTGTTTGTAAAATCTCTCCCCATTTTTCTCTTACTTTCCTACTTACTCTTACATTAAATCTGTTTTCTGTAAGGAACAATTATCAGTCTTAACTAGCATTCTGTTTAATACAGTGTCACGAAGGAAAAATCAATTATTGATATAGATTTATTATCTAAGAATCTATTTTCAATCTTTTTTGAAACCTGTTAAAGTTCAATGACAGCATTTTAAAACTTAACTAGGTCTTAAAAATCATCAATCAATTAAATGTATGCTCATCATACAGATGACACTAAGATCCAGAGAAGTGAAATAACTTTCCAGTGGTCATACACCAGAACTAGAACACAGTTCTCCACAGCAGTATTCTTTGTCTAGTCATTATTGCAGTGTTTTATTTCTCCAATTTTTTTTTTTCCTTCCAAATTTGGCTGTTACTTCCACTGGGAAGCATTGAATTAAGTCTGAGGTTTAGGCACAATTCTGCCTGGGTAGATCAGGTTGGACTACACTAGTGATGAAAATTAGCACATGTGTGTGTGTTGGGCTTAAAACAAGTGAAGACTAATGGAAATCATCCAGTACACCTAAAAGAAATTTAACATTCCCTTCTCTTTGCTTTGGTTTGAAAGTAATCTATATATGTGGGGAGTTCTGAATGAATCTAAAAAAGGCAGGTGCTTACATTCTATGAAGCTACAATTAAAAACAATCTTGTTTCTCATGGGCTTGGGGTATAAGATACACATACCATACACACATTTCTATTTGGGTATAAAAATTGTAAGTGTGTGTGTGTCTGCGTGTGTGTGTATTTAAGGTGTTATGGACTATGTTTGAATCAACTTGACTCAAACCATATGGGATTTAGTAGAAATTAAAGGTGGAAGAGATATGTAGCTCATGCAAATTCACTTAAAAATTAAATTTGGATGGGTCAGTTATCTAAATAAGAATCAACTACATTGTTTAGGTGTACATTTCAGTCCCATCTCCCTCTTACCCTGAAACCAAAATTAGAACTTCGTTTTTGAATTAAGACTCTGAAAAGATTAGCGTTTTGTAATGATTGGGGTAGAAACTTTGAAGCAGAGATCTAAAAGGCATGTGTTTCAGAATTAAATGCTCAGGAAATTTCCATATAGTAATTATTCAGAACCTGATAGATTTGGTGGCTATTGTAGAATGCTCAAGCATACAGATAACTTTCTAATGGTAAGAAATGAATATAAAAGATATTCAATTTTTAAATATTTTTCTCGCATGTATCTTCGAGCTCATTCTCTCCCATCTCCCTCTTGCTCACTGCACTCCAGATAAATTGACCTTTTTACTGCAGCATGTGCTGTTCCCTTGCCTGGAATGCTATTCCTCCAGAAGGTCACGTGGCTTATAGTCTCACATTAAGCACCTGCTCAGGAAGCACACACTCAGAAAAGGTTTTGTTGACCATAGTCTCAAAAGTAGCATCCCAGCACTCTTAATTCCTTCTCCCTGCTTTATGTATTTTCATAGTATTTATCACTAACAATTTTTAATGTTTGTTTGGTCATTTGTTTTTGTCTGTTGTTCCAGTAGACCGTAAGTTTCATGAGAATGGGGACTTTGTTTTGTTCCCTTCTTATCCCTGGGACCCAGAAAAGTGGCTGTTCTAAGAGCTAAAAAAGAAAACTCATTTTTAAATACAGAAATTATTTCCTGAGTGAATATTATCCATTTCCCCTTCATAGGGCACCTGCCACATGTGGGGGACATGTGCCTCTAAAGGAGTCCTGGTTAGAAGCTGCAATATCTTTCTTTTTCTAAAACTTCTTTTTCTTTCAAAGAAGTTGAATCTAAAGAATTTTGTAACTTTGGATTCAGTTTTTTACTATCAAATTAAAGCTAAAAATGCTGCCAGGAAGGAGGGAAAGCCAGATTGGAGGGGGAGGAGGCGAGAGGTAGAAGAAGGGGAAGCAGAGAGTTGGGGGAGGAGATGGCTGAAAGATCCAGGAAACCTGAGGAGAGGCAACAAAAACCAATTAAAGTTAATGAACTACAGCTAAGCTTTTTATTTTAGTTTTTCCCCCCTCACAGTATACCAGCCTTAACTTGGAATTATTTTTCTTGGAGAGACACTTTCAAAAAAGTAGACTATTTCCTCCCTACCCCCATGCTCAGAAAAATAATATAACACTTTAATCAACAAAAGCATGAGGGTATGTTTTGTGCAGCTATCTAGTGGATTTGTCACTTGGCCTTCAGCCTTGGTTCTACCACCTACTAAATTTTGGCAAAATCCCAGAATGTCACAAATCCTGTTCTCCTCTATCTTCACATAAGCTGAAAGTCGGCCCTACTGAGTAGTTATCTGGAGGCAGGAGGCGGAGGTCCAATTGTAGTATCTAATATTAGAAATAGAGACGCCTCCAATGGTTTTTGGCAGACTGAGCCTACAAAGAGTGGCTCTGGCTCTCCTACTCAAACGTCTTAAATAGTTTATATATCTGTTTGATTAATTTGGCTGGAAACATGATTGCAGTTAATGTATTAGGTATAAAAGTTTAGAGGAAGATTCTTATGTCAATGATACCCATTTTCTAGAATAACTTATTCTATCAAGCCAGCTATATTTAAATGATGAATCCTACTGATAATAAAAACCTACCTTATATTTATTATTTTTTATTATCCACAGAACCCCCCTCCCAAATTTGAATATGAATGAAATGTACTTCACTAACATTTTCTATTCATTCAACATTTTGGCAAAGTATCACATTCAAATTTATGATTCCATTCTATAATGCAAAAGTGGTATACACTCATCTAAATTATTTCAAGATATTCTAAAATCTGAGCTTTTGACACTCAGGTTTCCCACTTGAAATATAGTTTCAAATGCTCTGCTTTCGAATAATCTCTTCCTCAACCTTTTGCCTTCACCTCAGGCTTGAAATCATAGAATTTTTGCTATGTTATTTCTCAGCTTCCCATTTAATTCCATTCATTTCTTTTTTGACTTTTAAATGATATACAATAGTTGTCTTTTCTCAAAGAGTTTAACAATTATGAAGGTAATAGTGGCCTTAACTAAATTTTTGGTTGAATGCTGGCTTCTCTCTCTATCTACCCAATCTCTTCTCTATGTTTGACAGATGCGTCAGAATCTCAGGGTGCTCACTATTGCTTAAGGAAGCACATCCTTTGTTGGGAAAATCTAATGCTTAGAAAGTTGGTGAAAAACACATATACCATAACTTCTACTCATCCATCTTGGCTCACTTGGTGATTCATTAATTCATTCATTTATACATGCACTCAATAATCATCTGTTAAAATTCTACCACATATAGAGGCTATCACAGCTCAAGGCCCTAGAGCGTCACAAAATTAGACTATTCTGGTACACACTGCCTCCTTTTCTGAGTGGGAAAGAGAAGAAAAAACTACATTTGTAAATATAAATATTCCCACTTCTACTTATCCTGACACAATATAATTTTAAATTCCATTCTGTTTCTGGTCACTCTCCTCCAGAAAAGCCTTTGTATGTCAATGTCCCACTTAAAATGTACATCCAAATATGAGTGGGCTTTTTTTCACATTTAAAGAAGAGTAAAACTGTTACCTCCCACATTTGAACACATGCTTTCTCTTAATATAAAAAATATAAAAGTGGGCTTTTTTCTTTCATGTATTTTAGTGTTGGTCATCACTTACTTTTTATATGATCTGAAAACTTTCGATTTTGAAATCAAAATAAAGTACAATTAGGTCAGAAATTCTCCATGCTGCTTTTGTATAGTGTGTGTGTGTGTGTGTGCATTGTGTGTATATGTTTATGTGTGTGTGAGAGAAAGATTAACGCAACCCTCAATTTTGTTTTTAAGATTTTTCCATATTATAGTTCATCTTGTCAAATGATCATTCTTCCTATCTATATAGAGTGTGCTTATAACTAATGTAAATAAGATGAGCATTCCACTTACTAACAGTAAAAAATATAAACAGATAATTTACAAAATAGTGAAAGTAACGTCCAATACATATATACAGATTTAGTCCTCAATTACAATAAAAATGTAAAGTGAAAGCTTAATAAAATATAATTTTTTACTCACCAAATTGCCAAAGGTTGATTACTTTGTTTTCAAATGTTGATTCAATACTCACGGTAAGGAAGCTAAATGTATTTATTTATTACTTGTTTAGGTATAAGTATAGTCATTACAATCTTTTCAGAAGCCATTGGAAAATGTAGAGGAAGAGGTGATCATTAATAACATTCCTTGGGTCATATTCTAAGAATATAAATGAGAAATAGAATTAATAATTTATGCAAAAAACAGTTTAGCACTATTTATGACAATGAAATTTCAAAGTAGTTTGACATCCAACAATAAGAAAATGGATAAATGAGTCATACATACCACCAATGAAACATTGCAGTTATTTACTGCCATTTAAAAATATTTAATATCATGAAAGACCCTTTCATTATAATCTTAAGAGAAGACAATAAAATATTGAATTATATTTAAACTGTAACTTTCATGAATTCAAGGGTATTTGCCTGTTTTATTTATAGCTGACTGTCCCCTGTACCTAGAATATTGCCAGGCTCTAGCAGGCATGCCGTGCATATATGCATAAGAAGTAATGGATGGATATGCAGAATGTTTTCACTTAAAAATACATACACACACACACACACACACACACACAACATAAGAAGAAATATCATGAAAATATCAGCAAAGTCCATCTCAGTGTTGGCCATTATAACAGATTTTACTTTTTATATCTTCAGCAATTTCCAAATTTTTTATATTTTATAACTGGAGAAAATTTACTGAACCAATAGCCTCGTTCACTTCAACGAATAATTCTGACTTGTGGACATATTTTTTTATTTTTGTGCTTCTGTAGTTAAATTCTGAAGGCATCCCTGATAAATTTGGCATATTTGCCTTTCAATTGTATACTTTCTGAGTAGGATAGAATCCTTTACAGTACTAGATCTTTCCCTACAGTTTGAACAAGCTTTAGAACAATGATTTTAAACCTACCTTCTGCCAACTGTGTTAGAATGTGGGAATCAGCCCATACCCTTCTACCTTGTTCATGATGATTTGTAAAATGTTGTTAATAGCTTTTTGATAGCAAAATACATGTGTATAGATTTCATCCTGACTTGTATGTCTAGTTAGGAAGCTTCTCAGAAAAAAAAATAATAAGAAGGTTAGTTTGGCTTAGTTTGATCTTCGTGATCCTTGCAGCAATTGTGTCTCTTTTAATTTTTATGTGCCAAATATTTGAAGATTGTAACCAGTTTCAGAATTTTGTTTGTATGATGTCAAACAACTTTCTCTTCTTTCCACTATCTACATTTTTGAAGACGAATAAAACATCTGCTTGTCTCCTGAGTAGCACCTAGGTACCTCTCCTTGATGCTGTAGTCTAAGAGAATTCACCAAGGATCCACTTACTTTCACATTTGCATTGTTCAGTAAATTGCTTTTCACAGATAACCTTAGAGACGCCTTTCAGTTTGCCTGGATGTTGTTCACTAGGTTTAAATGCTTAAATACATTTTAAATGGTAAAATGTTTTCTTACTATGCTTTTGCATTTTTAATTTTCTAATTCAATGCTTATTTTGCATTTACCTGTAGGAGGTCATTCTAAGGATTATGGAGATAAACCATGGAAAGGGGTAAGACTCCTTTGTTCTTACCTTCCTATGAAAACTGATAATAACACCATTACCTCTTGAGATTATTCTTTAACCCCTCTGCAGCTGAATTTTCTGTGCCATCTTTTACATTTCCACCATATTGGAGGGATATGTTTTCTCTTAACTTTCTATTTTGAAACAATTTCAGAATGACAGAAATGTTGACAAAAAATAGCACAAGTAATTAAACTTCATCTAGACTCTCTAAATGGTAATCCCATCCCATCCCCTTTTGTTAAACTGTTCAAGAGTAAGTATTGCCTCTTTACATCTAAATGTTTCTGTGTGTATTTCCTAAAAAATTAAGAATGTTCTTTTATACAGCCAGAGTATAATTACACAAATCAGGAAATTGGCTTTTATACAAAACTATACTCTGTTATAATTTGTGTGTGTGTGTGTGTATGTATATATATATATATATATATAGTAAATAGTAGTACAAAAAACTTACTCAAGTGTTGCCAGTTATTCTAATAATGCTTTTTAAAGAAAAATATATATTTGTTCTGGTCCAGGATCACATGTTGTATTTAGTTGTCATATATTTTGAGTCTTTTTTATTCTGAAATATTTCTTCAGTATTTCTTTCTTTTTCATGACCTTGACATGTTTGAAGAATAGAGACCAGTTATGTTGTAACATGTCCCTCAGTCTTTTTCTTTGTCTGGTATTACTTCATGATTAGATTCAGATTGTGCATTTTTAGCAGGAATACCATGAAGTGATGTGTCATTCTCAGGAGGCTCTTGATGTCCATTTGTCCCGTTAATGGTGAATTAACTTTGATCATTTGGTTAAGGTGGTATCTGCCAGTTTTCTCCCATAGTTACTAGTTCCCCTCCATAATTAATAAGTATCTTGTGGGGAGATACTTTGAGACTTTGTAAATATCTTTTTTCATCAAATATTCACCCTCTTGTTTTAGTATAATTGATCATTTGTGCTTGAGTTAAACATTACAATAATTATTTCCACGTGGTGAATTTCTACTTTCAAATTTTTTTTACATTCATTAGTTGGCATTTTTTTCTATAGAGGTGAGCTTTTCAATTCCTCTTTTAAACTATTTATTTACTTCTTTATATTAGAATGGCCTTGTGGATTCTTATATTCATTTAATAAAATTAAATGATTACTATTGTATTATTATTTATCACACACAATGTACAATTTGTCCCAGATTTGGCCAATGAGAGCTCCATTCAAAATTATTTTTTGTGTATCTTAACATGTCCTCATTTTGTGGGGGAAGGGGATGAAGTAAGTGATTTCTTTCTTTCCGGACTTAAAGATGTTCCAAGAGCATCTTGTATTTTCCCAGACCCAACCTTGGCATAAGCCAATATTCTAAGAAGTCCTGTTTTCTTCTAGTATAAAATAATGTTTAGAAACCAACGTAAGAATGGTAGGTGTGGTTATTGTTACTGAAGTATCATTGTTTCCAGGCTGTTTCAGACACATACACACACCTGTACACACACACACACACACACACACACTGCTGTATCTATTTCATTAACTATCTACTTATCTGTCCATCCTTCCATGAGTTCTTATGGATACCTTCAGTCAGAGTTCTTTCCGGTCATCCTTCTTTCCATAATTGTAATTCTCTTCTCTGACAGTGACAAATATGCCTGGCTGTCTCTATTTTGATATGTCAGAGACGGCCTGCTTTTCTACTTAGAAACCCTTGACAAAGGTTTGAAGTTACAAATTAAATTACTGAGGATAGGGTAAGACAAAGAGGTAGCAATATATTGGAGACAATTATGGAGAACACTGAGTTTCCTGCACTTTTTCCCATCTACTTTCAATCTATTGCCCTTTACCTTCTTTTTTTTTTTTTTTTTTTGAGATGGAGTCTCGCTCTGCCGCCCAGGCTGGAGTGCAGTGGCCGGATCTCAGCTCACTGCAAGCTCCGCCTCCCGGGTTTACGCCATTCTCCTGCCTCAGCCTCCCGAGTAGCTGGGACTACAGGCGCCCGCCACTGCGCCCGGCTAGTTTTTTGTATTTTTTAGTAGAGACGGGGTTTCACCGTGTTAGCCAGGATGGTCTCTATCTCCTGACCTTGTGATCCTCCCGTCTCGGCCTCCCAAAGTGCTGGGATCACAGCCCTTTACCTTCTTTTACCACTGGGAGTTTTAAGCTTCTACATTGTTGGATTATTTTAAAGATTATCTTCAGACAGTGGTCTTCCTTTTTCCACTGAGAGTCTCTGTCTATTGAATAGCTGGCGTGGGTCTTTGACTGTATTCTGTATGTGGTAAGGTCAGTAGCCATGCACCAAGGGTGGGCCAGTGGGAGCAGTCCAGCCCAGTCACAGGTTATCCAGGGATCTACGTCTGTAGGGAATTTAAAAACAATAATAAAACCAAATAAAATCACTCTGATTCATGTTATAACCATGCTTCAGCAATATTCAACCTTTTAGTGAGAAAATACTCTTTCCTGATAGGGTAGAATTCTTCTATTTTGTCCCACTGGTACACCCTTTGAGGTCAGTCAAAATAATCTCACGGACACTACATGAAAATACAGCTAGACTGTGCCATTGTCACTATGTTCTTCTATGTGTTTTCAAAATCATGTTTTATATTTACTTAAACTTCCTAACGGAGAATTATTTTATAGTTATCATCTCTTGTTGTCAGGTTTAAGGCGCTGAATAAATTGCTACAATTATTGTCCAAATGTGAATGATGAACACACCTTTTAAAAGAAAAAGACGTTCTCATTATGCATTTGGATGTACATCCTTGATCCCTGGTTGGAGAAGAGATGATTTAAGGAACACATGTGTAATGTCTAAAAGTAGTTTGTTCAATTGTGAATGATCACTTCAAAAGAGTTTCTTTATAACTGGTAAAGTATTTGTTTTTAAGCTTACCATTAAAATGAGGAATAATATACAAAAAAAAAAAAAAATTCTCATGGGCTTTTCTAATTCTCAAGGATCCAGTCTCAGATACTAATTTGAGAAATCCTGGGCCAGATTTTTTAATTGTCCTCCTGTGTCATTGAAAGAAACATCTCACATATATTTTTTTTCCCGAAATGCTATTGCATCTGAGAACATCTGCAACAGTCTGAAAAAAACACATTTTAAAAAAACATTTTGCTTTAATCTTTCTATAGATATCAGATATTCTCACGGATTCTGTGATGTGTGATATATTAGCTTTACTGAAGAAACACCGTTCATCCCTATGTCTTGAGTAGTGTCCATGTGAATTGAAAATGTATCAACTTTGTGAATATCCTTAAATTCTTCTTTCAAAATTGTGAAGAGGATCTAGAATGAGATTGGGTCATGATAGAAACCATTTTATAGATCAAGTGACTGTGATCACTAAAATTTTGGAAGAGATATACTTAAGTAATGTAAGAAGCAGGTCCAAGTTGTGTGTTCCCTAACACTTTAGAAAAAGACTCTGTGAACAATATCTAGAATTGTCTAACAGGTAGGAGATAAAACATTCCAGATAGAAGAGTAATTTCTTCCTATACTGTCAATTGGAGAAGTAATATTTAAAATTAATTGACTGAATTACTACAAATTTAAGTTTTTCTTTATGCTTTTATGAAAATAGAATTGGTTGAGACCATGTGGGGCCCTTAACTGCTTTTTTCGTGGGAGGAAAAATGAATGATTGTTCTATTTATTGGTAGAAACTTATTAACTCTGAAATTTCTAGTTTTAACATTTATGTAATTTGATTTTGACCTATCACTGTTTAGAGATGGAGCTTAAACTGAATATCTGTTTAAAATGGAGGTATGCAATCTGAATTCCTTGTAAGTTTTTTTAGCACATTTAAATTATACTTAATTTAAAATGTTTAAAGAATTTACAACATTGTTTGGATGCCAATGGGTGTCCTTCAACAAATTCACATTAAAACAAAACTGCATTTTATTAAAAATATGAAGCACTTTGGAACCTCTACTAATTCTGATCAACTGTTCCTTAATTTAGTCACAGCATAGCTGTTTTACTGCCTGAAGATCAGATTCCAATCTAATTCCCTCATCAACTAGCTTTGTGAGGTTAAGAATTTACTTAATCTCTCTCAAGCTCAACTTAATCTTGTAAGATAAAAATACTAGTTCCTCCTCAGTCCGTCTGACAATATTATGGAAAGATCAAATGAGACTAATGCATTTGAAAGTGTTTTGTAATTTACATAACACTATATAAATTTAAGTATTATTTTTATTTTTGATCTACAAATTATTTTAGGAACCTATCTGTATTTGAATTAAGTATATCCTAAAAATGATTACTTCAAACAATGTTTCTTAGTGTTGAATGTGCATAAACCCACCTGGAGGTCTTGTTAAAATGGAGTGGTGGGTCTATTCTAATCTGGGATGGGGGCCTGAGAATTTGTCTTCCCAACAGGTTTCCAGGAGATGCTGCAATTGCCGGTCCAGGAAACGTGCTTTAAGAACTGCTGACCTAGAATGTGGGGGTGCATTTTCTCATAAGTAACAAATACCTAGCAAACAATACCACTGAAAATATTGAAAATAAACTACATTTACCTCATTAAGTTCTTTCATTATGCTTCTCTCAAGCTTTATCTCCATTTCCAGTAAAATAATAGCCTAATTGAATCAGACTAAAAGTATTAATATTTTATGTTAATCTTCAGCATATTTTGTGCAATAGTTTCGTAGCTCTGATCATGAGATCATTTTCATTTGAGCAGAGTCCATGACTGAGACTATTTGTCCCAGTAGTTACTGCCATCTGAACATGGTGAGTCTGTAGATAGTAGTTTAATTCCTCTGTGTGTCTTTTTTTAATCAAAAAGGAAAATTATAAACACCCAGACTTTTTCAGAAATTCAAATATTCTCCAAAAGAGGTGATTTAAACCAGGAGAAAGGACAATGGCAGACCTCTGTTACTTAGTTTCTCACCCATGTAGGAGGAGCACACATGTTGTGAATTAAGTTTTCAGAATATTTCACTTTTTCACACTTCAGGAGGCCATATATATTTTAATAAATCTCTAGACAAACTATGGTAAATCTTTCTGAAAATAAACTTACCACAGTAGTAGAAATTATAAATAAAAAAGTTTTTGATGACAAAAGAAAATGATGTATAACTGAGGCTACACCAGGTGGAATAGGAACACCTAGAAGGGATCTATTTAGACTGTGTAAGATTCATTGACCTTAAAATTAAATTAAATCTGTGTATTTTTCATAAAATGACCCTGCATGTACTGAGAACAAAATAAGTTGGATAGTAACTCTTGTTTAAGTTTTCTATTTAAAAATCAGATTCTAAGATCAAGGCTTTAGGGAAGTTGGCTGAATTAGATGATTTCTTTTTTCCTTTTTATATGTATTGTTTTACCAGGGACAGATTCTTTCTTAAATTAGACTAGTTCTTTTCATACAGTGTCTTCAGGAAGTAGAGTTGGACCAAATGGTAAGAAATACCATCCAGAGAGTTTATACATGTTGAAATGCGTGGCTAAAAGAAAAATATATTTTGGCTATTTTTATGATTCTGTAGCAAAACACACCTTCCGGTTCTCTACCCTTAGCATGAATCATCAAAGGGAGCTGAAACAAGTAATGGTCTAAAATTTTATAAATATTCACAGTGTTATGTGATTGACTCTTAAAGAAGGTTACGGCAAGGTTGTGTGGCTCTTCCAGAGCACATGGACACTCCACAGACGTTATGTAAAACATCTGGAACATAAAAAGCACATTTTAAAAACAAAGATTGAATGAATTTTAAGTGAATCTGATTTCATTTCAGGAATTATATTTTCTAGATAAGATGCCTAGGTTATTGTAATTTGGCCAATACAGAAACCCAGCTTTATTTTTAAGAAATCTCAGGCTGCAAAGATTCATCTACTAATTCATCTTTGGTAAGTTGTTTTTGAGAATTCTGGTAATTCATCCTTGGTAAGTCATTTGTGAAATTATATCAATGAAGTATTATAACTATCCTACTTTAATCTAGATGTGAAGTCACCATACAAACAAAACATTATGATTTTAATTGCAAGATAATAAAATTTATCCTTCAAATAAGATCCAGCACGCACACACAATGTATGACATAGATACTTCGTTATTATAGATCGAAACCGGTAGCATCCCTAGATTTCTCCTACTGATAAAACTACCCCTTATTCCAGGGGCCTCAACTTATGAAAGTCTGCAGTTGAGTGCCAAGAAATATGTTGAAACCCAGGAGAATAAGCCATACTTAGAATGCCAAACAGAATTACACAAAAGGTACAAACCAAAGAGTCCCTGCAGAGTTACAGAGGAGAAGAATCTGGCCTGTGGCTCAGGTTAGGAAGCAAAAAAATGAAACAGAAAAACAAATGTCATCTGCTGTGTGATAATGAATAAAGAAGTTAGGTAATGGCAGCAGAAAACTGTCTTTATTATTTTAACGTAGACATTGGTTCCAAGATGTCCAATCTGGTATTAAATATTTTTCAAAATCAGGTATTTATTTGGTAGGACTTGTGACTCCATGTTAACTTGTGGCAGAATCTACAAGACATCATCAGTCTTTCCTGGTGATTCTTGTTTGAATGGAAAATTCTGATGCCAAATTGAGTTTATGTTCTATCATTTAATTTCTTCATATGGTTTTTGTAGAACATTTCTAGTATCTCAATGCATTAACCTGGTGCTTAAATATCATTTTTCCCCTACAAAGAGATGGCTGCTTTCTATATGTGTGATTAGATATTATATCTTGTATCATTTGAAATCTCACAGTTTGAGCATATGTCTGCTATTCCTCTTCTTGGAGTATCTTTCTTTTCCAAGTAATTTCTTTTTTAGTTTGGATTACATGTACTATTGCCTGGTTGACAAACCAAATGACTCAGAAAGACATCTTTCTTGATTACTACATAACGATGGATCAAGATAAATGATTCACACATTTGTGTTCTGCAATTGATGATAAATGTCAAAGACATGTTTTTTTGCTTGCCTCTCTCTGCAATAATAATGATGGCCATCAACTTTTTCAGAATTAACTTTCAAGGCAATATCTTTGGGGAATCACAGTTACCATTTATTGAAGGACTATTCACTAAGGCATAACCATATTGGTTTAGGGACTTAAGTTCAATAACTTGATTGGTAAAATTTTGGTTTAACTTCTTCATGGTTATATACATTTATAATTTAGTAGATGCTTGGGAAAAAATAAAGAAAATTCAAAAATCAGTATTTAATGACCCCCCACTGTCAGTAGTCTCAAATTTTGCCACTTGGACCATTAATATTCTAAACATCTATTCCATCAAATGTAAATGGACTTCATTATGTCTATTCTGAACTGACTCTGTAATTTCCATTTCTGTCTATTTTTCTGTCTGTACTAAATTGGGTTGATATATGCACCTCTGTTCTCACTCGCATTTAAATTAAATTCCCTCATTGCAAAATTTAAAATTAGGCCTGTCCTGTTTTTGATTTTAAATGTCAGGTTCTTGGGAAGACACTAGCCTAATGGGCCTGTTGATAATCACTCAATCAATCAATACAAGTTTCCCTTTGTTTTATTGTGTCAGTTTAATACAGACTATTAGACTTCTCTCCTTCTTTGAAGTTCCTTAGCCCTTCCAGGGTGTTCAGTATTGATCTGTGCTTTGTTCACCTTCTTCTTGTGACATTTGAGAGGGACCAGAAAGTCACAATTAGATTGTAATCCCTCAACTGTGGTAAGTATGGATTAGGTGTTAGTCAATTACTGCTCTTCTAACATTGATTCTCAGAGGGTGGGGCTCATCTTGTGAGGTTTTCTCAGATACTGCCAATCATTGTCAGGAGCTTTTAAATAGAAACACTTTTCAACACTTCAGAAGCTCCTGAAAAAGACTTGTACATTTTTCTTTTGTTGTCTCTTTAGCTTTCTCACTGCTAATGACTACTGCCAAGATGTATAAATGGAATGGTTCAGCTAAGAAAGGAATCTTTCGGAGATTTGAAAAGTCTCCTGCTCTACTACAATTTTTCTCTCATTTTGTGATTGGGTTGGGACAGGAAGTACAAGATAGGGAAACAGAGGATTTCTTTACGCTAATATATTTGAACCACCAGTGAGCAGTTGATTCCTTAGGACACGTTTCCTGCCTGTCTTATTGCTTGAGATCCAAAAACTTAAACTCTTTGGGAAAGAAGATTTACACCTGCTGAGACTGAATATGGATGTCCAGAGTTCTTGAGAACAGATCATATCTGACTTCCATACTTTATGGAAATAAAAAGCAAAGTGACATTTATATTTTTCAATTTGCAAAGAACTAAGGTTATCATATTAATAATCATGAAGGGCAGAATAATAAATTAGTACCAGTTTGGAGGGACTTTTCTGGTTGAGTGTTGAAAACCCCATGTCCCGGAAACTCCCTCAGTCTAGGGCAAACCAGAACAGTTGGTCACCCAAGAAAGGGATCTGAGAATGCTGGAGCCACTTTCCATTTTCTTTATTTCGTTTGGGTTCTCTTGAATTAAATGTTCAGATATGTGCATTCAGCATCTTATTATTGTATGTTTATAAATACCAAGTACCTATAACTATTTCATATTTCCCTTTTATTAAATTGATTTTTATAAGGATGTGGTAGATGTATTACAGGAAAGGAGAAGAGGTATTGAATACTTAAAACTGTGGACTTTCATGGAGAAAACCACTTTCATGGAGAAAATGAAGCAGTTCACATTTATAGGAGATTTTTGGAATGTAGGTCAAGGCGTGTTTAAACAAAGAGTCACTGATATTTCTACATTCATGTTTAGACATATATTTATTTTCTTAAAATTAATGTTCTATAATCTGACCTGATATTGCACAAAGGGAGGTGTGAATTTGTCTTGAGAAATCCATCTAGTGAAGGATCTACCTTGAGAGTTATTTTATATCTCTAGCAACACAGATGATATGTAACTATGTTTACAAAAGTTGACGTATATGCAGAAACCAAGACGGGAATTTGAGTCTCTCTGAAATTTTCTTAGATCAATTTAATAAAATATTCATGAAGATGTATTTTCTTGGAGCTCCTGATTGGGCTGGACTGAGTTGATGCAGTGTGCTGTTATAATGGCAGAGGAACTGAGGAATCAATAGTGGGGAAGTATGGGAGCGCTGATATTCAGGGTCCAAATAGCCAGGGCTCAGAAGCAGAACTTGCTTAAGATTGTGTCTTATGTGATTCTGTCAGCATAAGAATAGTAAGGGTGGTTGGCTTTCAAATTCACAGTGTTCCTAAAAGGAGGAGAAATTTCAAATACCTATGGTAGAAGTCTAGAAGAGAAAAATGGAGAGAGTTGGAAGCAAAAAGATCCTTTAGTAAAGTAATCCCTCTCCGTTAAGGAAGGTTTTGCTTTCACGGTTTCAGTACCCGTAGTCAACCGTGGTCAGCTGTGGTCTGAAAATAGATGAGTACACTAAGATATTTTGAGAGAAAGACCACATTCACAAAACTTTCATTACAGTATACAGTTAAAATTGTTCTATTTATTATTATTCTTTATTGTTAATCTTTTACTGTGCATAATTTATAAGTTAAACTTTATCATAGGTATGTATATAGGGGAAAAATCAGTATATATAGGGTTTGGTACTACGCGCAGCTTTGGACATCCACTGGGAAGACTTGAAACATATCCCCCATAGATAAGAGGGGATCACTATACAGGACACAATAGACTGGCTGTGCTATTTCCATATAGCAATCTATTTCCGCTATACAATTTTTATTTTACATTAGCATGTCCCATCAAATAACTTATACATTAGTAGTTCTAAAGAAATTCAAAGGTATAACAACAACCACAATGAAATATTAACTAGTGCCATAAGAAAAAGTTAAAAATTGACTAGTGCTGTAAAAGAGGCTCTGATTCCAGTTGGCAGGATCAGGAAAGTTTTTGCTAAAGATATAATCAATGAGATGGATCTTGAAGAGAGAGTGACTATCAGTGAGAAGATGGGAAGAATAATTTGGCCAAAGAGAATAGCATTAGTAAACACACTGATTTGGAAGAGCACAAAGAATGATGAGCAATCTGTTTCCTCAAAAGTAGGATAAAAGTAGGAGAGAAAAGAGATATGAAATTAAAAATGCAGGATGGGCTTGTAATGAGAACGAGTTTAAGTGACAGAGGGTTTGGTAATGCAGGCAATGGGAGAAAACAGATAGATTTCATGTAAGAAAATGGTACTAATAGCATCTTGATTAAAAAACAAAATCTGGGAGAGTTGTGAAGAATGCATTTAGTAAGGAAGACTGTATGCAGACAGAGAAGTTCAGAAGCTCTTAGGAGGGTCTAAACAACTAGTGATGGAGGACTGACTGAGAATTCAGGCAATAGGAATGGAGAAAAAGAATTAGATCAGAGTCACTGATGGGCTAAACCCTACTGCATTTTGTACCTTATGACTGGTAGGATGTAGGGAAGAGTTGTAGAATGGTTCTAAGTTTTGCAGATTGGATGAATGGGAGAAGGATGACTGGTTCACATGAGTAGAAATATGAGGAGAAAGAATAAATTTTTAGAGGGAGATGGAATTGAACATGTTGAATTTGAAAGGACAGTGGAATAGCTGGAAGTAGCTATCCTGAAATCCGCTGGGGAGATGGCTGTGCAATTTTTTTGTGAACGCAGACCAATTCAGAAAAACAATAATATATTTTTATGGGGGATTATATATGAATACACACACAAATCTATGTAAGTCTATATTAATATATAAAAATATAGTTGCAATTAAACTGTACTTAAGCATTCTTTTGCTATTTCCCTACTATTGCTGGATAATTTTTAAATTATTATTTAGAGATAGGGTCTTTCTCTGTTGCCCTGACTGGAGTGCAGTGGTGCCATCATGGCTCACTGCAGCCCCAAACTCCTGGGCATAAGGGATGCTCCCACCTTAGTCTCCCAATTAGCTGGAACTACAGAGAGACACCACCATGCTCTGCTGGTTTTTAAACTTTATTTATTTATTTATTTATTTATTTATTTATTTATTTATCTATTTAAGAGATGAAGTCTGACTATGTGGCCTAGGCTGGTCTCAAACTCCTGGCCTCAAGTGATCCTCCTGCCTCAGCCTCCCAAAGTGCTGGAATAAACTGTGTGAGCCAATATTTCCAGTCTACTGGAGGATTTTCATTTTTGACTACTTTTTAAAATTACATAACTAGACTATTTTCTGGGTTACAAAAACAGGTAGCATAGGGACAAATGATTTGGAAAATTTTGAAATATAAATTTAATTTGGCATAGAAATTTACTCTCAATTTAAGACTCAACATATCAGCTCTATTAGAAGAGACCAATCAGCTAATTAAACTATAGGATAAGTGGTACCCTTAGGGCTGCTGGCTGGGGAGATGAAGCTCTTCCTTTGCTGCAGAAAATATGACAGCATGGTCAGACACGGGAGATGCTTGTGGTCTGAAAACACTATAAATAACTGAATGATCTTTACAGCTGCTAATGAATATATTATCAAGAGGCCACATTTTTCTATATCCCTTTTCTAAGAGGAGAACAAGTGTGGTGGTCTGTCAAAATCTTTATTACAGGGCCATTGTTTTTCAAGTCTTTGCAACATACATGCTAATGATTTGTATATGAAACTTAAATTCATCCTTACCAGTAGACAGCTCTGTTTGTAGTTAATCCCTATAGCAGTGGCATATTTCCTGTCTCCATCAGTGGTTGTGATGACTTAGAACTCTTGGTTAGAGAACTGTATCAGAAAGAATAGACTAGTCCACACTGCAGTGGCTTAAAACAGCAAAGCCTGGTTAAGGGCAGCAGGGATTTTTCTCTAAGCAGTGACTCCGAGATCATGATTCACTCTATCTTTTTTTGTCTCCACCATCTCACACATAGGTTCCAAGGGGGTCATGAAAGAGAAAAAGAGAATTTTAGAAGAATCACTGTACTCCAAACTGCCTCGACCTGGAAGTTATTCATGTCATTTCTTCTTATAGCTGTTAGAGGCCAGGACTCATCATGTAGTTCTAACCTAACTGTAAAGAAGGTTGGGAAATGTAGAAGATCATGTAGATATTTGACAATTAAATGTTTCCACCATAGTCCAACCTTCCAGTCACAAAATATTCCCTTGTTCCCTTATCCTACTCAGAGAACAAACTTAATCCCTCCAAAGAGAGATAATCTAAAATTTATTCAGTCCCTGAGTCCAACTTAAAGTCCAGGAATTCTGGACTCAGGAGATCCTCTGAATTAGGTCCAACTATGTCTTCATTTTTTCCAGCATCCTATGAACTTGAAAGACAAATCGTATCTGCCCTCCACCCTAAACACAACAATGGGATACTCTAATTAGGAAAAGGAAAGAATTGGAAATAGTCCATAGTCCTTGGTTCATAGTACATCTGAAATCCCATTGCATAGATAAGATGAAGGCCCTCTATCTTGAGGGAGTAAGAGGGTGGGCAGGGAATGGGTGGGAATTTCCTTAATTAGGTAATGATTCTGCTCTATTTCTCTGTGCATTGTTCTCAGTAGTTCCATGCGAAGTGAATGTCTAGGAATGTGCCCTTTTTAACTATAGCACCTTTTTTTTCAGCTCACTTCCTGCTCTTGAAAGGCTAGGGGCCAAAGAGTTGTTTTAAGTCTTGAGCAGACGATGATTTTTCAAGCAGTCATGTGGTTTCTTTGGCAATGCATTTGACATACAAACTTAATAAGTTTCAAATCTATATGCTTCCAGTAAGTTTCATATTCCAGAAGCCCACCCCAGATTCCTTTTTAGACATTGTCCTTTAATTTGCTAAATGTCTTTGCTCTTAATACCTTCTCTCTCAATTTTATGGTGGCTATCTTAAGGCTATTAGGCTTGAATTAAGAGATCATATCCTTAATTTGATCTTTGCAATGAATCACTTTATTAATTCAGAATGTTTGCCATATCGTAAATTAAAGAATTGATGTGTGTCTTAATACAGATTTTGGAAGAGACAATGAGGCTAGTGACAGAAAAGTTGAAATCATCTGCACCCCTAGTTCTCAATGCCCTGCAAAGGAGATTTTCAATGTCTGGATACAATTTTTATTTTCAAAAATGGTGTGGAGAGGGGCATGGGTGGTGCTAGTGCTACTGTCATTTAGTGGACGAAGGCCAGAGATATTGATAAACATTCTACAATGCGCAGGGCAGCCCCGCACAGCAAAGAATCATCTGGCCGTTCCAGATGACAGACACAGATTTCTTCAAGAGCCACTTAAGCTCTAATATGCCAGCGTTTTCCAACAATATTAAGAAAGGTTGACAGTGCTTTTCACTTTTTTCAGATTTCATTGTGATACCCATGATTGAGATGCTTGGAGATAAAACCATTATCCAGTAATAGTTCATCATCTTAAAAAAATCCTACTGTACTTATTTTATACCAGAGGTACAAGGAGGAGCTGGTACCATTCCTTCTGAAACTATTCCAATCAATAGAAAAAGAGGAAATCTTCCCTAACTCATTTTATGAGGCCAACATCATCCTGATAAGGGCAGAGACAATAAAAGAGAATTTTGTAGACCACAATCCCATGAAATTGATCCAAAAATCTCAATAAAAATACTGGCAAACCAATCCAGCAGCACATCAAAAAGCTTGTCCACCATGATCAAGTGGCTCAACCCAGATGGTAACAGCCCAACAAAAAATCACAAAAGCAATCTTACAAAACAGAACCAAATGACAAAACGCATTATTATCTCAATAGATGGCAGAAAAGGCCTTTTGATAAAATTCAACAGTTCTTCATGCTAAAAACTCCCAATAAATTCTGTATTGATGGAAAGTATCTCCAAATAAGAGCTATTTATATAAAACCATTGTGCCAATATCATAATTGAATGGGCAAAAACTGGAAGCCTTCCCTTTGAAACTGGCACAAACAGGGATGTCCCTCTCTCACCACTCTCATTCAAATATAGTGTTGGGAAGTTCTGGGCCCAGGAAATCAGGCAAGAGAAAGAAATAAAGCTGTCTAATTCGAAAAGAAGAAGAAGTCAAATTGTCCCGTTTGCAGATGACATGATTGTATATTTAGAAAACCCCATCGCCCCAGCCCAAAATCTCCTTGCTGATAAAGCAGCTTCAGCAAAGTCTCAGGATGCAAAATCACTGTGCAAAATCACAAGCATTCTTATACACCAGTAACAGACAAACAGAGAGCCAAATCATGAATGAACTCCCAGGATCCACAATTACTAAGCAAAGAGAATAAAATACCTAGGAATCCAACTTATAAGGGATGGTGGAAATAATCTTCAAGGAGAACTACACACCACTGCTCAATGAAATAAAAAAGAGGAAACAAACAAATGGAAGAACATTCCATGCCCATGGATAGGAAGAATATCGCGGAAAAATGGGCCATACTGCCCAAGGTAATTTTATAGATTCACCGCCATCCCTATCAAACTACCAATGACTTTCTTCACAGAATTGCAAAACTGCTTCTTTAAAGTTCATATGGAACCAAAAGAGCCCACATTGCCAAGACAATCCTAAGCCAAAGAACAAAGCTGAGGCATCACACTACCTGACTTCAAACTCTACTACAAGGCTACAGTAACTAAAACAGCATGGTACTGGTACCAAAACAGAGATATAGACTAATGGAACAGAGCAGAGCCTCAGAAATAATAATTTCACATCTACATTTATCCGATCTTTGACAAAACCTGACAAAATAAGAAATGGGGAAAGGATTCCCTATTTAATAAATGATGCTGTGGAAAACTGGCTACCCATAAGTAGAAGCTGGAAACTGGATCCCTTCCTTTACATCTTATACAAAAAATTAATTCAAGATGGATTTCAAAGACTTAAATGTTAGACCTAAAGCCATAAAACCCCAGGAAGAAAAACACACATAGGCAATACCCATTCAGGACATAGGCATGGGCAAGGACTTCATGTCTGAAACACCAAAAGCAATGGCAAATAAAGCCAAAATTGACAAATGGGACCTAATTAAATCCAAAGAGCTTCTGCACAGCAAAAGGAAACTACCACCAGAGTGAACAGGCAAACCTACAGAATGGGAGAAAATCTTTTGCAATCTACTCATCTGATAAAAGACTCAATATCCAGAACCTACAAATAACTCCTGCCAAACAAATTACAAGAAAAAAAACAAACAAACCCTATCAAAAAAAGTAAGCAAAAGGATATGAAATCGGTATTGTGCCCTCAAAAGAAGACATTTATGCAGCCAACAGACAATAATTTAAAAATGCCTTGTCATCACTTGCCATCAGAGAAATGCAAATCAAAATCCATACGAGATACCATCTCACAACAGTTAGAATGGGCAAATCATTAAAAGTCAGGAACAACACAGGTGCTGGAGAGGATGTGGAGAAATAGCAACACTTTTACACTGTTGGTGGGACTGTAAACTAGTTCAACCATTATGGAAAACAGTGTGGCGATTCCTCAAGGATCTAGAACTAGAAATACCATTTGACCTAGCCATCCCATTACTGGGGATATACCCAAAGGATTATAAGTCATGCTGCTATAAAAACACATGCACACGTATGTTTACTGCGGCACTATTCACAATAGCAAAGACTTGGAATCAACCCAAATGTCCCTCAATGACAGACTGGATTAAGAAAATGTGTCACATATACACCATGGAATACTATGCAGCCATAAAAAGGATGAGTTTGTGTCCTTTGTAGGGACATGGATGCAGCTGGAAACCATCATTCTCAGCAAACTATCGCAAGAACAGAAAACCAAACACTGCATGTTCTCACTCATAGGTGGGGACTGAACAATGAGATCACTTGGACACAGGAAGGGGAACATCACATACCAGGCCCTATTGTGGAGTGTGGGAGGGGGGAGGGATAGTATTAGGAGATATACCTAACGTAAATGATGAGTTAATGGGTGCAGCACACCAACATTGCACATGTATACATATGTAACAAACCTGCATGTTATGCACATGTATCCTAGAACATGAAGTATAATTTTAAAAAATCCTACTGTACTTATTTTATGTATTTTGATATGGATATGTGATATGCACCCTTAATACAATTCTAGTCTATAACAGCTACCTAACAATATTTCAGAATGAGCTTTTTGTAGTATTCCATGACATTAAAGAGTGGCCCCTTTAGTATGTTAATGAAAGATTGTCCTTTAGAATGAATAAGGTGTCTAAGAATTTGGGTAAATATCATCTTTCTTGAAGATGAAAAAATTAATGACAAAATATTAGAGATATAATTGATGAAATGCAACACTGATTGTAGTCAAGAGTAAGTAATGCAAAAATCTGTAGTTCTCATGAAAAACCAGTGTTAAAATTTTGTTCCCGGGAAGTTAGTAACATTTTGACATTTTTTCTCTATTCTTTAAATGGTTCAGAGAAACTATTCATTAGCATTTTCGTTAAGAAAAACTAATATTGTTGTGGAGGATTAACTTCACTTTGGAGTGTGCAGCTCCCTGAAAAAGACCATTAAAAGGCTATAAAATTAATTGTTTTCTACTAATAAATTATTGTTTGGAATCACTTAGTTTCATCTACCAGAAAAAAGAAATGCTTTTTGAGTTAGAGGTTTTATATTATCTCAGTCTTCTCATCCATTATCAATACTTACTCCATTTTTGTTATTATGTCTGTTTCCTTCTCGTTCTCATCTTTGCTCAAAAGAGAAAGAATGATTGAACAAAATACCTTTTGAGTAATCTCTCTGCTCCTCAAAGCACATGCCTTCGTAATTATCTCAAATTTGCATATTTATTGTTAAATAAATATAAGAGGAATTTATTGCGGTACGCTACATTCCTTGCACTCTCTGTGTCTTGTTTCCATCTTGCCTGTTTTGATCATTTTAGATTAGAGGCACATAAATTATCATTAATTTTAAGTGATATATTAGATTCATTTTTGTAGAGAAATAAAGCAGTCAAAAAACAGAGAAATTGTCCAACTTCTTATAAATAAGAATGTCACAAATAAAATGCCAGTTTGTTCACCTTGTCCTTTGCCCTAACATTAAAGCATTCTATTCGATGCCTTTTTTTGTAATTATGAGTAATACCCCAAATATTTTACAGCAGAGAGATGAGTCACAAAGCAGAAGAACTATAAATACTTTTGTTCTTGAGAAACAATGAAGCTGTATATTCTTTCACATTCACCCACCACATATGTGTTTTATTTAAGGTTAAGCTTTTTTAAAAACAACTTTCTCCTGCTTTAAGAGTTCCAGTCTCCAGTACAAGTTATGTTTTCTAGTAAACTGTTTCATTTTAGTTAATGCTTCATAAATGTATCTAAATCTAGCTCATCAGGCACTGCTAACTACACCTAATCATACACACAGGTCTGAATTACTCCACTCCTATTTAAAGAAAAAGAACAAAAGTAAGAATGGCAGATGTGTTCATAATTAATATCCTACTGGGTTAATCAGTAGATCCTCAGGAATGCTATGAGGGTTTTGATGTATTCAGAAAATCACTGCCTTTATCTTTACACCTCTTTAAAGACAAACATACAACGGTTAGTTTTTAGAAGACGTGATCCCTGCAAATAAGGTAGTAAATAATATTGTCACAGACTTGCCTCTTTGAATAAACTAATTCCACACTTGATTTTATATGTTTAAGTGAGGAATTTATGTTTCATATTAAAGCCAGTGATGTGCAAGGACTGCTCTTTACTAACGTTACACTCAAAATTTCTTGCAGACATTTCAAGCAATTTGAAGTATAGTTCTTCTAGAAGTAACTAAATATAAACAAGATGGGCACTTTTTTTAAGGAGATTGATATTTCAGAATTGTTGATCACTCCTATACTTGTGAATGAGAGAGTATAAGAGACATGGTAATTCACTGAAGGAGAAGAAGAAGAAGGACAGGATTGCATTATTGGAAAACCTCCGTCTTTACAGCGAGACAATACTGAGTTGAAAGCTCAGTCTCCCACTGTGCAACTCTAGGAATTGCCTAAGAGCTCTGGTCTTTGGTTACCTCATCTACTAATGCGGAATAATAACACTTCTGTCTTAAAGTTTAGAGTGTTAAAATAAAGCAGTACTTGGGACATTGAAAAATGCTGAATTTAAAAGTCCTATTTCATAGGAAATATGAAACTTTCATTGTAGAAAGACTGTGCTGTATAAAAGATAAATTTCAGTTATATTGTGGTCCACATATCAGTTTTGGAGTTAATTTATTCAGGTATGTGCCTGGCACAAAAGAGTTGTGCATTAAATGTTAAGTGAAAAAATTCTGGCTTAGTTAGAAATCTTGGAATTTAACTAGTATTTTTTTTTTTTTTTAATGAAAGAATGGGAAGAGGTTTATCAGTTCTCTCTTGACTATCTCTAGATCTATGATTGATGCAATATTACCTTTAAGTAAAAAAGAAAAACTGTATAATTACTTTAGGTTTATTGTATCTTCTTATTTATGTTTCAAATACTTTCATTTGTGTGTGATTTGTCAAGACCTTACCTTCACTACAACCCAGTATTTCCATTGCAAATGATAATATTAACAGTCTTTCTGAATAACAGAATTTACATTATCTCAGTCCCTGAGAGGACCAGGGGCATGGAAAGATGAGGGATTGGACACTTACACCCCTCTGTGTTTTGGGAGAAGTCATGGCAACTTGCCATCCCTGTGTGCAGCTTGCCTAGCAAGTATCCTTGTGCCTGAAGGAGTGAGATATTAAATAGCACATTAAAAAAGTAAAGATGGGTTAAAAATGAGATTGAGAGGTAAAGCAAAATGGGTTATATTTTAGTACTTTTAACTTCATTTTCCCACAGTTTTTTTTTTTTTTTAAACAAAGGGGCTCCACATTTTGAAATTATACTGAGGTTTGCAAATTACGCAGCTGGTTCCCAAACATGTGGCAGAATGGTCAGACACTTCAGCCTGATCTCCTATGCCTTCCTCTTGAGGTTGCATCTGATAGAACTCAACTTGCCAGTCCCCTCTGCCTCTTTCTTTAACAAATTTCTTTCTATGTCCTACCTCAGGAACTCTATATTTGCCATTTCTTCCTTTCACTATACCCTTCCTCCTTGTTCTTGATTTCTAAGTATAAGCATCACTTCTTAAGACAACCTTCTTTAACCATGCTAACTGGAGGAGCTCTTCTCCTACAGAAGTTATTGCTATCACACCTCTCTCTTTTATTTTCCTTATATAACTTAACTACTATGTGCTTATTTTTAATCTACCAATTTTGCTCAATAGGATGTAAAATTCCATGAGGAGACATTTAGTTTATATTATTCAAAGTAATATACCTATACCAGTGGGTAGGGGTGGAAAAGTTCCAGGGCATAGTAGGTACACAATAATTTCTTGCTAAATAAATACATGCTATTTATTCATTCTAAAAATGTATGAAAACCTACCATGGTAAAAAAAACCAAACAAACAAACTAGGATTTAAAGGGGATATCAATGTGGCTCTTCTAGGAGTCTCTAATCCAACTGGGAAGATGAAAGCAGATATATAATTAAAAATTGTACGTAACTTTAATGGTTAAAATTAATGTTACAATGTACCATAATATTTCTTGGGTAGCAATATAATTAAGTGGTTTAGAAAAGTTTGGGGCACATAAGACTACAAGAAACCCCAGTTTTCGTATGGTTGTGTTTACATGGAAGAGGTCAGATACTCAGGAATATTAACGTATGAAAATCTTTAAATTTTTTTCTAAATTTTTTTTTTTGTTTCAATAGCTTTTTGGGGAACAGATGGTGTTTGGTTCCACGAACAGTTTCTTTAGTGGTGATTCCTGAGATTTTGGTGAACCCATCACTCAAGCAATGTACATTGTACCCAATGTGTAGCCTTTTATCCCTTGCTACCTCCACCTTTCCCTTCAAGTCTCCAAAGTCCATTGTATCATTCTTATGTCTTTGCACCCTCATAGCTTAACTCCCACATTTAAGTGAGAACATACAATGTTTGGTTTTCCATTCCTGAGTTACTTCACTTATAATAATAGTCTCCATTTCCATCCAGGTTGCTGCGAATGCCATTATTTCATTTCCTTTTATGGCTGAGTAGTGTTCCATTGTCTATGTATATACATCACATTTTCTTTATCCACTCGTTGATTGATGGGCATTTGGGCTGGTTCCATATTTTTGCAGCTGCAAATTGTGCAGCTATAAACATGCTGGGCAAGTATCTTTTTTGTTTAATGACTTCTTTTCCTCTGGGTAGATAACTACTAGTGGGATTGCTGGATTAAATGGTAGATCTACTTTTAGTTCTTTAGGGAATCTTCACACTGTTTTCCACAGTGGTTGTACTAGTTTACGTTCCTATCAACAGTGTAAAAATGTTCCCTTTTTACTGCATCCCCACCAACATCTATTATTTTTTAAATTTTTTATTATGGCCATTCTTACAGGAGTGAGGTGGCATCATATTGTGGTTGTGATTTGCATTTCCCTGATAATTAGTGATGTTGAACATTTTTCCATATGCTTATTGGCCATTTGTGTATCTTCTTTTGCGAATTGTCTATTCAAGTCCTTGCCTACTTTTTGAGGAGTTTTTTTTATATTTTAATTCTTGCTGATTTGTTTGAGTTCTTTATAGATTCTGGATATTAATCCTTTGTCAGATGTATAGATTGTGAAGATTTTCTCCCACTCCATGGGTAATCTGTTTACTCTGCTATTTCTTTTGCTGTGCAGAAGCTTTTTAGTTTAATTAAGTCCCATCTGTTTATCTTCGTTTTTGTTACATTTGCTTTTGGGTTCTTTGTCATGAACTTTTTGCCTAAGCCTATATCTAGAGGGGTTTTTCCAATGTTATCTTCTATAATCTTTACTGTTTCAGCTCTTAGATTTAAGTCTTTGATCATCTTGAGTTGGTTTTTGTATAAAGTGAGAGATGAGGCTCCAGTTTCATTCTCCTATGTGTGGCTTGCCAATTATTCTGGCACCATTTGTTGAATAGGGTCTCCTTTCCACACTTTGTTTTTGTTTCCTTTGTCAAAAATCAGTCAGCTGTAAGTATTTGGCTTTATTTCTGGGTTCTATATTCGGTTCCATTGGTCTATGTGCCTATTTTTATACCAGCACCATGGTGTTTTGGTGACTACAGCCTTATAGTAAAGTTTGAAGTCGGGTATTGTGATGCCTCCAGATTTGTTCTTTTTGCTTAGTCTTGCTTTGGTTGCGCAGGCTCTTTTTTTGGTTCCATATGAATTTTAGGATTGTTTTTTCTAGTTCTGTAAATAATCATGGTGGTATTTTGATGGGAATTGCATTAAATTTGTAGGTTGCTTTTGGCAGTATGGTTATTTTCACAATGTTGATTCTACCCATCCAGGAGCATGTGCTGTGTTTCCATTTACTTGTGTCATCTATGATTTCTTTAAGCAATATTGTATAGTTTTCCTTGTAGAGGTCTTTCACATCCTTGGTTAGGTATATTCCTAAGTAGTTAATTATTTTTGAAGGTTTGGGAGTGAAAGGGGTTGAGTTCTTGTTTTGATTCTCATCTTGGTCACTGTTAGTGTATAGCAGAACTGCTGATTTATGTATGCTAATTTTGTATCCTGAAACTTTGCTGAATTCATTTACCAGTTCTAGGAGCTTTTTGAATAATTTTTAAGGTTTTCTAGGTATTGGACCTTATCATCAGCAAACAACGACAGTTTGACTTCCTCTTTACCAATTTGGATGCCCTTTATTTCTTTCTCTTGTCTGATTACTCTGGGTAGGACTTCCAGTACTACATTGAATAGAAGTGGTGCAGGAGTCTTAACTATAGGAGCTAAGGTGAGGAGGGGCACTGGTCACAGGTTGTAAGGTTAATGATAAAGGAATTGTCAAGCAGTGAAATAGTTTTTAAAACTATTCTGGAAGTCAGAAGAGAATAAGTAAATTGATCTGCGATAAAGTAGACAGGATTTCAGCATCTAGTTATGTGAAGAATAGCTTAGTTGTTAAAGGTCACCACATACCCCTAGGCCATTGGTGTATGTATGTGCTATATGTCAGTGTTTCCTGAATCTGTACCAAGCTCAGCCTTGAATTCACCACCCAAATTTTCATGATTCATCTCTTGATTCCATCATAAACTCTTTGATTTGGAATTTAGTTTTACCTTTTTGGGATTGACTTATTCAGGTTGTTTCTTTGGTCCCAAGCCTTCTTTCCATCAGAAATGGTCTCTTTAGTTGCTCATAAATCCACACCACCTATAGGTTCATAAGCTGCAAGGCCCTGAATTCCCGCTCTGGCAATACCACCAGGTTTCCTTTTACTCCAGTAGAGCAGTGTGAAGACTGGAAACTTAGCCAATAAGTGATGGGATGGACAGGAAATGAATGATTCTGAAATTGCCAGGATGGATTTAACATCTATTTAAAATTCCAATTGAATGCAGCAAACAAGTAGCAGATTTTGGAAGGGACAATCCACAATCCAGAATTTTAGAATCACACAAACAGCAAACTGGGTTATGATCATTGATTCCAGGAAAAAATTAAAAAGTGCCACATACTCTCTGTTTTGGTTTTAGGCATTTTCTGGGATCAGGTTTCCTTGAAGTAGAACTTAAATTAAGACAATGCCTAAAAGTAGAAAAGAGAGTGCTATGGTTTAAACATTTGTCCCCTCCAAGAGTCAGGTTGAAATTTAATTGACATTGTAACAGTATTAAAAGATGGGGCTATTAAGAAATGATCAAGCCATGAAGGTTTTGCCCTCATGAATAGAATTATTGTCATGATAAAAAGGCAAATTTGGCCTTCTTTTTCTTCTCTCTTGACTCTCTTCTACTTTTCTGCCATGTGAGGAACAGTGTTCCTGCCCTCACAAGGATGCAGCCTTCAAGGTGCCATCTTGGATACAGAGACTGGGCCCTCATCAGACACCAAACCTGTTGGCATCTTAATCCTGGATTTCCTAGCCTCCAGAACTGTGAGCAAATAAATTCATGTTCTTTATAAATTACCCAGTTTATGGTATTCTGTTATAGCAGCACAAAATGGATTAAAATAGATAGTATATGATTAGGATAAATCTATACATGAGGGAGGAAGGAGGATAGGGAAAAGAACAAAGTTAAGTAGAGACTTGGTTTCAGGTGTCAAACCTCGGTCTGATCCCACAGGGAAGCACTGGGGCATAAATTCTATCACAGAGTCTGTCCTGCCTTGAGGAGGGGTGCTTTTGTATTCTGCATTAGTTACTCATTGGGTCAGGGTCACCTAAGGTGAAGGATATTTCTCTCGGGAACCTCCAGTGAGGTGATTACAAGACCCTGTGGGATTATCTGTCTGAAAAGGTTGAAATATGAACTCATGAGCTGTTAGCAGCACCACCTATAGCAGCAGGTAAAAAGGATCCCTGAATATCTGGGAGGGGCACTAGCAATGGCTGCAGGAAGGATCCAGCTGGCAGAAGTAGATATAGATGGACAGATAAGTGATTACGGCCAGAGAGGAGAGTTTTCACATCCTTTGAAAGTTGTTCATTTCAGAGCAGCCGGAGTACATAATAGGAATACAGTAGAACCATGCACATATTAAATGCTATATAGAGATCAAGGAAAACAAACTAATCAGCTTGGGCAGGTGGATATTGGATACCTTTAAGACCCACAGATTTGTTAGATTTGTAGGCACTAGTTGCAATATCTTAAGGAAGAAAAGAATAGTGATAAATTGAGGCAAGGGAGTAAGACATTCACAAGAATAGTGCCTAGTTATTCATTTCTGTATTGAGCACACGTTTATAGAGTAAAAACTGTTTGAAATTGCTGTGATTGCATGGCATCACACAGTATATCATTATGAACAGAAAATTTACTTTTAATTTTCCTTGTATTTTATACACTATTCATTACTTTCATATATATTGCTTTATTGAAATTTCAAAATATCTTTTGAGTGGAAGAACTGTGAGATGATGCACACAGAAAAAGTTCACTTTTAAGAAGAACAAAAGAAATTCATTTCAGAAAACTGGCTCTAAGTGAACTGTATAAAACATGTAACATCTCTGAAAAATTCACCGCTTTTCGGGTGAAGAACAAGATGTTTCTTTGTAGCTCTTTTTTAAAGTGAACCCTTTGAGTAATGACTGCATTAAACTTACCAGAAAAAGGAGGTTAAATCATTATAGACAGATGGATAAGAGCAAATGACAGAGAAGCAGAAAATATATCTATTGATCATTTGACAATAGTCTGACCAGTATTTGTAACACTGAATACACTGAAGGCATGGTATTTTTTGAAAGTGTATACACTTTGGATTCAGACACACTTGGTTTTCAATAACAGTTTGGCTACCCATGTGTGTGTGTGACCTTGGGTCAGTTACTTAAACTCTCTGAGTTCATTTTCCTCATCTGTTCAACGATTGTTTCACAAGCACAAGTATTTATGAGTATAAATAAAGTGACATATACATATTATTTGGCATATAGTTAGATTTTCAGAAATTGTTAGAATGCTCTCTTCCACTCCTCAAAACCTGAGGTTCTGTCTGTTTGTTTCACAAGGCAAGTGCAATGTTTCCATTAACTTGATCATCCCAACTCTGTTGGTGGCAGAAGATATACTGCAGCCTCCACGTTGGAATTGGTGGCTACTAAGTGGATGATGAGCAGGCTAGATTCCTTACCACCCCTAGATGGTGTGAAAGCTGGTAAACAATGAGTGTGAAAGTGAATCAAAGGTATTCAAAGGTAAAGGATATAGTAAAAAAAAAAGCACTATGATTCCCAATGAAAGAGCTCACCAAATAACTGTTGATTCATATATAATGCATTTCTTAACCATATAAAAGAGTCATAATGTTAAAGTAAGAAAAAAGTAGACTTACATATTATAAAGAGTTTTTTTCCTCTCTTGAGAGCTAAAATATATGATATAATCTCTAATTATACCTTGCCATTTACACACAATCTTCAACAAATTTATTTCTAGCATTTTATACAGAGTCTTTAGTCTTATTTTTTTTTCCTTTCATAATTGAACCACAGTTGACTGGGTTTAAATCTAATAAGAGCCTGAGTGGGGTTAAAGATGTGCCCTGATGGGAATGCCTAATGATTTCATCTTTTTTCAAGTGTATTAAGCTTATGAGACCTATGATTTTTATCACTATTATCAGCATTTTCAATGTTCATTTTCTACTCATTTTGGCAAAATAATAAGGGCAGAGAGCAAAAAATATTCAAATAATTATATAAAGCCTGCTCTTACAGACAAAGATGGCATGACTGCCCAAACAGAACTCTTGGCTGTCAGGCAGTGCCACCACACATTAGTGCAAAATGTTCGTTGATCTGCTGATGTATGAAAGTCTGGATTTGGCATACAAAAGGCACTTTGGAGTGTCGATGTATAATGCATGAAAGTGTTGGCTGTTCAGAAGCTGAAAATATGAAAGTCAGGGACAGCCTGTATGTATATGAACAAAGAAAAGGAGACAGATATAGTAAACCCTGGCTGACGTTGTCCTGTAGGTGTTAAAGAAGACTTCAGAGTGGAGGTGGTTTTGAGTACAGTCCTTGGGGGTGAGTAGACCTGGAGCAGAGATTGACCTACAGTCTAAATGTGCACCCATCTTGGAACTGTCAAAGAACATGGCGTATTCAAGAAGGGTGAATGCAGAACATAGAGTGTAGAAAGAGGCTCAAGGAAGTCAATTCAGGAATAGAATTTGAAGAGCCCTGCATGATATGTCAAGAGGTTTGTATTTTATTTTATAAATCAGCAGGTCTTTTTGTGTTTTTGAAAATGAATTCATTGGCATCATTTGGCATAGGTGATTTTAAGAAAAAATCAAGAGTTCATGCTTCTCAAGAAAAGTCACACTAGTGGCTTTTTCCCACCTAGTAAGGCAATACTTGGCTGGAATAGGGTTGCTGCCCTTTATATATAGAGCTTCTGCTGTTCATCTTGTTTCTTCTCCTTGGCAAGCTTCACTCATCAAATGACTAGCCTCGCCCTGGTAGGCATTTAGCTTGATGGGCTCTAAATGGGTTGGGGAAATACCAGTGGCTTGCAAGTAAAGAGTAATCAGAGAAATTCATTGAAAACTTTTATCATAAGTTGGGTACTTTGGCCAGACTCTCTACAGTAGACACATGTGTCTGGGAGCCACATGGAAGATGGTTTGGGAATGTGCTTGTTGAAGAGAGGACGAGAAACTAGGAGGTGTATTTAGAAATTCTAAGTGAATGGTGGAGAAGACCTGAGTATCCTTTGTATTTTTGTATAGTCCACATATCTAGACATTGCCTGCCATATAAAGGTGCTTAATAAATATTTGTTGGATTAACATATATGCTAATAAACATTTCATTGTTTTGTGGATGTTTTCATGCAGTCTTTGGGTCCTAGTTCATTGTTTTCTAAGCACAGGTAAAGGAGGAGAATTCAGTGACAGCCCCAAGTAGAGACTGACATCAGAGATTTTATTTAAATGCTTTTCCATGTTTGACCTGATACAGTTGATGTATCATTAAGTTGTTTCTAATTCTATGCTAATTTTGTACATTACTCTTAAAGTAAATAATATGAAATGTATGAAGATTAATAAAACTATTCACTTCATTTTAGTGCTTTTGTATTTTTATAAAATGTTGAGTAGCTTCTAAGAAATATTTATAAAATATAGATAATGTACACATAATCATTATTCAATGAATGTTTATTTACATATCACACAATTACAAGATGGAACATTATCATTCCATATCACAAATCTGTGCTCCTTTTTCTGAATTCATTCCATGCCATGGAATGAAGAGAAAACCACCACTTTGAACTTGTTTATCATTTCCGTGTGTGTGTTTATTATTTCCGTGTGTGTGTGTGTGTGTGTGCGTGTGTGTTTTTAAGTGACTGGATCTCACTCTGTTTCCCAGACTTGAATGCTGTAGTGCGATCATGGCTCTTTGTAACTTCAAACTCCCAGGCTCGAGTGATCCTCCCATGTCAGCCTCCTGAGTAGCTGGGACTACAGATACACACCATTATGCCCAGCTAATTTTTCACGTTTTTGTAGAGAAGGGGTATCACTATGTTACCCAGGCTGGTCTTAAATTCCTGGTCTCAAGTGCTCCTCCTGCCTTGGCTTCCAAAATTCCTGGGATTACAGGCATTGGTAACCATGCCCAGCCCCTCTGTATATTTTTTAACTGCATGTTTTTAACATTAAACCATATATTGCTTGCTTTTGGATGTTGTCTTTAACTTTCGGTAAGTGGATTAATACCATACGTATTCAGGACTTGGTGTTTTTCACTCAGTGTTAGGTTTCAGGGGTTTGGATATATTGATGCAAGTAATTAATTGACTTTCCATTGCTCTCTAGCATTTCATTGTATAATCACACCCCGATTTACTTGTATATTATATTTTTAAATGCTACTTGCTATTATAAGCAATGCAGTTTTGAATGTTCTTAATTACATCTCCTGATGTGTATGTCTACATATTTCTTTAGGATTTAAACCTATAAATTTAATTTGTGGATAAGAACTGTACCTATTCAAATATAGCAGATAACTTCAAACTGCTTCCCAAAGTAGTTTACCAACTTACAGACTACAAGCATTGTATATATGTATCAATATTCTGCTTGTGTTGCATGCTTACCAACACTTGGTATTCTCAGATGTTTACATTTTTTGCACATTTAGTAGGTATGTAATGTTACCTTGTAGTTTTAATTTACATTTACCTGAAAACTAATGCAGTTTGTCACTATTTTTTTTTATTAACTATTTGAATTTCCTCTTTCTGAAGCATCTGTTCAGTTATGTGGCCTATTTTTTTTCTCCTGTTTTCTTATTTATTTGAAGAAGTTCTTTGGAAATTCTGGATTCTAGTCCTTTGTTATATATGTTGAAAACATATGTTAAAACAATAGACACCATTCAGATAAGAAGAGAAATTGAACGTGATCCAATTTTTAATCTTACCTTGTATGACTTACATTTTTTGTATTGTTAACAAAAAGTTCATTTATGACTGTTTATAAAAATATCCTCCTGTATCATCTATCTTCTTTAAAAGGTGGTTTATAATCAGTGATAGGACTTTGACATGTGTTCTTGAATGCAGATTTCTGATAACTTTAGAGATTGTGACTTTAGCATACAGGAAAAAATCAGGACTCACGGAAAGCTGGAATGTTCATGAATATCAAGCAGAACAGGAGTTGACTGACTGAACTGAACTAATATAAGACTAAAGTCATCTTTTTTGACTTTGCTTAAAACATTATTGATCCTTTGTTTTGTTTTTGAGTCAAGGATACTTTCTTTTGAGTTATTTACAGCTTTTAACAATTGAGTAAAGTATATTCCTGTAAGCAGAATTTGTTTCTCTCTACCTGATTTATCCAGAATTTGGAAACTAATTGTAAGTATTCTTAACTAATGACAATATGATTATTTGCATAAGTGCAATCAGAATGTTCTCTTTTGTAATAGGACACAACTGGAGAAACTGGTTATTTTACCAAGACTTTAACTGTAATGGTGTGCTCTCGTTTAAGGAGTCAAACTTGACTTATAGAGCCAATAAAAGTCCTTTGGGCAAACTGGCCTCATACCTTGTCTACACAGTCCCTGTGCCAGGTTCCTGACCTGTGGCAAGTAAAGAATGTCACTTTCTGACAGGCCTAGGAGTCCCAAGTTATCTTAGGACCTCAAGAGGAGAGGAATTTACTCAACTCATAGGTATTTCAGGGTACAAAGCCATGGCTGGGCCCAGCTTTAAAAAAGTCTTATCTGAGATTCCTTTTATGAAACAAAGTTCAAAGTCAATTTAAAAAGTCTCTGTAAAAAATATTATTGCTACACTTTATACAAATCATCAGGCCAAGTATATTAACGCAAGCCAGTCTTACCATGATTTGTCTTTAGTGGAAATGGGAAACTGGAGAGAAAAAATTATGTTTCAAGGATTATGGTACACCTATTTTAGGTTCTAGTGTCATCAGTTGCTTTTGGGTTTTTTTCTTTCCTACAATTTAGGCTGACCTTGCTCATTCCTGTGAACCAATCAGTAATCTCTGACTGCAGTTCGAAAGAAACAAGAGAGATGGGTAATGTAAAAATCCAGATTAGTATTCTAATTCTGGACACATATTGGAATCAGCTAGCATCCCGTATCAGCTTGGTTCCAACAGTTGCCCAGTTCATAGAAAAACTTCTCATTTAGTTTACTTGGGATAGTTTTACTTATTTTACTTTACTGTTGTGGAATATTTTGCTGTTGTATTCTTTGTGTAGAAATACAGGATAAACTTACTAAATGTTTTATTAACTTGAACACTTATTTATCTTCTAGATATCCTTTTATTGGGACTCAAGAGCTATGAATGGCCCATGCCATAGCAGTGTTTTCTGACTGAGCTCTTCTCTATCCTGAATGCAAGAGACCCATTAGTTAGGCAGGAATGTTATCCCCACTAATTAGCCTGAATAGGTTACAGAAGATGGATCTTCATCCCTCTACAACCCTTAGGATTAAGAGTTTTCTTATAAAACAGAGGGGGAAAATGTCAGAGGCATTTGAACCAGAGCAACTTCATCTTGAGCAGGGAACAAGTAAAATGAGGCTGAGACCTGTTGGGCTGCATTCCCAGGAGGTTAAGGCATTCTAAATCACAGGATGAGGCAGAAGGCCAGCCCAAGATGCAGTTCATACAGACTTTGCTGATAAAACAGGTTGCAGTGAAGAAACCAGCTAAAACCCATCAAAACCAAGATGGAGATGAGAGTGACCTCTGTTGGTCCACACTGCTACACTCCCACCAGCACCATGACAGTTTACAAATGCCATGACAACATCAGGAAGTTACCTCATATGGTCTAAAAAGGGGAGGCATGAATAATCCATCCGTTGTTTAGCATATAATCAAGAAATAACCATAAATGTGAGCAACCAGCAGCCCTCAGGGCTGATCTGCCTATAGAGTACCCATTCTTTTATTTCTTTATTTTCTTAACAAACTTTCTTTCACTTAAAAACAAATATATATATTGTCTAATAAAAGTTTTATCATACTTAGGTTCCTAATGCCATTGGATTATTTTTTGTGAAAGGCATGAGTTAAAAATCCAGATTTATTTATTTTTTCCATATGGATAACCAATTGCCCCAGCAGTGTTTACGATAAATTTCATCTTTCTACCACTGATCTGAAATGTCACCTTTGTCATAAATCAGGTTTCTTTATATTGGTGGGCTTTTTCTAGACTAATTTCTTTGGACTATTTTTTGGTCTCTGTGGTAAGGCCACACTGTCTTAATTTCAATAATTTAAAAATAAAAATTCTTGAAATTTAGTAAGTGATACACTCCAATGTATTATTTAGAAGAGTCAGCAATTCCTCGTCCTTTAGTCTTTCATTTTTAATCAACTCATCAAGTTCTACATAAAGAAAATCTATTTAGAAACTGTATTTTATTGACAAAAAGAGATTCAATATCTTTATGATGCAGAATCCTTCAACTTATTAACATTCAATTTATTTAATATCTCTCTAATTTAATTCTTTAATTTTTAAGTAAGTTTTATAATTTTCTTCAGACATTTTTCACAGATTTTTGTTTGATTTGTTCCTCAGACTCCATATATTTCTATAAAACATTAAATGACACTTAAAAATTTTTGTACATTCTAAATTTGTGATTGGTGTATACAAATGTAATTACTTTTTGTTTGCTACTTTGTATCTTACAAGCTTGCTACACTGTCTTCTAATCAATTATAATAATATATTTATTGATTTTCCTTGATGGAAATTATTCATTAATGTTGATCATTAATGAAATTTTTGTTTTCTAATTTCCAATGTATATACTTTGATTTATTTTTCTTGCTTTATTGTCCTGGCCATCACAACTAGTACAGTCATAATAGAAGGAATGATACTAAGTACCGTTGTCTTGTTTCTGATGCTATAGGGCAAGTTTTCAGTATTTCATTGTTAAGAATCATGTTAGGTATAGGGTTTTTCTGTAGTTACATTTATCCAGTAAAAACATTTTTCTATTTCTTGTGTGCTAAGAAAATCTATCATTCTTTCTTTGGAAAAGTCCCTATGCCATCTTGTTCTCAAGAAATAACAACTTTATAGGCAGAATTGATTGTTCATAGTTATTTTTGTCCTCACATTGAATGCAAACTTTAATTCTGGCTGTGAGTGAGTCAACTATCAGTCTACCCTTCAATCATTGGCAAATAATTTGCTTTTCAATTCGTGTAAGATTTTTTTGTCTTTGGTTCTGCAGTTTTATTATTGTAAGTCTAGTGAGAATTTCTTTTCCTTTATTTACCTTGAAAATTTTGAGGCTTTTTGAATATGTAGATTGATGTCTTTCATTTATATAAGACAATGCTCAGATTTTTTTTTTTTTTCAAATATTGCCTCTACCTTAGTTTTTTTCTTCTTCTGTATATGGTTCTGTAACCTCAAATCTTAGCTTGAGTTTTTCACAGCATGCCAATCGGCTGAATTAGGCTGCAAAGCCATGTGAAGCTGGATTTTGTTTAATAAATGTTATTAACTTTGCCTTTACTACAAAGATTGGACAATTGGGAGGCTGCAGAGTTTTAGGGGTTTTCTCTTAGACTCCTCATTAGTTTAATAATTCCATTTTTATATATCCCTCATCTATTATTATCCATTGAATTTTAAATTTCAATTATATGTTTTGTTTTCATAAGTTGTCTCTGGTTCTTTTTCAAATCTGCTTGGCCATTTCCTTTAATAACATAGTAATTTTTATATTCATATTTTAATACTACTTTTATTTTAAAAATATATTGGATGTATTTATTTAATATTTTATTCTGATAAATCCATTTCTACTATTCCTATGCTTGTTTTCTGATTTGGTGTCTTCTTTGGCAGAGTGGGAGTAGGTTATGCAATTTGATCTTATCTTTATTTGAATATTATTTGTGGGAAATACTCCAGTCCAAGATGAAGGTATGTGTTCAAGAGAAAATTTCCATTTGCTTCTGTATAGCATCTGTGTGTATTACCTACTTTGGAACAAATGTACATTCAGTTTTTGGTGTAAGATTTTCAGGATAATATTCCATGTGAATTTAAGCTACAAACCCATGTGAAAACAAGCTTTTACTTATGAAAACTCAGGGTAATGTCTTTACTTTCACTTTTACTTATAAATGTTGGACCTCTGGGGTCACAGGTGTTTAAGGATATTCTCTTAGACTCCTTACTCTGGCAGGCCTTAGGCCTTATAAGGCCTTTGTGTCTTGTTCTTTGAGTCCTAGAAGACCATGTTAGAAAAATCGCAGGTTTACTTTGTTTAGTAAATCTTTCAGGATTAAACCTAGCTTCAATAATTCCTTAACACTCTATTTCCCACTTTAATTTAGATTTTAATTTTAATATTCCTTATTTTCTTTTGAATTAATCAATTTAAGTAGATATCTGGCATTTTCAGAAGTTTTTCAGTGGGAAAGTGGGTGTTCCATATTTCCAGAGAGGAAAGTGTCAGTATTTGATTTTTGACTAGCAAATATCAATATAAAACTTAGAAAAGAAAAAAAGTTACCATTGTTTTTTAATAATTCCTTATAGCTGGGATGTTCTCAGCACAGGCATGCCAGGAGTTAGTGATTCCTGACTATGGAGAGTTGTGTGGGACAGAGACCAATGAGAGCTGCTCCCAGTGGAAAGGTTAGTTTTGGTCAGGGCCCCAGGGATTTTCATTGTGCAATGTTTAAAATGACAGGAATAATGTTAGCATGTGTATCACAGATAGGGTTGCTGGATAAAATCAGGACATCCAGTTAAATTTGAATTTCAGATGAACAATACTTTTTTAAAACATATGTTCCCATATTCTCTTGCATCCAGTCATCTCTCATTACAAATACCCAAGTAGCATTGGATATGATAGAATATATGATTTATGAACACTCCATTGTGACTTACTGAAAGCCTCAAAGAAATAGTCTTCAAATTTCAGTGTGCAGTACAAATCACCTGGAAGATCTGGTCAAACTACAGATGCTGATTCAGTAGGTCTGGGATGGAGCATGAGATTCTGCATTCCTAACATGGGTGGGTTCTGCTGTGTTAACATGGAAACTGCTCAGCGAGTAAGAGAAATGTCAAGCAATAATCTTTGTTCAACAGGAAAGAATTTCTTGCTGCTCCCTCCTGGATCCTTCAAGGCAGAATTAATTTTCTCAGGTTCTGAACTTTATTATTAAGCATGCACATAAATAACACTAATAAAGTGTGACTATGTGTTTTATAGACCCAATTCTTGTAGCATATTCTCCAAAATACCACCTCACTATTTAAAATGCTAAGGTATTGGAACCCACTACTGTTCTCTTTACCACTTTGTATAGATATAAGTAGTTCAGGATATTTCACAGATAACCAAATAAATATCACTTTGCTATTTATTATATTCCCTGGAGCAAGTCAATATAAACTTGAAGGTAAGGCGCTATTTCAAATAAACAGATTTCTATAAAGCCACACTTTATATCCCTATATATTGGAGCCAGAACTGGATGAATGTTAGGAAACCCTGTATCTTCTATTGAAGGAAGTTTTATACCTGTTGAATTTTCACGAGGTGGATGTAATTTTAAATGCAGAAACTTTAGAGTAACAGAGATAGAATGACAGAGACATGCTAGAATAATTTCCATATGTATTTACTTCCCTATCTGTCCTACCCTCTCACCAGTTTCAGACTACATTTATGATATAAAAATGGATGGGAATGCCTGGAATATGTAGAGCAACTCTGTGGGATTAGATTTTTCAACATTTTGTTACAGGTTGGAAATGTTCTCTTCATCCTTGGGAAAACCTGTTCTCAGTTTTTCCATGAGATGAGTACATCACTCATTCAAACTTATGAAGAGTTAAAAATGTCCATAATGGTACAATATAGCATGACTAAAGAGTATGAGCTCTGTATTATCTTTTCATCCTGTCTTTTTTGGTCTGTAAGTGAATTTTAAAATTTGCTTCTCTTCCCATTGTAGTTCAGTATTGGTCATTGTTTGCCATTATTGTGAAATTTTGTTTTATTTATTTTTTCCTAGAATTACCATAAAATAAATACAAATAATGGTACTCTTTTTCCTGATTTATCAAGTGTCATTTCTTTTGTGTGTGAATGGGTATATTTCATTAATGGCTTCTGTGGTATAACTCTGTAATTAATATTTATATATTAGCTACAGTATCTGTTCTTAGGAAAAAAGAATTATATAGTATAAAATTGAATGTTTTAAAGCATTCAAGTAAACCAAAAATATTTCCTCAAAAATGTGTTGAAAGGATGTAACAATCCAGCATGTGATTTTAATTAATGTCCAAGTAACTAAAAATGTATTTAGTTCATAAAGAAAACATATTGACATCTAATTATGGATCATAGAATTTGGTGCAGCAAAACTGTAGTGCATCTGTTCAGTGAAAACATAATCATGGAGAATACGAAATGGCACAATATATAATGAAAATTGAAATAATGCACAAATAAGACCATTAAAAAATCACAGTGTGAAACCAAATAGAGTTGGGTTTTATAAAGAGAAGATTGGTAGTTCTAGATTTACTGGTAACAGAGATTGTCAAATTCATACAAAATGTACTCACTATGCTAATTTTAATGGTAGTACAGCAGAATATTCCCTCTTTTCTCTTTTAATGAAATTCAAAAATTTAAAGTAGAAGCGGGAAGTTGGCACCATTAGCACACTTTCATATTTTCAGACTAATAACATAATATGTATAGTTTTAACTAAGGATTATCTTTTGGTAAGTCATTTTTAAAAATTAATGATGCTAAAGGCTAACAGATGCCAAGAATAGTAACATTATTTATTGTATAAATGACATTATTTTTACAGTATTCCTGGTTCAACCTCCTTTCCTCTTTCTATTGATTTGGCTCATGCCCTCACTCCCTCTTACGTAGGATTTCAGTATCATTGATAGCCCATCAACTGGTTTCCTTGATTCGTAGTGGATCCCAGACCTTCTGGTCGCTTTCCTTTTCAATCTCTTATGTAATTTACAGCAGTGGTTCTCGGATTTGAGCTTGCATAGGAATTACCTGGAGTACTTGATAAAACACAGAACGGTGGACTTCCAGAGGTTCTAATCCACTTGGTCTGGGAAGAGGCCTGAGAATTTCCATTTCTAACGAGTTCCCAGGTGATGCTGATGCTGCAGGTTCAGGGACCACACTTTGACAACCACTTCCTTGGAGCCTTATAGATTGCCTTAAAGCCAGTCTGGCCCTAATACTCCCATTTCTACAACCCTTTTTTATCTCGTAGGAGTATTTAGAATCAAGCTAAACTTAGCAGGGTATTTAGCAATTGCTATCATGTGCCCCACCCATTTCAAGTCTGTCTTTTCTGCTCATCTTTAAGTTGTTTTCCCCTGGACCCTTAACACTATAGCACATAGAGTAACTAATGCGTTATTCTCCATATGGTTCAAATATGGAGAATTCTCCACAATTTTCCATATTGTCCAAATGGTTTCCTACCTTCATCCCATTGTTATGTTACTCCAATTAATCTAGAAAGCTCTTCTTGATCTCTATATTTCAGTCATACAAGTTTCAGTCCAAATATTTCATCCCCCCTAAGGCATCCTTGGTTCTCTCTCATTTACTTAAGTCACAAGTAATGTGGCACTTCTCTGAAGTCTTTCTGCATTTCATTTCTCTTACATTTCATTTCTACGTTCTCTACATTTTATTATTTTTACTTAGATACATATCTAAATTCTTCCATTAGCTTGTAAGGTATTTCAGAGCACATTTTGGGTTTTATTATCTTTTCTAGCACAGTATCTTAGAAAGAGAAGTCATTAATATATATGTGTAGATTTCTGTTATTTATATAATAGTCATGAAAATGGAAGTAATAAACATGATATTATATGATAATAATAAGAGCAACTAATAGCTACTGGATTCTTATTATGTGGCTAGGCATGGTTCTAGTTTCACTCATTACTTCATTTAACTTGTTCGTTATCCCCATATTTTCATTCTCATTTTATAGGTGAATAAACTGAGGCACCAAGAAGTTAAGTGACAATAGTCACCCAACTAATAAGTAGAGTAGCTGGGATGTGATCTCCATTAATAAGCCTCAAGAATCAAATGACCTGATTCCTTAGATAATGAAACTTTTAGTACCATAAAATAAAGATGCTTAAAACTTTGGTACAAAGTAGACAGCTATATCTACACTTATTCTGTAGTTTAAAAATCTCTCTAAATAATGATGGCCACTGACTCATATTCAGTAGCAAAGTAGCTTCAAATATTCTTCCAGTTGTAACTCTTGATCCATTCCACTTATATGGTCACTTATACACAGTCACATGAAACCTAAAGTACCCATTGTCTTGTTCCTATGAAGGCATGGTAAGACATGTTTCTCTAAGAGTGCACTCTGGCCTCCTTGAATCAGTGCTACCTTAGGTGTTTGGGAAAAATAGTCTCAGAATTCACCCAAATAAATTAAATTTGCATTTTCCCCCAGGTATCCTGGTGGTTCTTATGTACACTCTTTACAGTATAGCTCTCTCTCAGGATCATCAAACTCATGAATGTGGCCTATCAACAGCATTCTTTCAGTACGCGAGGGATGAAGCATGGGGAAGTCGATTCTAGTTGGTGACAGTCCTGAGTTAGGTTTCACATAGGATGCCTAAGAAGGCAAAAAGTCCAAGTGGAGATTTGTTTGGATTACCAGGGATTCTATTAAAATGATGGTAATGTGGAGAGTTAGTATAGGTTATTTTAATCAAGAACTCAAGTCCCTCTCCTTTTAACACACATAGAACTAGGCTGTTCTAACATTTGTTAATCTGAGATAATATACCACCACCTTTTAAAGGAAAACAAAACAAACACCTCTTTGATCTTCATAGTTAACTCAAATTCTATTTAATATAAAGTTTCTTAAATATTGTACAAACGTAACACAATGTTTACATTTTATACAGCTATAAAATTAAACCTAATGTTTAAGTTCAAACAAAACTACAGAAACATAAAATTCAAATAAGAAACATTTAAAATGAGCCAGAATTTTTATTTAAACTATATTTCTCCTGTTATATTTAAAAGTGACAAATGTACCTCTTTGTTTACTGTGTCACTTGCTGTCAACTTAATTTTTATGCTTTAGAGCATAAGGGGCTATAATTTAATTCATCATCATTATAACTATTTCTCCTTTTTAACTGTTATTTTAAACTACCATTCTATTATTTTCGTGGATCAATCAATTTAAGAATATGTATACAATATAAAATATAGTAATACAATTGATCAAAAATTAAATGAGAAATTCTCCAGAACATATTTGTCTTTATGTGCTCTGATAATGAACTGTCGTAAGACAGTCTGTAGTCAATGAGCACTTCAAAGACTGGCCTTTGCTGTCTGTCCGGGAGGTTTTTCTCTGGTCAGTATGTTTCTACAATTGTAAGCTTTTTGATAACTCAATATCATTCAGAATGCATGCTGGGCATCATTTGGCCTTCAGTCACTTAGAATATGTTCAAATGTAACTTAAGTACCTGGTCACAGGTAGTCACATAGTTGGGATGGAATATGCAAATATCAACTTTCCAAAATTCTTTTAGAAAAGAAAATATAACACTAAAACAAAACAAAACTTCCAGAGCTCCAAAGCCAAAATGAGTAGACCTTTGCTCTTGGGGTCCTTAGAAACCTGAAATCATTCATTGGAGCACTGGTTTGGATTGGGAGTAGAGTGAAAGAGGAAATTAGTACAGGAGAAGACAAATTTTGGGTAATGGGCACCTCAAGGGGTAAGAGATTTATTAGATATTCAAAAAGAAGAGGGCTTAAAGAAGGAAAGAATCCTATGAGGAGAACATTGGAAAAGTAAAAAATAAACCACTGGCACTCTTGTCTATTATTTTATGTCCTCTCTTGACACTTTCCTTGCAGGCCACTTAAAATCCCACAGTCAGGCAACTCTATGCTATACAATAGAGGACTTCTGATACAAGTAAATTGAACAAAGCAGCTTAAGGTACTCAGGTTGATTTTTTGGGGTCTCCGTTCTGCTACAGCTTATAGTGACAGGCTTGCATATATCACATGTGTTGTTCCGCAATTTTCACCCTGGATTTCTAATTGCTTAAGGTCATTTGAATATCTTCAAACTCACTATATCAAATTGATAACACTTCCAAGAATAAAGGAACAAAGTTTGCTTTCCTGGCTTCAGAAAGAAAATTTCTTCTTAAACATCCTTTATGGATACAAATCTGAATTAGTTCTGAAGAGTTCCATATTGAAAGAGTTTAAAACTATTTTTCTCCTGAAACTTATTTTATTGTATAACAACTCACTTTGTGCAGACATCCTTCCTCAGATCTAATCTAAACCCTCTGTACTGCATTTTATTCTTTTCCCTTTGTTCTGGCTCAGCAATCAGAAGAACAGATGGCCATCTTCTGTCAGTACTTGAAGACTGTTTCTAAGAAACATTAAGCCTCCATCAGGCTCACTTGTTAATGCAAAAGTCCTACTCAGGACAGAAGCTGGGACAATCTTTGAAGTCATCAGGTAAGTCTTAAAGCCCCAGTTTTACTTTTCCTTATTTTCAGTCACTTAATATCTTTAGTTTTTCTGTTTTTCTCATCTATAGCTTATCAAACAAACTTCAGATGTATAACTGTTAACCTTATCCACATGAAAGTGTAAATAATTCCTACAGTGTAAAATATAAGCTATTGAAGAAGATGGCTAAATTTTAACAAAGAGCATTTTTTCTTACATTTATGTTTTAATTGTAGGGTTACTCTATAAATTAGATAAAGGAAGGTAGAAGACTACTGTCAACATCACTGAAATCATTTTGTGGAGGTGATCAGATAAAATGCTCCATATTTGTACAGAAGCTCCCCTCAACTGTGATTTGTTCAACAAGTATTCCTTGAACATCTAGCGTCTGGGACCTGGGAATCTAGCAGTGAACCAGACAGTGTCTTAGCGAAGTAGCAAAGTAATATCCATTTGGGCATAGAAACCCAATAACGAACCAACAAGAATAAGAAAATACTGGGTGTGAAAAATGCAGAGAACTAGTATAGGGTGGGGTGACAAAAGAGTGACTGCCTGGCTACCTTTAGATTTGGGAGTCAGGAAAGGCTCTTCCCAGATAAGTTAACATCTGAGTTGGAATCTGAATAAGAAGGCAGAGTCAGTCGTACTCAATGAGGGAGAATGGTGCTCCAGGGAGAGATAAATATACCACAGTGTTGTTTTAACCATAGTACATTCATACCTCATTTTATTGCAGTGCAGTCAAACCTTATTTCATTGTACTTTGCTGTATCAAGCTTTGCAGATAGTGTTATTTTTACAAGTTGAAGGTTTGTGGCAGTCTCACATTAAGCAAGTCTATAGTATCATGTTTCTGATAGCATGTACTCGCTTTTATCTCTGTGTCACATTTTGGTAATTCTTACAATATTTCAAAGTTCTTCATTATTATTGCATGATCCTTACTGTCACGTGTTATGTTGTTATAGTAATCTACCATCAGTGATCTCTAATGGTACTGTTGTCATTGTTTTGGGGTGCCATGAGCTGCACTCATAGAAGACGGTGAACTTAATCAATAAATGTGTGTGTTCTGACTGCTCCACTGACCATTCTCCAGTCTTCCTCCCTTTCCTTTGGCCTCCCTCTTCCCTGGGACAAAAATATTGATATTAGGCCAGTTAGAAGCCTTACAATAGCTTCTAAGTATTCAAGTGGAAGGAACGGTTCCATGTTTCTTACTTTAAATCAAAAGCTAGGAATGATTAAGCTCAGTGAGGAAGACATATTGAAAGCTGAGATAGGCTGAAAGCTAGGCCTCTTGCACCACACAGTTAGCCAAGTTGTGGATGCAAAAGGAAACATTTTGAAGAAAATTAAAAGTGCTACTCCAGTATACACACAAATGATAAGAAAGTGAAACAGCCTTATGACTGATACAGAGAAACATTTAGTGGTCTGGATAGAAGATAGTCAGCCACAACATTCCCTCAAGCCAAAGCTTAATCCAGAGCAAGGCTTTCACCCTCTTCAATTTTCTGAAGGTGGAGAGAGGTGAGAAAACTGCAGAAGAAAAGTTGGAAGCTAGCAGAGGTTCGTTAAGGTTTAAGGAAAGAAACTGTTTCCATAATGTAAAAGTGCAAGGTGAAGCAGCAAATTATCTGGAAGATCTAGCTAAGATCATAGATAAGGGTAACTATACCATACAACAGATTTTTCCGTGTAGATGAAATAGTCTTACATTGCAAGAACATGCCATCTAGGGCTGTTATAGCTAGAGAGAAGAAGTCAGTGCCTGGCCTCAAAGCTTCAAAGAACAGGCTAACTTTCTTGTTAGGGGATAATGCAACCAGTGACTTTAAGTTGAAGTCAGAGTTCATTTACCATTCTTAAAATTCTAGGGCCTTTAAGAATTGTGCTATGTACTCTGCCTATGCTCTACAAATGGAAAAACAAAGCCTGACTGACAGCACACCTGTCTATAGCATGGTTTATTGAATATTTTAAATTGACTGTTGAGACCTACTGCTCAGAAAAAAAAAAAAAAATTCTTTCAAAATATTACTGCTCATTGACAATGCACCTGTTCACCCAGAAGCTCAGATAAAGATAGAGGTACAATGAAATGAGTGTTGTTTTCATACTTGCTAACACGATATCCATTCTGCAGCCGATGGATCAAGAAGTAATTTCAACTTTCAAGATTATTATTTTAAAAATCCATTTCATAAGGCCGTAGCTGCCAGAGACATTGATTCCTATGATGAATCTGGGAAAAGTAAGTCAAAAAAAATTCTGGAAATGATTCATCATTACAGATGTCATTAAGTACATTTGCAGTTTAGGGGAGGAAGTCAAAATATCAAGATGAACGGGAGTTTGGGAAGAAGTTGATTCCAACTCTCATAATGACTTCAAGGGGTTCACAACTTCAGGAGAGGAATTAACTGCAGATGTGGTGGAAATAGAGAATTAGAATTAGTGGAACCTGAAGATGTGACTGAATTGCTACAATCTCATGATAAAACTTGAAAAGATGAGGAATTGCTTTTTATGTATAAGTAAAGAAAATGGTTTCTTGTTATGTAATCTACTCCTGGTGAAGATATTGTGAATACTTTTGAAATGACAACAATGGATTTAGAACATTACATAAACATAGTTGATAAAGCAGCAGTGGCAGTGTTTGAGAGGATTGACTCCAATTTTGAAAGAAGTTCCATGAGTAAAATGCTATCAAACAGCACTGCATACTACAGAAAATCTTTTGGGAAAGAGAGTCCATAGATGGTGTAAACTTTATTGTAGTCTTACTTTAAGAAATTGCCACAGCCACCACACCCTTAGGTAACTGACGTTCTGATCAGTTACCAGCCATCAACACCTAGGGAAGACCCTCCACCAGTAAAAAATTACAGCTTGCTAAAGGCTCAGATGATTATTAGTAATTTTAGCAAAAAAGTGTTTTTAAGATATGTGTTTTTAAAACATAATTATGTTGCACACTTAAAATTAATAAACTATAGTTTAAATATAACTTTTCTATGCATGGGAAAACCAAATAACACGTGTGACTCACTTTATTGCTATATTTGCTTTATTGCAGGGGTCTGGAATAAACTGAAATATTCTCAAGGTATGCCTATAATATGTTGCTTCCCAATGGTTCATTTGTCTACTAAGACCTATAGATATTTATACTATTATCCAATACAAATATTTTTTATTTTTACATCTTTAGTATCCTATGTGGTTTTCCTTATAAAGAATAAGAACCAGCAACACACAGTAGCTAACTTCTGTAGTACCAGCACTTTGAGAGGCTGAGGCATGAGGATTGCTTGAGCCCAGGAGTTCAAGACCAGCCTAGGCAACATATAAATAACCCATTTCTAAAAAAATTTTTTTTTAATTAGCCAGGTGTGGTGGCATGTGCCTGTGGTTCCAGCTACTCAGAAAGCTAAGGCAGGAAGATCTCTGAGTCAAGGAAGTCAAAGCTTTAGTGAGCACTGATTTTGATGCTGTATTCTAGCTTGGGTGACAGAGAGAAACCCTATTTAAAGCAAAACAAAAAACAAACAAAATAATAATAATAATAAAAGACTAAGAACCAACAATCATTCACTTTATCATATATTTTTTCATTTCACATTTTATTTAAAAACTGTCATGCTATATTCTCACCTTCAATGAACACCACTATTCTGTATTTAGTATCTTTATCAAACTTAATTTATAAGTATCTTTTGGATTTTTCCAGGTTTTTGATGAAAATAGAAGTCTAAATTTGGACTTTACTATTATGATGAAGTTCTTGAGGGGAGTATGGTAGGAGGGATTAAAAAGAGGAATTTTTTTCAGCTGTGAAAATTTAACATATCTCTTTTTTAGGCTATGTGTTATAAGAATTTGTATAGGTTATAGTTGAGAGGGATGGAGCTTGAAATAGCACTGAGGTAATTTTTTAAATCATCACTTGTATCAACAAAATCCTTGTATAGAACAAATCTGTTTAAGTTTTGGACATCTAGAGTTGGTATATGCTACTGATTGTCCAATATTCTGTGGTCCCACATCAGCTACTTTCAACTTTCTATACAGATAAAGAAGAAATAATTGTTTTCACTGATTAGGAGAATGCAAACCTTTTAATACTTTGTGTATCAATGTTACCTTTTTATGTTTATTAATTAAAATGCTGATAAGAGAAGAATTAAGATAAAAAAGAGAAATTGTATGTACCTTTTCCTCACAAACATGCTCTTAAACATTGGCCCACTGATGATGCAATATTCTTGTGAGAGTAGCCTCTACATTCAACACATTGTGTTTATTCACACTTTACTCATTCACTATGACAAATTTACCAATACGAATGAGACCATCAGTGAGCCTACTGTAGAAATATACATACTTTGATACTTAATGCGCATGCTTTTTTTGTTGAGGTAGAAGATGAATTTTGTTGAGCTAACTCAAGAATTTCTGAATGAAGGTGGAAAATGCATATTCCCCAAATAAGCAAGAGGTATTTGTGGCTAAAACCATTATAGGGTCCAAAATTCTGAGGAGAGACATTATTTTATATTCGCTTCAGAGAAACATTATTTATCTCTGTTGGCCAACATACTTTGAAACAACTATTTGGTTTTAATGAATATATATCTTGCCACTGTGCCATCAGTAATTTGAACAGCTTGAAATACTGTATGTCATCTTACGTTGCTTTCCCTTTGTAGCAAACACAATCACTGGATTGTTTTTCATTGATTTAAAAACATTGACTTGCTGAAGTATGAGCCTGTGTGCAGTCATATTTCTTGTTCTTTCTTCCTCAGCAAAGCCTGCGATAATTCTTTGAGTTTTAAGCAGGTGTCATGCATCAGATCCAAGTGCTTAATAAATGCACCAGAAGTATATTTTCCTTAAGGCCTTGTGTTTATCCCGTTTTCATTTATCTTGTGAAATATTTCAAATGCTTTTCTAAACTCCTGGGAAAAAGCAGGTTAGCATTTCCACTTGGCAAGCAGAACTATAAGTATAAGCCTCCCCTGTCTATTGTGACCTTAACCAACATTAGTGATTCCCAGCCTGTGTGCCAAGGGCCCTTGAGGAGTGATGAAAGTTATTGGATAGGGCCCATCAATCCATATGTACGGTAAACATTTTCTTTGGTAATCTGAATAAATATATCTAACATAAAACGTACTGTTTTTTCCAAATGTATATAAATTCTATCAATAAAATATAACTACATTCATAAGTGATCTTGAATTCATGGTGGTTTTTTAATTTTATATTTTCTCAGTTAATGGATAGTCCAACTGGGTTATCTGCATTTTTTTTTCAATGTAATTGACAGTGCTCAATGCATTACATTTTAAGAAAAGATGATGTTATTGACCACAGGTATTTTATTTAAACCAAATTGAAATAATTTTTGTTATACTAATATTGTGAGCTGGCTACTAGCAATTTCACTTTCATTTTATCAATATTATACTAATAAATTAATCATAATATAACTAACAATAACCATAATAACTATTGTACTGAGTGCAGGCAGTCATTTCATTTTTACACCAACCCTGTAAAATTATTATTATTATGATTCCCATTTCACTAAGAGGAAATCAAGACATGGAGACTTCAAGAGTATTGCCTTAGCACCCACAGTTAACTAGTAAATAATGTGAACTTTAAATCCTAGTTTAGCCACCTGACTCCAAACACCTTGTTCTGTTGATTCCATCACATTGCAGAGCAGTATGACATGTAAGACATACATATCGATGCTGTGCTTAATTCTGGAAGGCATTGATTTGTGCAAGAGATATGATGGGAACTTCCTTAATTTATATCGAATCTAATCAGTAATGATTCTTTAAAAACATTTATTTGATGAAGATTTGTTTGTGAAATCCTTAAAAACACGAACACTATTTAAAATGGGCAATTACAGTTACTACCCTTTATTACTAAACCAGCAACCGCCTACTAGACATGGCCAATTTTTACCTGCTGTTTCAAATATCAAGAAAAGGCCAAGACAGCCAGGCGGCGGTAGCTCACACCTGTAATCTCAGCACTCTGGGAGGCTGAGGTGGGCGGATCACGAGGTCAGGAGATCAAGACCATCCTGGCTAACATGGTGAAACCCTATCTCTACTAAAAATACAAAAAATTACCCAGGCATGGTGGCGGGCGCCTGTAGTCCCAGCTACTCGGGAGGCTGAAGCAGGAGAATGGCGTGAACCCGGGAGGCGGAGCTTGCAGTGAGCCCAGATCGCCCCACTACACTCCAGGCTGGCTCCAGCCTGGGCGACAGAGCGAGACTCCGTCTCAACAGAAAAAAAAAAAAGAAAGAAAGAAAGAAAGAAAGAAAGAAAGAAAAGGCCAAGACAATAATGGAGAGAATCAAGCAATGAGATGAAAATTTAAAGGAGTATGGAAGAAAAGGAGGAAAGAGAGTTACGTGCAGTTCAGTCTTTAAAAGTTGAAAGATCTAGGGCATTATCAGTTAGTCTCTGGAGATTTCCAGCTCATTTTTTCATTCCTAATTCCTCTGGTAAACTAGGTGCTAGCCTCACTTACCCCCTCTCTTCTGCATCCTTCTTCTCATTATTCTCCTTTCCACTGTGGAAAGAAACTCCTACTGTTTGTTTACAATCCAGAGTTTTAAAGAGGCTGAACTAAAATTGGCTGCTTCTGGGACATCCCTGCCAATGGATGGGATCCAAATTGGCTCTGCCATGAAGAGGCAGCTATGCCCACATAAGGATATTTTGGCTTAGTGCTTCTGTCGTCTCATTGCCAGGCAGACAATCATCCAGGAGTGGGAAAATACAGCCGGGGCAAATGTTTATAGCTAGAGTGGTCAGCTGGTTGGAACACTAGTCTGAAGGACAGGCTATCTGGATGTCGTGTTTAGCTCCTCATGGGAAGAACTTAATAATGTTGGACAAATCACTTAGTCTCTTAGCTCCCAATTTGATGGACAAGGACCACAGTACATATACCTCCTGTGTACCCAGGAGTATTTTTTATAAGTGCTCCGTTTATTTCTTCCAGTTTTGAGTGCATTGAAGGTAACTTTCTTTTCTGAAACGAGACCAGAGAAATAACTCTTTCGCTGTGGCTTTGCTAGTGATACAGTCAAGTTTAGAAGAAAGAACAATTCTCCCGGCTCTAGAAGAAAGACTTCCCTTTAGATATTTCTCATGGGCTAACACATTACCTGAAGATGGGAAGACAGGGTGTGTGTACAAAAATCACATGTAGAAAGCATATGTGTAAAACATAGACATATATACAGTATTTATGTAAAGATGTCTTTATCTAGACATTTCAGCATAGCTCCTAGTTAAGCCACAACTTTTATAACAGGAAAGCAAATCAGATTTGACTGCATTGGCTGTTTAAGTGAAGGAGCCACACAGATGGGCAAGAAGCACAGACAAATTGCTTTTGGCTCTGCTTTCCTTTATAACAACATCAGATATTTTTAGTTTCTTTTTCTTTATGCGTTGTGCATGTTTCTGCCTCATATAGAAAGTCATTGCACATTGTCTTCATCAGTTTTGCCACCCTCTACTAGTAGGCAAATTTAGCATTTCATTTACCTTTTAAATTTCTGAGATCTGAAGTTATTATAGGAAAATTCCATTGTCCAGATGTAGATGATGGCCAAGAAATAGGTTAATGTCATGGAAATAGTTCTTATTAGGAGAAAAGGGAAACTTACATTTTGGACCTCATGGTGGAGGAATATTTCTGGAGGAATATATCGCAAGATAGATTTCCACATTGGTTGGAATTACACAAAGTTCAGTTTCAAGAATTAGAAAAAATGTTTTCTATGACAGACCCTGCATTAATGTGATGAACTGAGAGGTTCATTAAAATAATTATGTAGGCCACCTGTGGTGGCTCACACCTATAATCCCAGCACTTTGGGAGGCCGAGGTGGGCAGATCACCTGAGGTTAGGAGTTCAAGACCAGCCTGACCAAAATGGTGAAACAACGTCTCTACTAAAAATACAAAAAATTAGTCGCACCTGTCATCCCAGCTACTCTGGAGGCTGAGGCAGGAGAATCACTTGAACCCGGGAGGTGGAGGTTGCAGTGGACTGAGATCACACCATTGCACTCCAGCTCAGGCAACAAGAGCAAAAATCCATCTCAAAAAAAAAATTATGTAAAGCCCTCGTAAACGTTTTACAAGTTGTCCACTTTGTTTTCATGATCTTTTATTTCCAAGTCAGTGGCAGTAGTTGCTATTTTCATATCCAGGTTCCTTGTGATACTACGGTGTCAGGTTAGAAAGAGATGAGTATTCTATAGATTCCATTAAGTATTCCAGCAGACTTTCTCATAATTATTATTGTCCTCCATAACCAATTTATGAGCAAGAAATTAAGAACATGTGACTCAAACAGTACAGCAATTGCTTAAAAAGCTATTCACAGAGCTACCATATAACCAACCAAATAATTTCACTTCTAGGTATCTAACTGAAACTTGTGTTCATATGAAGATTTGTCAACCAATGTTTATGGTAGCATTATGGATAATAGTTCAAAATTGGGAACAACACAAATGTCCATCAAATGGTAAGTGAATAAAGAGAATGTGGTATATTTATACAAAGGAATACAGTTCAGCAATAAAATCCATGAATTGTGCATACAGGAAACAACAGATTAACCTCAAAAACATTATGCCAAGTGAAAGAAGCCAGACACTAAGACTACGTATTGTATGTTTAAATTTATATGACACTTCTAGAAAATGTAAATCTATGAAGAAAAAATATAGATCACTGGTTTCCTGGGGCTGATTAACAGAGTGGAAATCAACTGCAAAGAACATGAGGCAAGTTTCTGGGGTGATGAAAATGTTTTGAATTTGGGGGTGTTGGTTGCACAATTATATATGTATTTATTAAATATCATTAAGCTGATACTCAGATGAATCTTATGCTATGCAAACTAATCTTCGTAAGACTATGATTCTGAATGCTTATCCATTTCTACACATCTATGTCCAATTTCTATAGCTCTGTATTCCAATTTTGCATGCTGTGTAAGTCCAGGGAAATTGAGGTGTGCCTGTGTGACGTTTACCCTCCTCCCTAATGTTCCAGCTCGAATAGAACTTTTCTGTTTCTTGAATATGCAAAAGTTTTACTCTGCTCCAGGAGATTTTTCTACCAAGCTGCAACCTCTCCCTAGAATGTTCTTTCCCACCAAGCTTCTCAAGGTTGTTTTTAGTTCAAGTTGTTGCCAATGTCACTTCCTCAGAGAGGACTGCCCTGGCTTTGTAAAGGTGATCCCCAACCCCCATAATATCTTTGATCTCTTTTGAATTTCTTTCACAGCATTTAGCTTAATTTTGAGTTTGTTTCATTTACATGTGTGCCTACACATTTATATGTCTATATTTAGTCTTTTCTCTACTAAAATATAAGCCCTATAAGTAGAGTATATGTATCTGAGTGCCTGCTACAATGTGGATATTTAATATTTTGTGATGAATGAATAAATGAAAAAGAATATTCCCTACATTAAGTGATGATAAGTTACAAAAATCCTGACTATTTTAAGTAGGTCTGCATTTCCAGTTTCTTCAAGAATTTCTAGTAATTAATGGACTTATCTCATAGTCTATACTAGTATCCTGGGAATATTCTGAAATTTACCTGATATTCTGAGGGTCTTTGACATGGGTGTATGTCTTGACAGGGAGAGCATTCTAAGATCTACGAGGGTCACCCTAACTTTCCCAGGTCTATCTCCTAAAACCTTGTAAGATCGTAGGAGGCATAAAGACTTCAGATTTATTTAGTGACCTGTAATTACCAGGGACTAAATATTGTTTTTTGACACCTTATTTGGCACCTCACCTTAAAAAACCTGTTTTTACAATTGAATCAGAACTTCCATTGCATAAACTTTAATACAGAATTAATATACAGTTAAATATGGCCTAAATATTGAGGCTTCCAAAAAACCTGATTTTCCTCTCAGGAAGTAGCTTACACTCTAGAGAAATCTCACTAATTACATAATCTGACAAAATAATATAGTATAGTTTTAAAAGCTACAGTTAATACATTAAACATATGGTAATAATTTCTTCAATGATTACTAATTTTTACATTTCTCACCACTAATTATGGTATTAAATTGCTCACTTCTTAATTTGTTCTGTCCTAAGTTTTTATTTATTCCAGACTGAATGGTGATAAAATTGAGACTTCTGTATTTCTCCCATTAGCTTAACATCATTGATATAAAACTGCTACTTGTTGTCATGGTTTATTATCATACTATTCTCGGTGACTTAATTTTCCTGTGAAAATTACCTCAATTTAGCCATTTCAGATGTGAAATAGTTTCAAAGGGTGTTTAACAAATCTTATCAAGACTGTTTTAAATAATTTCAACACCAGTTTGGTAATTGCTGGTTATAACTGCCAACCCTCCTGGGCTGCCTGTTTGCCCCAAGATAGCTTCACTAATAGATACTGCATGGACAAACTGGGCAGTTGGCAAGCAAAGAGTCAAAAGACGCCCAGGAAGTACTTTTTGTACTGAAATGAATGGAATGAGTAACTGCTTGGTACTTTAAGGTGTGTTCATGTATTAATTGTCTGTGTCTCTGTGTAAAGTGAAGCAGGATTTGTGGGGAGTGTGGAAGTAGAAATATTAATACCATAAACATTCATTCTCAGGGGCTTTAAAAATTCTATGTATTTAAAAATTGTATATATTTAACTTGACGATTTGATGTACATATATACACATTGTGAAATATTCACCACAATTAATCTAATTAACTTATTCATTATTTAACATAGTTGTTTATTTATTTTGGGGACAAGAGCACTTAGGATCTACCTTGTTAGCACATTTTCAGTATGCAATACAGTATTGTTACATTTAGTCACCATGCTATACGTTAGATCTCAAGAGCTGATTGATTTTGCATAACTGAAACTTTGCACATTTTGTTCAACATCTCCCCGTATCTTCTTTCCTCAGCCTCTAGTAACCACCATTCTACTCTCTGCTGTTATGAGTTTGACTGTTTTAGATTCCACATATAAGTGAGGTTATATAGTATTTGCTTTTCTGTGTCTGTCTTATTTCACTTGACATAATTTAGATCAGGTCCATCCATGTTGTTATATGTGATAGAATTTCCTTCTTTGTTAAGGATGAATAACATTTTGTATATGTGCAAGTGTGTGTTGCGGGGGGGAGAGAGAGACAGAGAAAGAAAGAGTGTGTGTGTGTACTACCATTTCCGTATTTATTCTTCTGTCTATGAGCATTTAGGTTTTTTTCATACTTTGGCTATTGTAAAAAATGCTACAGTGAACACAGGAGTACAGGTATGTCTTTAAGATCCTGATTTTAATTCCTTAGGATAAATACCTGGAAGTAGGACTGCTGGGTCTATGATAGTTCTATTTATAATTTTTTGAGGAACCTTCACGCTATTTTCCATAATGTCTGTACCAATTTACAATCCCCTCAAACAGTGTACCAGGGTTTTCTTTTCTCTACATCCTTGCTAAAACTTATTATCTTTTGTCTCTGTAATAGAAGGCATTCTAACAGGTGTGAGGTAGTATCGCATTGTGGTTTTAATATGCATTTCTCTGCTGATTAGTGATATTGAGCATTTTTATATACTTGAATGTCTGTATGTCTTATTTGGAAAAAAAATGTGTATTTAGGTCCCTTGCCCATTTTTTTAAACTGGATTGTTTTCTCTTTTTCTGTTGGATTATATGAGTTTCTTATATATTTTAGATATTAACTCCTAATCAGATAAATGTTTCATAAGTATTTCCTCCCATTTCATAGGTTGCCTTTTAATTTTGTTAGTTGCTTCCTTACCTGTGTAGAAGCTTTTTAGTTTAATGTAATCTCATTTGTTTATTTTTGCTTTTGTGTGCTTTTAGTGCCATATTCAACAAAGTGTTTGTAAGACCAATGCCAAGGAGTTTTTCCCCTATGTTTTCTCTTAGGAGTTTTATAGTTTTTGAGCTTATTTCTAAGTCCTTAATTCAAGTTGATTTTTGTATATAGTGTAATATGAAGGTGCAATTACATTTTTTGGCCTATGGATATCCAGTTTTCCCAATGATATTTATTGAAACGATTATCTTTTCTCCATTGTGTATTGTTGGTACCTTTGTTGAAGATTAGTTGACCATGTATGCATTGGTTTATTTCTTCACTTTCTATTGTATGGGTCTACTAGTCTATGATGTCTGCCTGTCTGGTATTATGCCAGTACAGCAATGTTTTTATTACTATAGCTTTGTAGTATATTTTAAAATCAGGAAGTGTGATGCCTCCATATACTTGTTCTTCTATCTCAAGATTGCTTAGGCTATCCATGGTATTCTGTGATTTCATATAAATTTTAAGATTGCTTTTTCTGTTTCTGCAGAAAATGCCATTGAATTTTGATAGAGATTGCATTGAATCTGTAGATTGTTTTGGGTAGTATAAACATTTTAACAACACTAATACTTCTAATCTGTAAATATGTGATATCTTTCCATTTTCCATTTTCTTATCCTTTCATAATTGAGTAGGATGCTGGCTGTGGGCTTGTCATGTGTGACCTTTATTATGTTGAGGTGTATGCTTTCTATATCATGAAAGGATGTTGAACTTTGTCAAGTGCTTTTTATGCATCTATTGAAATGATCATGTATCTTTTATTCTTTATTTTGTTAATGTGGTATATTACATTTATTGATTTGTGTATGTTCAACCATTATTGCATCCCATGGATAAATCTCCTCTTGTCCATGGTATATACAGTTGAATTTGGTCTGTTAGCATTTTATTGAAGATTTTTGCTTCTGTATTCATTGGGGATATTGGCCCATACTTTTCTTTTTTTGTTGAGTCCTTGTCTGTTTTTGGTATCAGGGTAATGCTGGCAGCCTCATAAAATGGGCTTGCAGGTATTCCCTCATATTTGTTTTCTTATAAGAGTTTGAGAAGAATTTGAATTAATTCTTTATAAAATGTTTTATAGAATTCACCCATGAAGCCAACTGGTGCTGGATTTTTCTTTATTGACAGGTTTTTGATTGCTAATTCAATCTCCTTATTTATTATTGGTCTGTTCAGATTTTCTTCTTCATAATTTAGGATTGATAGGTTGTATGTTTCTAGGAATTTCTTCATTTCTTCTAGGTTATCTGATGTGTTGGCATACAATTCTTTATAGTATTCTCATGATCCTTTGTATTTCTGTGGCATCAGTTGCAATGTCTCTTTTTCATTCACAATTGTATTTGAGTCTTCTTTCTTTTTTTCTTAATTTAGCTAAATATTTATCAAATGTGTTTATCTTCTCAAAAACCAAACACCTTTTTAAAAAATCTTTTCTCTTGCTTTTCTTATCTCTGTTTCATTCATTTCTCTTCTAATAATTACTCTTTCCTTCTTTTTGCTAACTTTGGGCTTAGTTTATACTTTTCCAAATTGCTTTGGGCATAAAGTTAGGTTGTTTATTTGAGATCTTCCTTTTTTCTGATGTAGGTATTTTTGCTATAAACTTCCCTCTTGAAACTGTTTTTGCTGCATACCATGAATTTTGGAATGCTGTGTTTCCATTTTTGTCTAAATATATGATTTTTAATTTTCCTTTAGATATCTGTCTTGACCCATTGGTTGTTGAGGAGTGTGATGTTTAATTTCTACATATTTGTGAATTTTCCAGTATTCCTTTAGTGATTGAGTTCTAGTTTCATACCATTGTAGTCAGAAAAGATACTTGATACAATGTCAATTGTCTTAAATTTGTTAGGATTGTTTCATGGCCTAACATATCATCTATCTCATAGAATCTTTCGTGTGTACTTAAGGAGAATATGTATTCTGCTCTTGCTGGATTTTCTGTATATATCCATTAGATCTATTTGATTTACAGTATTATTCAAGTCCACTGTTTTTATTTTTATTGGTTTTCTGTTTGGATGATCTATCTAATATTGTGAGGATTTTAAAATCCCCTACACTTACTGTATTTCTATTTCTTTTTTTAGTTCCATTAATATTTGTTCTAGAACATATATGTTTACAATAGTTATGTCTTCTTGATGAATTGACCCCTTTATCATTATATAATGACCTTCTTGGTCTCTTGTGACAATTTTTGACCTAAATCTGTTCTGTACAATATAAATATAGCCACCCCTGTTCTTTTGGTTACCCTTTGCATGGAATATGTTTTTCCATTCCTCTACTTTTAGCCAATGTGTATCTTTAAGGTTAAAGTGAGTCTCTTGTAGTCAGTATAGAGTAGGGTGGGGATTTTTTTCCCATTCCACCACTCTGTATCTTTTGATTGGGAAATGTAATCCATACACCTATAAAGTAATTGAAGTAATTTTTAATAAATAAGGACTTGTTTTTGTGATTTTCTTCATTGTTTTCTAGATGTTTTATAGTTTCTTTGTTCTTTTCTTCTCTTGCTGTTTTCATTTAGTATTTGATGATTTTTTTTTTATATTGTTACGGTTTATTTCTTCTTAATCTTTCATCTATCTGTTAGATGTATTAGATTTTTCTTTTGTTATTAACATGAGGCTTGCATAAAACATCTTACAGTTGTAACAGGTTATTTTAATCTGATAACAACTCAGCTTCAATAGCATACAAAAAATCTACACTTTTACTTTCCCAACACACATTTTATTTTACTGATGTTACAATTTATATCTTTTTAAAATGTGTATCAATTAACAAATTATTGTAGCTCCAGCTATTTTTGGTATTTGTGTCTTTTAACTTTTATACTATCACTAAAAGTTTTTTATTAATTGCCGTTACAGTCTTAGAGTATTCTAAATTTGGCTATACAATTACATATACTAGGATGTTTTATATTTTCATATGCCTTCACGTTGCTATGTAGTGTTCTTTTTTTCTTTTTCAATTTTAAGAACTCCCTTTAGCATTTTTTGTAAGGCAAGTCTGGTAATAATTAACTCCCTCAGCTTTTGTCTGGGCAACTCTTTATCTCTCCTTTATTTCTGAAAGATAGCTTTTTGAGTCAAGTATTCCTAGTTGAATGTTTTCCCTCAGTACTTCTAATCTATTATCCCACTGTCACCTGATCTTCAAGGTTTCTTCTGAGAAATCTGCTGATAGTCTTATGGAGCTTCCCTAGTATGTGACAAGTTGCTTTTTTCGTACTGCCTCAAAACTCTCTCTTTGTCTTTAATTTTTGACATTTAATTATAATGTGTCTTGGTGAAGAATTCTTGATATTCAGCCTATTTGAAGTTCTTTGGGCATCATGGGTCTGACTGTTCATTTCTCTCCCCAGATTTGGGAATTATTCTGTCATCATTTTTTAAAATAAGCTTCCTTCTTTTTTTTCTTTATCTACTTTTTCTGGAATTTCCATAATGCATACATTGTTTTACTTAATGATGACCCATAAGTCATACAGCCTTTCTTCACTGTTTTCATTCTTTTTGCTTTTTGTTCCTCTGACTGGATAATTTCAAATAATCTATCTTTGAGTTATTTAATTCTTCCTACGTTTACTTGGGAGTAGCTGTTGAAGCTGTCTATCAAGTTTTTAATTTCAGTCATTGCATTCTTCAGCTCCAGAATGTTTTTGGCTCTTTTTTATAGTTTCTATTCTCTTTATTGAATTTCTAATTTTGTTAATGTATTGTTTTCTTGATACTCTTGTCCATGTCTTTTTTCTTGTAGCTCACTGTGCTTCTTTAAAAGGTTTTTTTTTTTTGGTCATTAAATTCATAAATCCTCATTTGTTTAGGGTTAGCTACTGGAACTTGATTGTGTTTCTTTGGTGGTGTTATGTTTTTGAGTTTTCATTTTTCTTAAAATCTTGTGTTGCTGTTTTTGCGTTTGAAGAAGTAATGTCCTTCTCTAGTCTTTACTAACTGGCTTTGAGAGAGAAAGAAAGACTTTCACCAGTCTACCTAGACGTACTGGGAGTCTCTCAGGCATTATGTATTTATATTGTCCCATTTCTCTTTTTCCCTTCTTTTGGGAAGAGAGTCTTAGGATTGTGTGCTTTTTCTTGTTCTCACAAAGTCTGTCTGAATGCTGACAGCCTTTCATTTCCTTCTCCAGGAAAGTCCCCTTAAGTGTTCGCAGTTGTGCACTTTCTCCCAATCTTACAAAGTTGAGCCGGCTGCTCATATTCACGTACTATCGGTAAGGATTTGCTAATGCCTTCTATAGTGGCTTTGTGCATTGTTTTGAGGAAATGTATTGAGAGCTGGGGCACACGTTGGCCAGGAGGTGGTAGCTACAGGTGATGTATCCCATGGAATTCATGGGTGGGTCTCTTGGTGAAGTCTGTAAGCCAGTTACAGGGATCTGTGGGCAGTTTTTGAGATCCATGTGTCATTTGCTGTGAGCCTTGCCCCTTTTCCTTGCTCTTTGCACTACTCTTCTCAGGCTGTTCAGTTGTGCCTGTCTCCTCAGTAATCTGAGTAGGGCAAGACAGTAAGTGACCCCATTGGACAGCATTCTGCAAGGCTAGTGAGGCTGAGTGCCTGATATGGTTTGGCTTTGTGTCTCCACCCAAATCTCATCTTGAATTGTAATTCCATAATCCTCACATGTCAAGGGAGGGACCTAGTGGGGAGGTAGTTGAATGATGGGGAAGTTTCCCCCTCTGCTGTTCTCATGACAGTGAGTGAGTTATCATGAGATCTGATGGTTGAATAAGGGACTTCTCCCTTCACTTGGCATTCATTCTCTCTCCTGCCACCTTGTGAAGAGGTACCTTCTGCCATGATTGTAAGTTTCCTGAGGCCTTCCCAGCCATGTGGAACTGTGAGTTAATTAAACTTCTTTCCTTTATAAATTACCCAGATTCAGGTATGTCCTTATAGGAGCATAAGAACAGGCTAATACAGTGCCCACTCTGTTTATACTTTCCTCATAAGACAAACCACCGGCCAAGGGGGTCTCTCTTGAGCTGTGCCACCTTGCAGTAGAGGTGACACAGATGAAGTAAAATTGTTCTTCTTACCCCTTCAGTGTGTTTATTTTCACATTATTTGCTAGGATAGGGTTAGGGACTCTCTCCACTGGAACCCCAGGTTCTCAGAGAAATATTCCTGTCTTTGGATAGTTATCAAAATTAATATTTCTGTGGCAATATAATGAGTATAAGCTCCGATTTTGCCAACTTACTATTATTGGTTCAAAAATTTTTTATAGTCTTGGAATAGCATGATGTGAGTAAAATCCATGTTTCAGGCATAAAGTTCAAAAGGGTGTAAAAAATTCAGTAATCAACTTAAGGAATATTTTAAAGCAATATTTAAAAAATCAAATAGGCAAACTATAGCTTGCAGGTCAGCTGCCTGTATTTGTCAATAAATTTTTATTGAAACCAGGCATGGGATTAGGGTAATGTGAGTGAGGTGGAGTCATTCAAGTGGTGGATCTCATGTTTATTTAGAATTGTGATACTTTGCTCCTGTACCCACAAAAATAAAAAAAAAAAAATTCTAAATTTAAAAAATTATTATTCATGTATTTATAGATTTCTGCATTCAAAAATAACATGTTAAAGGAATAGGGGTGTGTGCATGTGTGTGTACATATATATACACACACATGTAGAGAATATATATTATAGAAATATATTTTCCTATAATAGTTTCTAATTACTAATTATAGTGATGTGTGTATGTATATATGAAGTATATATTATAGGAAAAGTATATATGTATTTTCACACATACACTGTAATACAGAGAAAATAGTATCTATAAGTTTTTCCTTCAATGATTTCTATATCAATGTAAAAAAATTTGGAAAGGACCAAAAAAATGTAACTATTTAAAAGAAAATAGTGTTTTATATTTATCCTACTATTAATACTCACTTTAGATACGTACTTAGCTGATTACTCTGAATATTTTTCTGAGGATGCCCTATTTCAGTATTTTCACACTCTTTTGACTCCATTATTACATGTGTTGACCTTTTATTTGCAACAGACTCCTCTAAGGATGCAGCATAATGCTGTAATATAGTGGAGGAATGATGTTGTAGAGTGCATTCCTATAAAGTGTGGCAGAATTGATTGGCTTATGATCTAGGAATATGAAGTTTGAGTGTTAGGAAACTAGACAGTTCAAATTTGCTCTGATCTCTATGAAGCGGGGACTTTTTTTTCTCCTACATCTTTTGTATTGCTAGGCTTCAAGGTAAGGTGGTGTCTTCCTCATTTCTTTTCCCCATATTTCTCCTTAACATTTCCCTGTCTTTGAAAATCCTTCCATGAGATTATCCATACTTCCTTCCTTGCTGCAATCACTTACAGAATGCACTCATTCCTTTAGTATTTTTTAAACTTTGCCTTATTGTCATTCTTACCACCACCACTTCCCATCATACTTCTTAGGGATCTCAATAACCACATGGATGACACTTGTTGACATTGAGCTTCTTGACCTCTTCTTTGTTCATCTATTCCTCCACCTTATGTGAGACATTTGTTTTCAAGGTTCTATCAATTACTACACTCTCCATAATCTCAACTTTAAGTGTTCTACTTTGTGACTACCTTCTATTTTTCTAGCTAGTAAGCTGACTCCAAAACAAACTCAACTGATTCAATCATGTGTTCACTGTCCTCCCTTATCTGATTTTTTGTTCTTGTTTTCCTCCTTAAACAGCTTAGATTCCATGGTTTGTAATTATAAATACTACTTTGCATATGCCCGCATTTCTCTTGTCTCTCTCTCTTTTAGGAATCAGGATTTAAACCCAATCAGACTAATTCCAGTGTTCGAGCTCCTAATCACTGCAGTATACATATATTATCTCATTTGAGTCTTACGACACACCTGTAAAAATAAATAAGAAAATAGGAGCTTGGGGAAGTTAAGTAAGTCTTCCAGGAACACACAGCTTATAAGTGGTGAAGCAGTATTTAAACTCTGCCTGTTTTGTGCCTACATCTCAGCAGCTAAACTGAGGGCGAATGTATACTAACTCATTGCACTTTTAAATTCATGACCATTTCCACTAGACTTACAGTGCTGTCAGGCAGACCTACATTTCCTTAGTCTGTTTCATTTTTCCCAATACTTCTACCCTCTTCTCAATCATCAAACTCTCCCTCATACTTAATCTCTTTGATAATCTTGATTTGTATTTCACTGAAATTATAGAAACAATCTGAAAATATTGTTCCCAGTGTCCCACCACCACATCTACCATCCCATCTGCATGGAGACCTACCCATATACTTCATCTTCCCTCTCCTTAATGTAAATCAGCTAACTGCACTCCTATGCAACCCCTCCAATGTTCACTAGAACCTCATCTAGGTGATTTTCCTACTTAATAAAAACAAAACAAAACAAAACAACAACAAAAAAAAACTCCCTTTTTTTAATTACATGCCCCTCTCCAGTTTCTTCTCCATTTCTCTTCTCTCTTTCTTTACAACATAAGCCTTCAAAAGAGCTATCAATATACACTGTATCTAGGTCTTCTCCTCCGATTTTCTCCTGTTCCCATAGCAATAGAATTTTAGCTCAACCGCTCCACCAAGAGTAGCTGTTATTTAAGTGTACCAATGTTTTCCATTTTGCTATGTCCATGGATCTTTGGTCCTCATCTGGTTTGACACAATTATGCCTTCTTTTTAAAATAATTCCTTCACATGACTGCAAAAATATCACTTTCTCTTAGCTCTATTTCTACTTCTCTGACCACTTTTAAATATCACAGTCTTTGAAATCTCTTGCATTATACCTCTTTACCTACCTCTTTTACCTGTATGATTCAGTCTCAAGGCTTGTAGACTCCATTCTTCTTACCATTCCAGCCGAAGTGTTTGCTGTCGTCTTTCTTTCTTACACACATGGAAACCAATTTATATGGAGATCCTCTTGTCTCTACTTTAATCATATAATAAAAATCTAGAATTCTGCCACCTTTTCTTTCACTACTACCACTCTTACCAAAGTCATTATAATCTCCTGCCTGAATTGTTATTATGGCCTCCCACCTGTTCTCCCTGTCTTTGCCTTTTGTTTCTCTACAAATTATTTTCAACATCACAGACATGTAAATTGTCTATGTAAAATCCTCCAGTGGTTTTCCATGAGATTCCAAGTAAAACCCAAAGTCCTATTATCTAAGGTTGTTTCTGAACTGTAATATCATGCCTTAGACTGAGTAGTTTGTAAATAATATAAATCTATTTTTTACAATTTTGGAGGCTGGGAAATCCAAGATCAAGCTGCAAGCAGATTTGGTGTTCTAGTGAGGGCTCTTCCTTGCTTTTTTTTTTTTTTTTTTTTTTTTTTTTTTTTTGAGACAGAGTCTCGCTCTTTTGGCCAGGCTAGGGTGCAGTGGCACAATCTCGGCTCACTGCAGCCTCCACCTCCAGGGCTCAAGCAATTCTCCTGCTTCAGCCTACCGAGTAGCTGGGACTACAGGTATGTGCCACCATGCCTGGTTAATTTTTGTATTTTTAATAGAGATGGAGTTTCACCATATTGGCCAGGTGTCAAACTCTTGACCTGGACTCGAACACCCGACCTCAGGTAATCTGCCCGCCTCGGCCTCTCAAAGTGCCCTGTTTTTAATATGGCGCCTTGTTGCTATATCCTCACAAGGCCAAAAAGCAGATAGGGCAAAAGGACCTAGCTAGTTCCCTTCAGTACTTTTATAAGGTTACTAATCCCATTCATGAAGGCTCCACCCTCATGACTTAATTGCCTCGAAGTCCTCACCTCTTAATACAGTCACACTGAGGTTTAAGTTCCAACATATGAATTTTGCGGGGGCACGTACATTCAAATCATAGCACCTATGAAGCCCCATAATAACTGATAAGTGCAAAATAATTCTCTGTCTTTATGTTCTGTTATCTCATCCCTTATTCACTCTGCTCCACACTGGTCTCCTTGTTGTTTCTTGAGCACATCAAGAATGCTTTTGCCTCATAGCCTTTGCCCTGGCTTTTGCTTTGATCTATATCTTTTATTTATTTATTGTATTAAACAACCACATGGCTTATTCCCATATAACTGTTATTTTCTGGGAAATGCCATTTTATCAGTGAGACCTTCCTTGACTACACTCTATATAATAGACTTGCCACCATAGTTTTAAAATTTGTAGTACTTGTCAACATACTAAATACTTATAACTTTTTAAAACCTTTTGCCACTAGTAGATATAAAATTCATGTAAACAAGAATTGTTTTGAGGTTCATTGCTGTTTCTCCAGCATGTAGACCTATGTCTAAGACAGAAAGGTACTTAACAAACATCTGTTCAATAAATGAATGAATGAAGGACCCTGGAAAAATCTCTTGTAACAGAAAACCTAATTTAAAAATAAAAGTAATGAATTTATTTCCGTGGCAAAACTTTCAGCATGGCTAGAGAAAATATAGAAATAGTGATTATACAGAGTTCAAAGAGCACTGTTTGAGCTTTCACAGCCAAGTGCCATGAAGACCATACAGATGAGAGGTTACCAGAGACTGTTTATAAATACTACCTGTAGGAAGCTTACAATTGAGTAAAGGCAGCAGTGCACTGAAGGGAGAAGAACATATACAAATATGACCTAGACTATAATCCTATAATGAGAGAAGTCAGACTAAATGCTGTGATTTAATTCTTTAGAAAACTGGATCTCATAACATGTGACATGATGAAGTGACTTTTGTTTACGCACCAGAGTTGAAAAAAAGGTCCATGACATTTGGGTCATATTTTGAATATCAATTAAATGATCTAGAAGATTGACATGAAAATATAAACTGAATGTTTATAAAAATCCATTATTAGGTGAGTAAAAACTTGTATAACAAACATTATCACATAAACTCATGTAGACCATTAAGAGAGAGGCTTTCAAAACTGCTGTATTTTCACTTGACTAGTGTTATTCCCATTTTCATTATTTTTGTCCTAAATTTTTTATATAAACATTTTTACAAATTTATACTTAAATTTGCATGATACTTTAGAGAGTTTCATTCTTCCCAGAGTCCCAAGATGCCTCACAGGGTGTCATTCGTGATCTTTCTTTTTGTATCTCATCACTACTCTCTTGGGTTTAACTATAAAGTTGTCCTTTATGTCCTAAATTATTGGTTAATGACTTGGCCTTTGAGTTTCTTTGGCTCTATACCCCTTACCATCTCCCAGCATCATTTACTACCAGTACATTCCATCTCCTGAAAACTCCATCCCTCACAAGAGTCCCACTTCCATCTCTTACTAGAGGAGAGAAGGCAGGCAGCTCATATCAGAGTACATGCAGACGTGAAAGGCTGCCTCCAACCTACAACTTGCCATTCAACTCTGGTCCCTTTGAAAACCTTTAACCTGTCACAAATAGTAACATAAAAATCGCTTTGATAAAATTGTTATTTTTTTCTGGTGAAGACAAGAGTTTGATCACTGTCTATATCTGTCTTAGTAGTCATTCATTAAAAAATACTCTTATTTTGACCACTCCACATCTTGAAAACTTCCCAGTGCTTTTTTAAAAGAAAACATAAGTTCTACTTTCCAATCCTAATCATTTGTTTATGTTAAATAGACATTTTATGTCTATTATAGATGCATAAAAATGAAAAAAACATTTTTCCTCTCCTTAAGGGGTTTTTAGGTTTGGGAGAAGACAAAAATGCAACGAATCATTACAAGAGCAATAACTATTATAGTATTGAATGTATGTACAGAACATGGGAGAAAGGAGCAATCAATTAGAATTGCCTGATACATAGAAGATTACAGAGAAATGGCATTTGTACCAGCTAATGGAGGGTGAGTCCTGTTCTTTTAATTTTTTTCTAGTTTTTCCTACTCCTTTAGTCATAATAATAAATGTGACCAAAAGCAATATGTTGGCATTTATATACAGAGATGATTACATGTGTTCTCTTTTCCAATAATAGCTCCAGGTCTCTTCTAACCCCAGATGTTCACTGGTCTCATGTATGACCCAAAGGCACAACTTTGTACTGTGGCTGGTGTAGTCTGTGGCCAGTAAAATAAATAAATAAATAATAAATAAACAAATAACATTTGTAATCTTAGATTTCTTTTTTTGACCCAGAGGTTCTCATAAACGACATACACGAAAATGCTATTTCCCTTTGAGGTGCACTTTCATTGGTGGAACCAAAGTTCTGTACAAATGCTGGCCTGATAGTGATAGCTATCACTACACTAATTTTGTGTTCCTTTAAAAGGGCATATTGTAATACAAGTGAATGACTGTGGGTGACAAGGATATCTGCTCTAAGTTATAGAAAAAGTAGCCATTTTTCATGCCTGAAGAATGGCATCTTATTACTATTAAATTACGTCTTACATACCTTTCAACTGATGAAGATAAATTACTAAGCTACAATACCATGATTTTAAACAATTGTTATATTCAGTAAGTGTACTGGCCTGCCAGAGGATATAAGGCTTTTTAATGATTTTTGAATGTATAATAATCTTTTTAGAAGTAACACAATGTATTGATAAGAACATAACATTTAGACTCAGAGGACTTGAGTCTAGTTCTATGTTCCAAGATATATCAGTTACATAATATTGAAGAGCCCACTTAAAAATACTGGACCTCAGTTTAATTATATGTACCATGGGATTCTGTAAACTGCAAAGTACTCAACAATTTTGGATTTTTATTATTATAAAAACAGTATCAATGCACAGTGCTTGTTTTTTTTTTTTTTTTTTCTGTTTTGCTCTTATTGCTTTCATTTTCTTTCCCGAATAGAGCTAACCCCACAGTACTTTTACAACTTGTTTTTTCTAATTCATCATGAGTTTCTCTGGTGAATTGGGAATTTTACAATTGTGTAGATAGGATACAGTATATGATCAGGAGACTGCTGAATTGTCTAGAGAATTTCACAGTGTTGAGTTACTCATTATTTTAAGAGGAATTTCTATTTTTAAAATCTTATGGGTGTGGTAAGTAAGGAAGAAGGAATAGACCAATTATTATTTCTAAAGAGAAATAGAAAAGGTGGGAAGAGAGAAAGAAGGTGGCATGGAAAATAAAACATCGTAAGACAGTACAAGGAAAATGCTCCAGGGGGGCATACAACTGTGATTAGATGGATCCATGCTGCTCCTATGGAGAAGGGAGACCTTCTGTACTCTAGCTACTGGGGGACCGCTGGAGGCCACCAGTCTTTTAATAATGTTTTAATAACATCTGGACACTGCTGCTACTGGTTTCAAGGAGAGCTGCTCCAAGGACAGCCAGCATAAGGAAAGAGTTTGCAGAGTTTGTGTTTCAGATATACATCAGTGGTTAGTGGTTATATGAGACTAGATTGTTCATTCTTTCAATAAATATTTTGTTTCTACTCTGTGACAGTAATAGCAATAAACATAACACACGAAAATTCCTATTCTCAGGGAGCTTATATTGCAGAGAAATATAAGCCTTTTTTGGGAATGAAATCTTTGCTGGTTTACTGGATTTTTATTTCTTTTCCTTCCCATCTGCTATTGGATTATTTAATTATCAATATAATGACCTCTGGGCATTCTTATTGTATTTCTGTTGATGCAGGTTGCCAGAGGCAGTTTGGTGTAGATGCCGTCCTATCTATCACTAACCAGGTACATGATCTTACCACAGAATCAGAGTCCAAAGAAACAGATGAGTTATTTCAGCACATATCTATTTCTCTCTTACTCTCAGTTTAGTGACTTATGCTCTGTCAGAAAAAGGGGAGGAAGTTGTTTCCTCCTGAAAGTAACTTCTGCATAAAAGTTTGCCTCCTTTTGAAGCTTGCTCTCATTTTTTTACAGCATGAATGGTGCTCATAGCTGACATCCAGGCTTCTATAGACCCAGAGTCTGTTAAGTCAGACCTTTTTGCATCTGCAATCAGGATGTGTCACCCTGAGAATAATCTGTCTTAACAATGAAACACAAGGCTTTTCACTGTCTCTCAGGGAGAGCTGCCCCACCAAGTTTGGGATCAGGTATTTTGGCTCATGGAAGACAAAGCATTTCCACTTCCATGGTTACAACAAGATTGTATTTGTTCAAATAGGAAAATATCAAATATTCAAAAAGTGAGTGTGGCAGACTCATGTAGATGTCTCCAATATCTATATCCTTTTTAAATTTATTAATAGAACCTCCAAATTATAGCTGCCCAAAACAAAGGCAACATTTTCGAATTTCTCCTGCAGTTTAAAGTGGTTCGGTGATCAAAAAGGCGAAAGAGAGATAAAGTGAACAACTTCTAAATAGTGTTTTGAAAGGAAGGGCATGCTACTTTATACCTCCCTGCAACATCCTCATCTGGAATGAGAACCCAGTGGTCGTTGTACTGAGCCATCTTCAACTGCCGGCAGGCAAGTCCTGGTGGGTGGTAAAGTAAAATTAAAGAAGGATTTTGCATCTCTAGCTCCACTGAGCTGCCACTTCATTCCTGAGCTACCTACCCAAACCGTGATGTCTTTTATAACTGCTGCACTTTAATGGCTTCTTGCTTCAATAGCCTAACATATATCTCAACTAATCTAGAGCTAAATGATGAGGTAATAAATAGACATTAAAATGTTACATTATCAATAACTTTCTTTGACCAGTGCCAGCAATATTATTCATGAAAGTATAAGTATATACACATGTATATGTATGTATAGATGACTACCCCATTCTCTGAGAGAATATATATAGAAGAGAATGGAAGTATTTTAGGGATGACTAATAAGAGAGTATTTTATAAAATTTTCATTTGTTTACTTGTGGTGGCAGGCACCTGTAATCCCAGCTATTCAGAAGGCTGAGACAGGATAATCGCTTGAACCTGAGAGGTGTAGGCTGCCGTGAGCCGAAATTGCACCACTGCACTCTAGCTTGGGCAACAGAGCCAGACTCCATCTAAAAAAAAAAAAAAGAAAAAGAAAGAAAGACAAAAAAAAAAAGAAAAGAAAGACAAGTTTAAAAAATAATGAAAAAATATATCTTGTTAAACGTTAAGTTCACATAATTTTATAAATTGTTATTTTGGTGTCGGTAATAACTTTGTTATAATTCATGATCTCTAAAAGTCAATGAGGAAGAGAAGACCTGAAAAGTACATAGAAGAAGGTGAAAATTATTGTATTGTAGATATTCTAATATTGAATTTCCCCATTTCAGATATTTATTGTTTTAGCAATAATAATACAACCATGCTTGTATTTGTTTGCAAAATTCATTTATAAAAACCTTTTTTCTTTGTGAACAAATGGGAAAAATTAAAACCCTAAATATTAACTAAATAATATCTTGATGAAGATTTTAAAACAGTTTGGCTAGCATTTTTTCTCCTTAGAAGTGATGTTGCTGTGAAATGTGAGGATAACACTTCATGTGTTACTATTTGTTGTGAAGTGGTTTAATAAATGTTTAAACAAGTCATTACCACGTTGACAGCATCTCTTATCATGGAGTTGCAATTTTGAGATTGATTGTCATGCTAGGCTTCCCATCACCTTCCTCTGCCCTGAAAATGTGGGGACACATAAACATGACCCTCAGAGGGTGTGAACAGACTAGATTTGCAGCGAATGTCTGTTGAGTCTTCCTCCCATGTGTTGAAGAAGGAAAAACCATCAGCCCTTCTTTCCACACTGATGTGGCAGCAGGCAAAGAAAGGAAAACTGTGTTTAATATAGTTCAACTGCTAGGAGAGCACCAGGGTAGCATCTTTGGAGAATAATATGTTTTTGCTTATTTGTAAGTAATCTCAAAAGAAACAGCAAAGAAATTTTTTCTCAACTTGTCTAATACTTTACAAATTTAAACTAGCACGCAAGGCATAAGTATAGTTTAGTCTTCTGGATCTTTAGAGTAAAGGCCACAATCTTGCTTTCATGAATAGGTAGAGTAAAATACAATTTGTGCTAGGGGCTGAATGTTTGTGCCCTACCCACTTCTGCCAAACTTATATATTAAAATCCTAACCCCCAACGTGATGGTGTTAGAAGGTGATTAGGTCAAGAGGGCAGAGCCCTAAAGAAGGGGATTAGTGACTTTATGAAAGAGGCCCCCTCCACCATATGAAAATACAACAAGAAGGTGCCACCTATGAGCCAGGAAACAGGCCCTCACCAAACACTGAATTTGCTGGTCCCTTGACCTTGAACTTCCTAGTTTCCAGAACTGTGAGAAATAAATTTCTGTTATTTATAAGCCAACCAGTTTATATATTTTGGTATCAAATGAACCAAGGCAATCTGTGACATTTATTCATTTAATTATAGTTACGAGCTCCTATTATGTGCCAGGTGAATAATAAGCCCAACAGGTATCACTTCTGTCCTCTTGAAACTTAAAGTCACATGGTGGATCTACATTGGCTTTGTTTTCATCTTCCTGTGAAACTCAGGAAAATTACATTCAGCAAAAACATGACTCTATGATCATCAGGCTGCTCTACCAGGAACTCTTCCCCTTGAGCTTTATCAATGAGACCAAGTATGATCGGAGTATGGTAGAGTACCTTCAGTCTTACAGTCTTAAAGATGGAAGGTCCCTGAATTTATCTGCTGCAGACTTTTTCTTGATGGAACTCTACCAGGTGGATGGCAATTCAGTTTTATAAGGGTATCCTTCCAGATGTATTTTAAAATTTGTTTATATGATCATACAAGGAAATGAGGTCAGTAAATGTTTGATCATAATAGATCCATGTTTAATCCTAGTGACCACCATTGCTTCATAAACGTTGCCAACATGAAACATTTCAACAATATTTTAGGGACTAGTTGGGATTTTGGTATCCACCTTCCTTCCCTATTGAAAATCAGTAAAGTTGCTCATCTCAAGTTTTCTGTCATCTTTCCCATTCTCATCAGGAGTTGTCACTTTCTGGATATATTTTTTGGTGGTCACCACTGAGAGAAAGGGTGAAAGTGGCATCTAGTGAGTAGAGGCCAGAGATAATTCTAAACATTTTACTATGTACAGGATAGGCCCCCACAATAAATAATTATTTGGTCAAAAAAATCAGTGTTTAGTGTGAGATAATCTGATTTAAAACAACTCAAATTATTTATGTTTTTGTTAAGATATTTTCTTTAAAATCATTTTTTCTGTCTCTCCCCTTATACACAATTATACCCAGATAAAATATCAGTTATTGAAGTGTAGTACCCTTTCTTTCTTCACTGATTTATTTTTTACTAAACATTTAATGTGTGTCTGTACTAAGTACTCTAGGAAACAGTGACAATAAGTCTTTGCCTCTGGCTTCATCATCAAAAATGTATCTGTGAATTAAAATAATCACAGTTTAAGGTTAAAAACTGGTTAATCATACAAGAGCAGACAGAAAGTACCAGAAGAAGTCAGAAAGATTTGGTTATATCTGGCTGGAGCAATACAGAAAATACAATGGAGGAGAGAGCATCAGAGCTGGGTCCTGCAATTTGTACATGCTGAGGTTAGGGGACAGTCAGGAAGTGAGAAAGGAAGAAAGGTATATAGAGCTAGCTGGGGCAGGCAGGGGCGGGCTTATGGGACAGTCAGTAGTGGCCAAGCTTGACTTCAGGGTGAATACATAAAGGTCAATACAGAGAGATGTAGTTGGGAAAAGTCTTCGTTTCCTTACCCAGGTTTTAACAGCAAAGGCCAAATTGTTTCTTTATTATTCTGAAAATGTGCATGTCAGAATCACTATAACAGTTTTTAAAAATTATGTCAAATGTTCATATTGTGCATTAAACAAACTAGATTTTTTTATAGCAATCTAAGCTTGTTTGATGCTGTCCTGAGTTTCCATGTGTTTTTACTGCTTTTCCATCAGCTCAGGTTTTTCATAATCAGCAATCAACAAGCAGAAGCTGTTTTTTATTCATTTTTGTGCCTGAAAATTCACCTTGAATATGCACATTCTCAAGCTTCAAGGGTCATAATAACCCAAAAATACATTATTTAGAAGACAGCTCAGTGATTCACTCCCCAGTTTAGAGTGATAATAAATTCTAGCCTGAAACAATAGCATTGATACAGAACATCTTTGGAAAGATCTATAAAAATGTGGCATTACATGCAGGGGCAATATCTATAAATAGTAGTGATTCAGGAAGGTCATCATATTTTCCTGAGGGCTTGACTTAAACTGCTGATTCTTGGGCCTCTGTCTATATTGAATATACTGAATCAGGATGGAGAAGAAAACAGCACAAAATTTTATTTTTTTCTTTTCACAAATGCGTTAGGTGATACTTGTGAAACTAAGGTTTAAGAACCATTGTAGAAGATAGAAGACTCAGACTGTAGTTAATCATGTTGCAGATGTGATAGTCAACAAGTGTAAGAAATGAACTGGGCTCCAGATATGTGGCTTTGTGGGGATGGGTGAGGTCTAGGAGAATGGATTGAATTATGGTACACAAAAAAGATGAAGATGGGAGAAAATACAGAGAATGGAAGTTAAAATATTTATTTGTTTGTGATTAGTATTACTGAGAGGGAATTCCTGTATTTAAAAAAAATACATCTATTTATTCTGTTGTAAAAGTACAGACTTAAAGAAGGCATAGAAGTATGCTTAATTGTTCATTACCAATCAGTTTTTGGGATTTACCTGCACATGATTATAAAAATATGTTGTTGTTTTTGGATTCTGATCAAAAGGAAAGTAGGGGGCATATATTTCACTCCTTTCCCTTTTGCTGAGCTAGTAAAAATATTATAAAATTATATTAGTTTTCAATTGAGGTTCCATCTACCTTTGTTTTCTAATTACGTCGATCATTAAGGTTATAGTAACTTGAATGATTGTTTTTATTTTTCTTATTCTTATTCTCTTATTCATAAGTTTCATAAAGTCCCTACCTTGTTTTATGAAGTGCTTAGGTATTATACTCATGTTTTGATTGCCTTTTAAAGCATAATTGTACTAGGTATGCCTCCAAGGCCATCAACTCTAAAGAAGACTATGTTCATGCTCTGCCTATAACGTAGAGGTGAGTTCTATAATAAAAATAAAAATTTTTTGACAATGAGAATGTCCCTCTGTATACTTGATTGGAAGGATCAAATTTACCTGCAGTCTGCTGTGGCCTTTATCATAACTTTATTACTCTTTAGCACATGTATTTTCCTCTGTAAAATCAGAATGCTGATGTCACGCCACCATGCATTGTGATGATTATATGCAATCATTATGTAAAGCACTTAGCCTGAGAGGTTACCAATAAATATGACTCCTGTTTTATTACCTCATTTATGTAGTAGAATTGATTAAAATGACTTCTGGCTTCCTCCTACCTAGCACAAATTGAGAGTAGAAATTACTTTGACTTAATGTGGAAGATTGGAATACTTTTTATGATATTCAGTGCTTCTCTCTGTGGACCTCCTTCTGCAGAGGAGGCTTATATATCTCTGCAGTTCTCCACTTAGGCACTGCCATGTGACTAGCATTAGCTAATGAAATGTGAGTGGAAATGATGAGTCATTTTCTAGCAGAGGTGCTTAGAGCCAGTGCATGATTCACAGTGTTCTCTTTTTTTCTTTGCTACCAAGAGAGACAATGCTTCGTAGAAGCCCCATAGGGAGGCCACTCCATCAGCCGCCATACCAGGGAGAATGCTCTCTGAATCTGGAGCTGGGATAAAGCTGGCCCACAGTGAACACAAGCCATGAATGAGAAATAAATATTTGTTAAAACCACAAAGATTCTGTGGTTATTTTATGTTGCATAACTAACCCACATAAAGAATTCAGTGAGGAATAAATAGTAAAGCATACTCCATTACAGTCCATTTGAAGTCCCACTATTCATCTTAAGCTTTCCTCAGCCATGGACGAAGGTCATAGCAGTCCATTTTGCCTCTCAAGCCTTGTTTGGCCTCCTGACTGGGCACCTTGTCAAACCTGCTCTAAGGCATTGTAAAGTGTTTGAGGGAATGTGACTCTTTTAAAATCCCCACAGAGAGGGTATGCACCAAACAGCTTCTCCAAACCTCACTGTAGAATGTTGGCAGATGTATTTTACACTTCAGTGTAAAACAAGCATCAGTGGGTCATACCACTGAACACTTTTGGAAGTCAATATAAACAGAAAATGAGAGAAGTATACCTAGCTTAGAGGCCTGTGAATTTTGGGGCAGGGCTATTGTTTCTAGAACCCAGTCCAGTCGTCCTGCTTGAGTATGACTCTGTCAACAATACCAGGTCCAGACGCCTTTTTAAGGAAGAAAATTTATTTATGGTTTTAGCATTTGCTGAATTGTCCCCTCAATGAGCCACTGTATTAAGAGCATTTAACCTAAGACGTTTGGGATACGACCTTAGAACTCTTCTGAGAATGTATATAAAGTCTACATAGATTTTGAGCCTACATCTATGTAAAAAGATACCCTGTTATATTTTAACTAGAAATATTATTTTGATGTAGAAAGGATCATTCAAAAATATTTATCAGACCAGGTATGGTGGCTCATGCCTGTAATCTCAGCACTGTGGAGGCTAAGGCAAGAGGATCACATGAGCCAGGAGTTTGAAACCAGCATGGTCAACATAGAAAGACCCATTTCTACGAAAGAAAAATAAAATAAAAAAGTAACTGGGTGTGGTGGTGCACAACTGTAGTCCCAGTTGCTTAGGAGGCTGAGTTGGGAAAATTGCCTGAGGCCAGGAGTTTGAGACTGCAGTGAGTCATGATTATGCCACTGTATTCCAGCCTGGGTAACAGAGTGAAACCTTGTCTCAAAAGAAAAGTATAAATATATATATAAAAATGTATGTGTGTATATATATGTACATACATGTGTGTATATGTATATATGAATGTGTGTGTGTATATATATATATTTATTAGTCTGTTAAACTGAGTTGCTTTTCTTATTTCTAGAAAACGTGTCATAAAAATGTTCAAAATTTTATAGAATTCCACTCATCATTCAGCACAAAAAATTAGAGCACTCTTTATCTTTTTTTTTTTTTTTTTCATAAAGCAAGGGTTTCCTGTAAGCACCCACATGTCTTAAATATTTCTCCATGTCATTAAAAGGGGATGAACTTAAGGATACACAGGTAATGTTTACGTTAGAATGTTGTAAGGTGGTATATCTTATACTCATTTTGCAAAGACTGATGAATACTATCAGAACCTGGTGTATTTTTGAAGATTTCTCTTTCACTATTCATTCAGAAATATAGATTGGATTCTGACTGTCAGGTGCTGTAAACATAGTATGTCACTATGAACATAGTGAAAGAATAGCTTATATTCTGGGGCATATATACAGCCTTCATTATTTGTGATGTAATCTCTTGAAAGTTTTTCAATTTGGAAAGCCTGATTTAGGGTGGTGAAATAGCAAAGTGACAGTGAAACAAACATGTATTGAACATTAGGCAGGCCAGAAAAATGTCGTTGCAGAAAGATGTTATTGTTCTAATTAATTAAAGTCAGTTGTACTAGTTTACTGATATTGAAACCCCAAGCAAACAAAATGTTCAAGCAGTAGGAATGTGAACAGTAGAAACAAGAACACATTTTTGGATATATTTTAAGAGGGAGATTCTCAGATAAAAGAGATATAAGCTGTTTGGTCTGCATTAGTGTCTGCCTTGGATTTACTGAAAAATGGTGTTTTATGATATTGTCAATTCTCTCTTATAATGATCTATGTTTGTAAAAATGGCTACTGTATTTGGTAAGTCTCAAATTTTCTTATAGATTATGAAAACAATCTATATGAAAATTCACATGTCAACAATTGCCTAATGCTTTCTAGATCGTGATATTAAGAAGAACTTTGAGATGATATTTAGGCTTTTGCAGGAAAAGAGTCCTTATAAATAAGTGATATGTACTATGTTGAGATGTGTTGATGTGTTAAGGAAGGCAACTATATCATAAATATCATGTATGTGCCATCCTCATTTTATAACACTTTATAGTTATAATAAGTTAGAATTTGTCACTTTCTGATGTTCTCTAAGTCAGATTATCAAGTGATTTCTTCTTTGATTCATTACTGTGACTTTATTAAATATTGCTAAAACCTCCTTTAATTTTTGAGACATTGGTGCACCTTCATCTTGGGTGAATTTCAAGCAGTGGTTTACTATGGAGGTATAGGAGAGTATATCAAGACCCAAGGATATGGTTGAAAGAAATCCTGAAGAACAAATACTATCTCTTGATAATATTGCTCAATAATTATTATGAATGTGGGTTGGGATAATGGTGGGAGTTGGGGAAGGTTTAAATACAAGTAATTTTGAATTATACTGTAACATTGAAAGAAGTTTAGATTATACAAATTTATGTGAAAACTTACTCCTGAGTAATATATTGAAATATTACATTCATATCCCAACAATCCCAACGTGCTTCATGAAGTCAATAAGGGTTAACAAAATCTTTAAGCTGATTTGTGTCACATTAGGTCAATAAGGGTTAACAAAATCTATAAGCTGATTTGTGTCACATTACTGTGGTAACTGTAGGAAGCAGTTCTCAGTGGAAAAATCCCAAATATTGCTAATTCTGTTAATACTTTATTTTCACAGCATTTTTTTTTTTTTTTTGCTACTTTATAATTTCCCACTTTCCTTGAAGGGAGGTTGAAGTATGCCAGGCATAATTTATCTTATATTTCAGTTTTGAAATGCATATGCATATTTCTGTTTAATAAACTTTTTATAGAAGTTAATTTACAGCAAAATGTAGAAATCAAAAGTATACAGATTGATAAGTTTTCACCAAGTGAACCCATATATCCACCACACAGGCCAATAAATAATGTATTACCAGCACTCATGAGTTCTTTTCTCAGAGGTAACCAACTATCTGGCTTCAAATTTTTTAGATATCTCATTTTGAACTTCATGTAAAAAGAAACAAACAGTGTATGTCTGGCATCTTTTGAATAACATTATGTTTGTGAAATTCATCCATGCAATAGCGTTTAATACTTGTTTATTCTTTCACATTGCTCTATAAATTTTCCTGTATGAGCATTTTAATTGATTTATCCATTTTACTGTTGATGAGCATTTGGGCTGATTCCATCTTTGGCTATTATCAATAATGATGTTATGAACATTCTTAAACATGTGTTTTAGTGCACACACCAAGGTATTCTATTCACTTTTAGAATATACCTAAAAGTGAAATTTGTATGTTATAGAGTGTACATATGTTCAGTCTTAGTAGAAACAGCTAGTAGTTCTCCAAAATGGTTGAGCCAATTTATACTTCCAAGAGAAATATATATGACTTCCAGTTGTTGCACATTCATACCAATAAGGTCTATTGTCAATCTTTTAAACTTAGCTCTCTGATGTTGTATAATAGCATCCCATTTGCTATAGTATGAATATCCTTTCTAAAACCCATGTTGAAATTTAACAATATTGGGAGGTAGAGCCTTTAAGAGGTGATTAGCTTATGAATGGATTACTGTAGTTAACTCAGGAGTGAGTAAGTTATCACAGGAGTGAGTTCTGGATAAAAGAATGAGTTTGGTCCCCATTTGCTGTCTCTCAAGTGTACTTCCTCACTATGTGATCCCTTCCGCCATGGGACTACCCTTGCCAGATGTCAGCACCATGCTTTTGGACTTTCCAGTCTCCAGAACCATGATCCAAATAAACTTCTGTTCTTTATAAATTACCTCATCTGTGGTACTCCATATAGCAGCAGAACACAGATTAAGAATACATTGTGGTTTTAACTTGTGTTTCTCCAATGATTAATGAGAATGAGCACTCTTTCTTAATTATCCTCTTCTGTGAAGTGCATACTTATTAGTTTTAAATTTAACTGTTTGTATTTTTCTATTAATTTGTAGAATATTTTAAACATTTGTGTTAGTTCTTTGTCATTTATATGTTTGCATATTTCCCCCCCCGATTTGTGACTTGCTTTTCCATTCTCTTAATGGTGTATTTTGATTAAAAGAAGCTCTTAATTTTAATGTAGTTCAAGTTCTAGATCTCTTTTCTTATGGCTAAGGCTATTTGAATGCTTTTCAAGAAATCTTTGTCTATACAAAGTAAAACGTTCTATATTATTTTTCTTGATTCTTTATTTCTTATTGCCCTTTTACATTCAGATCCGTTATTTGAAAGTGATTTTTGTTTATGGAATACAATAGAAATCAAGAATCATTTTCTTATATAGATATCTAACTTGATCATACTATTTATTAAAAATACTGTTGTTTCTTCATTGCTCTGCAGTGAAATTTTTGTTATAAGTTGTATGCTTATATTTGTGAATCTGTTTATGGACTCTTAATCTGTTCCAATGTTTTGATTATGTCTCTTTGCATCAATACTGTACTACCTTAATAACTACTTTAAGGCCTTAACATCTACTGGTACAAGTCATCCTCATATGTGTGACCATCATTAATTTCATGATTCTGGGGAAATTTTATAGAGACAGAACTTCATAAAATGCTATCTTCATCTTTAAATTTTCATTCTGACACATTTTTCTCTTTCCTGTGGAAAAATAGATTTGAAGTCACAACCTATTTTATAAGGATACTAGGAGAAATGCTCATTTTTATAAGCACCATGTAACTACTGCCACTACTACTACTACTACTACTACTACTACTACTACTACTACTACTACTAGTACTACTACTACTACTGTCATGATGAAACTAAGCTTTACGAACACTTTAAAGGAAAAATAATTCAAGGAATTTCCAAAGTTTCTAAATGTGTCAATATATTTTTTCATTCAAATAAGAACTAAAAATATCCACTGCATACTAGTCCACATGAGTTTTTTCATTCCTGCTTAATGTATATCTTATGAAAGTACTGAAAATTCATAAATAGTATAAAGGATTTATTTGTCAGTTAATAGGTATATTATAACAGCATCTCAAGTTAGTGACCAAAATTTCAACTAGCTATTTTAGTTTGATAAAAATATTATAGAGAAAAACATAGTTCATTATGTTCCTACTAGCTGTTTGAAAAAGTTCAGCCTTTGCTATGCATGGTTTCTCTGTATAACACTTGGTGGAATTGTAATGCTTTTACTGTCACCTCTAAATATCATTACACCTTAGAAAATCTGCAGAGTTATATAACACTGGGATAATCAAAAATCACACCCCTTTCATAGCACAGACTCTGAGTTTTGCTGATATAGAAAACGCAGAATCCTAAGACCTTCAGCTATCTTACCTAAAGTTTATAGGAAGGCAGAACTATAAACCAATGGCTGAAAAGAAATTAAGAAAAAATCTCTCCTGCAATACAAATGAGAGAGAATGGACAAAAATAAATCAGGCTCCCCTAGCTTCACTTATAGTCCTTTTAACCAACAATATTTTCTTTAGAGCCTGGCCTACTGCCATGAAGAAATTCGGAATTTGAATGCAAATTGATTGTTAAAAAAACAGAGATGTAATTTGGAAATGAGCAAGGTAATTAAGAAAGAATAAGAATATTTCTAATCTCTGAGATTTTCAGAGGAGTGAACTAAACCAGATTTTTAGATCATATGGTTGTACATCATATGGTGCTGCAATGAAAAAAAAATACGCAGCAGAAAAATTATTCTTTGTTTCAGGGATAAAATTGTTATGTTTTTCTTCATTGACATTTCTGTCACACTCAAGTTCCTGAAGCAAACACTCCTTTCTTCATTAACAATGAAAGGAGTTCACATCAGAGCTCAGCTACTTAAGAAATGCAACGGATATCACTTACACAGGTCAATTACAATTTCTAGTAATTAAAAACAAGAAAGAAAAATGTTCGTAGTCTCACATGAGACTGTAAAATTTGGTGATTTTTACGCATTTAAAAACTGAGACTTGGGGCTGAGTGCAAACAATACACAGGCCTGGCCGACACATCCAGAATTCCTGTGAACGCAACTGGAGAAGTCACATAAGCCTCATCCAGAAGCTGACACCTCACTCCCAGATAATAAACTTACCTTCTACCTATATTTCACAAAACTCACCTGTCATGATTATGTCTGTCTTATTTCACACTAGAAATAATGTCTGGTCTTATTTCATACTAGAGAATCAAAGACTACTTGATGAATAATTATCTGCCTATTCGTTTTTAAAATTCCATTTTCTAGCTTCCACTTTCACTTCCTAAGCCAGGATTTACTCTCATAGTCCTTCGCTAATTATGTAGGTTATCTGGTGCTCTAACAAGGCGGTAGTCAGTGACAGTTCTGCTCCTAGTTTAGGTGAACTCTTAAAAAATACCCTGGAAGTACACAGAACTGCAGTAGCTCAACGTTTCAATCTCAAGAGTAGGAGCTTATGGGGAAATGTCATCAACTAATATTTCTATTTAGCGTTGACCTTCATTATTTTACTTTATTCTCTTGTGTCTGTGTGTGTATATGTTTGTATGTATGTATTTTATTGCTCATAAAGCAATCGATTTTTTTCATCCAACCCCTGAACCCGGCACTGTGGTGCTGGCATGTGGACTGATTATGTTTGAAGCAGCTCAACATTTGCTCTGTCAATTGGACGGATTACCAAAATTTGCTAGAGAAATCACCCTGTGCTTGTTCTTATTCATTTGCAAGAAATGCTCTTACATACTTTTGAATCCTTCCTGACCATGCTATTTTGGAAGATAAGTTTAACTTCTTGTGTACTACCTTTCTTTGTTAATGCTGTTGTTTTGTAGCTTTCCGCCACTGGCTATTTGTGATTAGTGTTATTTTAGAAGAATCAATATACACTTCACCAAGGGGAATCAATTTTCCAGCGTGCATGTGATTGCCAGTTTTATATGATGATTTGACTGAACTAAAAAATGCCCAGATAGCTGGTAAAACATTATTTCTGGATGTGTCTGTGAGGGCGTTGCTGGAAGAGGTTAGCATTTGAATCAGTAGACTGAGTAAAGAAGATGCCCTCACCAGTGCAGATGGGTGTCATCCAATTCACTAAGGGACCGAAGAAAACAAAAAGGAGGAGGAAGGGTGAATTTTCTCTCTGTTCTACTGACACTTCCATCTTCTGTCCTCAAATATTGGCACTGCTGGCTCTCAGGCCTTTGGGTTTGGACTGGATATGTACTACAGGCTACCCTGCTCTTCTAGCTTACAGAAGGCTGATAATGGGACTTCTCAGTCTCCATAATCATGTAAGCCAACCCCTCATAATTATCTATCTATCTATCTATCTATCTATCTATCTATCTATTAATCATCATCTATCCATATCCTATTTGTTTTCTTTCTCTGGAGAACACTAATACAATGCATTTCACATGCTTATGTAAAACCTCCCACAAATAACTTCAACATTTTTTTTCTGTAGTGGGAAAAGTTGTGATTTAAGGAAATTAAATAAAAACATAAGATAGCAAAGGTTTAAGTGACTATTGTGTAGTAGAAACTGTCACATGTGATATACGATATACAGAACCAACTAAAGATGCATGTTTACATTTTTAATGCATATTTTATTATACTATTGAATAGCTTAGATAACTGATACTGAGAAGGGAAATTTATTTGTCCAAAGTCACATATTCAGTACTTACATAGCACAGAATTCTCTGACAGAAATGTCAGCATTTGTACTATTACTTAATTACCACATACAGCTGACATTTGAGTGCTCACTTATGTCAATCTCTGTGTCAAAAGCTTTTGTTTTCTTTTTCTTTCTTTCTTTTTTTTTTTTGGTGAGGGGACAGGGTCTAGGTCTGTCACCCAGGCTGGAGTGTAGTGTTGTGATCTCAGCTTATTGCAACCACCACCTGCCAGGCTTAAGCAATCCTCCCATCTTAGCCCCCTGAGTAGCTGGACTACAGGTGCATGCCACCACACCCGGCTAATTTTCGTATTTTTTTTTAATAGATGGGTTTTGTCAGTTTGCCAAGGCTGGTCTTGAACTCCTAGACTCAAGTAGTCCACCTGCTTTGGCCTTCCAAAGTGCTGGGATTATAGGCATGAGCCACCATGCTTGGCGCAAGAGCTTTATGTATACTATTTCATTCAATCCTCCAAGTAATGTGTGAGGGCTTAATATCCATTAAGTATACTAAATAACAACAATTTCACCTTTCAAGAGCTTGAGAGACTTGTGCAAAGTACCTTACTGGTAAGAAGCAGTGCAAGATTAAAATTCAGGTGCACATAAGGCCATGGCCCAGGCTTGTCTGCGCTGCATTAGAAGACTCTAGAAGTCTCCGCATTGGTCAGCAGGAAGTAAGGAATTTTCAGAATTGATTTGGTTCTCTTGATTAATTAATTGGGTCAGTGGTTCTCAACCCTGACTCAATGAATCAGGAGATATGGGCTCCAGGCCAGATCAATTAAATTAGAATCTCTGGGGAGAAGGGCTAGGTATAGTTTGAAAGGTCAGCAGGTGAATATAATAATGCACAGCCAGTCTGAGAATCATTGCTCTGGTTGTATCTAAGTCCTACCTTGTTTTCCTCCTACTTGCCATCAACTGGTGAGTTCTGTCTGCAGGCCCAGCCCTGTTCTAGCTCCTCCTCCGTATGCAATCATGAGCCTCCCTCAACTTTGGTGTTCAGTAAGCTGACATAGATACATTTACAGGTAAGTTGCAAGTGATAGGAAATCTGGTCCTTACTGGATTGCACAAAATAGTGCTCACTGGCTCTTGAAAACTTTCTGGTACCAAATGTAGCTGACATCAGATTTCACTTCCACTAGAGTGGTACATTTCTGAGTTTACTATCAACACTCTAGTCCAGTGAAAGATGCTCTCCTGTAGCTGAAATGCAAGTCCTTCCTTGACTCTGATTGGCCTGACTAGCATTCTCCATCCATCCCTACAGCATCCACAAGGGATTCTCTGGGTGTGGCTTGGTTTATTCTGAGCCACTGATTCCATCTTTGCAATCTGAAAGTAGAATCAGTTGTAAGCTCAGCAGAGAGTTGAGGGTAGAAAGGAATGGTTCTTCCTCAACAAAATTAGCATATAATTGTCTTAAGAAATAAAGAGAATCCCTTCAATCTGATGTTTAGTGTCCATATTATATTCACCCGAGGACTGTAAAAAATATATTCAGTCCCCTCCTGAAGAGGCTCTGAATGAATCCACAGGTGTCCATTTAGCCTTGAGTGACATCATCTCCTTTCTGTTTCCCTCCCCATTATCTCTCTCCTTTCTAGAACGGACCCCAAACAACAAAATGCAGCCTGAATACTTCATTCACTGCTCAGATTTTAGTACTCATGAAAAACAAGATAAAATAAAACATACTGTACTGAATTATCTTTTGAAGATAATTTGCAACCAAGTCACTCTGGTTCATCTAGTCAGCTTAGAACTTGATTTTACATTAAGAATTTGATTAATTCTTTTCAGATTTTGGGGCCTCAAATTTCCTGTCTATAAAATAGTGAAATGAAGCTATATGATTCTAAAGTTTCTTCCAGCTCCAAAGTTCTGTAAATTCTATCCTAATTTAATTTCAATTTAGTCTATTTTTTTTCTAAAATAATTAAAACATATACTCATTGAGATTTAAGGGTCAGAGGGTAATTATATAGTTCTATTTTCCTGGGACTGTCCAGGTTTTCACCTTTGTTCCTAAGAGATTAGTAATCGTGCCATATATTATTCTCATAAACTTTCTGGTTTGGTTGATAAATTATATGGTCATTGTAGGGACTGTATTTTATGAGAAGACACAGCATCTTGATTCTACTACTAATAATTAATATTTGTCGAGCACTGACCATGTGTCAGACCATATTGTCAGTGCTTCAAATACTTTAATTCACTTAATCCTCATAACAACACTGTAAGTCAGGTAACCTTGTTAGCCCCATTTTATAGATGAGAGCAAGCTTCAGAGATGTTAAAAATCTTGCCAAATATCACAGAACAAATAAGTGCTAGAGCAGTATAGTCTTTTCCTCTCACACTTAATACATTTGCTAACTTAATTAGGTAATTAAAGTGAACAAAAATAACATGAATGGAATCACTAAATGAAAATATTGATCATAGGTTTGGAAATCAAATATAATATGGTTATCAATTATAACCCAAACTGTAAAGTAGAAGATGCCAATTATGAAAACCTAGTGTAGGCAAAATTCTGAAAAGAATAATGCAAAGAAATTTATGGTATCACACATGTAATATGTGTCTCAAGAAAACTATTTGTATCATTGGCCTTCCCACCCCAAATTATACAGTTTAATGACAAAATTAAATTATAGTAATGTGTATATGACCTTTTGTATCAAAATTTACCTAATAAAACATGTGATATGCATGTTTAAGAAAACTATCATTTTTCTCCTTCTTTTTGACTTGTGTTCCAAGCTCCCTACTTTTTTTTTTATTTCTTGCTTAAAGGAGTAGCTATAGAAGTCATTCAGTTACTATAAAGTTATTTTTCTTTTTCTATTTTAAGTTACTATTTTTTTTCTGCAGTTGTCCTCCAGTTAAACTACTAATGATTATTCAAATGTCTTGGACAACTGTTTTCTCAATTATTTGTTTATATGTATTTATTTATGTATTTACGTATTTATTTTTAGAGCAATGTGTGAAAAACTTGTCTAATTATTGTCTAAGGATCCCCAATTTAGATCAGCTACTTTAACTTTCTCAGAGAGTAATTCCAGTAATTGCTGATTTTGACAATTATCACAGATGAAGCTACAGATTAAGATAATATGAACAAGAATGTCTGAGAATAACTCTTTTGGACTACAAACAATTTTTGTTGCATTGAATAGAATACAAATTCTAAAAGAAACTTGGTTTAAAAGAATACTAGATCACTTGGACTCGGGAAGGGGAACATCACACACCGGGGCCTATCATAGGGAGGGGGGAGGGGGGAGGGATTGCATTGGGAGTTATACCTGATGTAAATGACGAGTTGATGGGTGCTGATGAGTTGATGGGTGCAGCACAGCAACATGGCACAAGTATACATATGTAACAAACCTGCACGTTATGCACATGTACCCTAGAACTTAAAGTATAATAATAATTAAAAAAACAAAATAAAAAAATAAAAAAAGAGAAAAAGAAAAAGAATACTAGATAAAATTTTAAATTGAACAATCAAAAATTTATTTAAAATATTGTAAAATAAATGTATGTACTGGTAAATATGACCTGTGAATTCTATGAGTAGATTAATATTTTGGAAACTGAGTTCACTTAAAAAAAAAACTTGAAAATCAAGTACGCAGTTAACTTTGTGATTTTCCCATAATGCATGAGTTCTTTTTTGACTTGAATTTATTGGCAGTAATCCTCATAAAAAAATATTGCCAGATACGTATTTTTTGCCCTAATGATTTGAATTAAAATGACTAGAGCTTTATTTATCTACTTTTCAGTTTTTCTAATATTAACTATGAAAATATACATTCATTTTAATTAAACTTGTTAGAAAACAAATGGAAGCATCTTTGTATATTTTAACGACACAAATTATTTTGTTATTGATGTAATTCTCTCAAACTGTAAATTTTGTTGCTTTTGCCACAAAGTCACAAGTCTGTCACATTTTTCCGTGATTGACAGAGAGCCCTTGAATTAGGCCAGCTGTTGGAATGCTGTGCAGTTACTGCAAAAGCTTTCTGGAGGCCTTGACTATCACATTTTCATCGAATGTGAATTCCTTTTTGTACGTGTACATATTGTACAGAGAACAGAAGAGCTCACAGCAGCCCCTAAAAGGCATCTGTTCTTTATAGTGAGATGAAGAAGCTGCAGAAGGTTTGTGGAAACTTGCTGAAGCTTGTTGTCACTTAGCAGGAAGTGTTTAGAAGTTTGCAAAGAACAGAATTACAATTTGTCAAACGTTGCAAACTTCCCAGTGAGCACACCATGTTTGATTTCACCATTGCTCTAAATAGTATTGCACTTTATGTACTTTCAAGATGACCAACTTTCCTTTTTGGTAAAATACTAAAATTTTCTACACAGGAATTCACAGTTACTCAGGTGAGACTCTTTCTTTTACTTTTAGTTTTTTTGGTGGAAAGGGGTGTGGAGACTATAGTGTAGAAGTCACAGTCATAGCAGTCTAGACACCTGCTTTGTTGATTGGGATAAAGGGAGTTTTCTTGTTTAATTATAAACTTTCTTCAGGTTTACAAAAAATTCTTAGAAAAAGCCAGGGAAGTGCAGGAACCAAGGTTTTGTAATGTGAATCTGTACCTAAAAGCCCCTAGTTTAAATCTCTTCACCACTACGCAGAATTTGTTCTTTGATTATTATATATACTGGACTAACTAGAATCAGCAAAGAATACATTGAATTCTAAAAGTTTTGACATTTTTGTTGTCAAATTCTCCTTCTCTCCCTTTACCCACATGTGATTTCTAAGTTCTTAATATTTTTTTAATAATCTATTCAACCATGCATTTTTAATCTTTCAGGGGAAAAAATTACTCTCTTCCCACCTCTCTCTGATTTGGTTGATTTGTTTTGGTCAAAAAAAGATCAAGTTGCTTTGGCTAAAGAAGGATTTGTTAAGTGTATGGGGTTCACCCAAAATAAATTAGTACAATAAACCCTCAACCAAGTAACTTAGGACTGTGAAGTATAAGAAAATTGAGTCACAAGCACCTTTTTCCATTGGAAAAAAAAATACTTTCAACCTTGTACATCAGAAGTATACACTGGACCCAGTATTAGCATGAAAAGGTTTTGGTGAAAATATAATTTTATTGTAAATAGATCCAGGTGCTGTGATGAATTGTTTAAACTCTGAGGTTTATTTGCCCCCCTGGGGCTAAAAGTACAGGCACAGGGACTTTAACAGAAACATTTAGAGAGTCATCTGCTGACTAAATAAGCTTCTCAATGTGGAAAGATTTCCTTCATTTTTTTCTACTGGCACATGTTGACTCATTCAAGAGAACCTGAATGATCAAATAAATTCTGGGGGTTTTCTCCTTATCTTGAATTTTATGATTTCATATTCTAAATAACTGGGGCTTTCTCCTGAAGTAGGGAAAAATTTTGTCTCCTGAAGTAGGGAAGACAATATTTTCTATTGTCTTCAGCTGTTTTCTGAAATATTGCCTCATGAATTAACACATTTTTGTATTAACTCTCCAATGTAGGTCCCTAAAAGTTAACACTATCATGTTTGGTAAGAGATTCTTTTGTCTTTCAGGTATTGAGTTTGAGCAAATGGAATGGAATGTGCTGGAACTGGTCCTTGCAGCATCCTCCTGCCACCTTGGGTCTATTTGCATAGTGAAGGTGGCCTGAGATGGCACTGGGCTCTTGAGAGACTTCAGGAACAAGTTGAGGTTTCTGCCTGTCATCTGAGTTTAGGTACCACGTATGAGAAAACCTTACAATGTTTCTAACATGAAATGTTAAAAATTGTTACATCTTTTTCAAAAGGGAGAACTCTTTGTGATTATTAAGAAGAATCAGCCAGATGCAGTGGCTCACACCTGTAATCCTAGCACTTTGGGAGGCCAAGGTGGGTGGATCACTTGAGGTCAGGAGTTCAAGACCAGCCTGGCTAATATGATGAAACCCCATCTCTACTAAAAGTACAAAAATTAACTGGGAGTGGTGGCAGGTGCCTATAATCCCAGCCACTAGGGAAGCTGAGGCACAAGAGTCTCTTGAATCCAGGAGTTGGAGATTGCAGTGAGCCAAGATAGTGCCACTGCACTCCAGTCTGGGTCACAGAGTGAGACTCTCAAAAAATAAAAACAAATTAAAAAAAAAAACCAAAAAGAATCTTAATTTTAAAAGTTGGTTGAAAATGTGAATCCTTTTTAGGTTAAAATGGGCCTTGCTGTTTTGTTTACTCAGGGCAAAGTGGAAAGGAGGAGACAATCACTGGTAGGTCTCTGGTATGCGTGTCCTAGAGCGGGTACAAATGACCATTTGATGAGTTGTTTCTAGGAACTTTATACATACCTTGAGAACTGATGAAAAATCTCATTAATTCCTTAGGAACATTACCTCCCTTAATGAAAGGAAAACAGCCTATTGGCTCTCTAATAGTAATCAAGTGAAGTAAGGATAATTCTAGACTTCTATTTTTAATCACCATTTATAGGAAGCTGTACTTTTTACCACTAAGGTGTAACCAGAAACTGTTACAAGCAATTTAATTGCAATGTGGATCCCCCTTTTCTATAAAGATTTCATTCTAACTTGGGATTATCTTCCTGATCAAGGAGTCTTTGTCAGATAATCCTGACATCTCAGTTACAGAGCAAGCAAAACTTTGCCTCAATGCTCTTAGGTCCTCTGGTTGGGCCTGAGAATTAAATTGGCATAAAATATATTAACAGGAGAAACATATACAGACTTTTTACATGTACATGGGTGCTGCCATAGGACAATAAAGACCCTAAGAAGTGGTAAAACCCAAATGCTTATATAGCAGATTGAATAAAGTGTGACAATTGTGGAAAAGTAACTAAAATGTGTGGGGAGGCTAAAGGAAGATAAGAGCTATTTTAACAAGGTCTGTTTGTACAGATTTTTTTTTAGTCTCAACTCCTCATCTCCGGTGACAAGAATGTTTCTTCTCTTCTGGTACAGGGAGCGTATCTTTCACATGGGAGTTTTTGTCTCCTGTTTTCAGGAAGAAAAGAGGAGATTAGAATGCCCTTCTTGCATTTGCTGTTTTTCAAGGGCCTTTAGCTCAAAATAATCTTTACACCAAACTAGCATATTTCGGGGTGACATATTCTGCCACCCATCACAGTCTGTGATGGTTAATTTTATGTGTCAGCTTGACTAAGGTAAGGGAAGTCCATATAACTGGTAAAACATTATTTCTGGGTGTGTCTTTGAGGATGTTGCTGGAAAAGATTAACATTTGAGTCAGTGGAGTAAGTAAGAAAATCACTAACATGGGCAGGCATCGTCCTATCCATTGAGGGTCAGAATAGAACAAAAAGGCAGAGAAAGAACGAATTCTCCTTTTTTTTTGAGCTGGGGCATGTATCTTCTCCTGACTTCAGATATCAGAGTTTCTGGTTCTCAGGTCTTTGGACTTGGCCCGAATTTCACTACCTGCTTTCCTGGTTCTCCAGTTTGCAGAAGGCAGATCATGAGACTACTAACCCTCTATTAGTACATTAGTTCGGTCCCATAATTGTGTGTGTGTGTGTGTGTGTGTGTGTGTTGGGAGCTATCTCCTTTTTTTTTTCTCTGAAGAACACTAACATGCAGCTTATTATACAAATAAACTGATGTTTAAAAACTTCTATGTTCATGTAAATGATTTTAAATTATGTATTAAACCTGTATGTTCAATAAATAATCTACCACACTTAAATTTTTACTCAATTTGAATTGTCTTCTTTTTTTGTGAGAAATTTCCCCAATATGAGTAAAAGCAATCAAGTTTGTCTACTGATCTTAAAGTTAGGTTCATATATAGAATCATTTTATAAAAATAATAATTGCTGCTGCATTGAAACACTGAATTCACTCCCTTCCTAACAAAACAAAACAAAACAAAACACAAAACAAAACGTTTGGGTGAGGGAGCTCTAGTTAAAGAGGTGTGGAAGGAAAGGCATTGCTACTGAATACATTGTTTCTGTTCATCTTTATTTTTTTACTCCCTGAAGTGAATCTCTTCCTGGAAAAAGAACAAGAATTTTCTGAAGGGCAGTCTGAGGTTGTGTTGTGGAACTGAGGAGGGGAATATACCTCTCTCACAGTTTCTGCAAAATAAGCCTTGGATCCTGTATTTGAATAACGAGCCACAGTGGTTTCCTTCTGACTACTCTATGGTCTCTCCAATGTCCACAATGCAGGGTTCTAAGGTTGATCTTTTATACTGGCCATCACTGGACAGAGTTAAAAACGGCCAGAAAGGTTTATGTGACAGTATCACAAAACATTGAAATACAGAAAATATAAACGTAATGTGATGAATCACTTATATCTATTGGTGCTCTAGAAAAGTTTAATTATCAGCTTTCTGAAAAAAAGCATGCATGTATATGTATAACTTTATTATAGGATGTTCTGATATAAAATATGTGTAACATACAATTTACAAATAAGAACAAAATACACAGTACCCTGTATTGCACAATGAACATAACTAGTTGATTGTGACTGAATTCTTATATGCAGCTAAACTAGCCTATGATGAATGAATGAAAGTCATTCTGACATGAATGTGTGTTGATATTTTTGTAAATTTGTTGAATTTCCATGCTGTAAGTGGTTCACAATGGGTGATTTCAACCTACCAAGTTGATGTAGAATGTAGAATAGGGGCCGACAAGGTGGCTGACACCTGTAATCCCAGCACTTTGGGAGGCCGAGGCAGGTGGATCATGAGGTCAAGAGATCAAGACCATCCTGGCCAACATGGTGAAACTCCGTCTCTACTAAAAATACAAAAAATTAGCTGGGCATGGTGGCAGGCGCCTGTAATCCCAGCTACTAAGGAGACTGAGGCAGGAGAATTGCTTGAACCTGGGAGACGGAGATTGCAGTGAGCCGAGATCGCGCCATTGCACTCCAGCCTGGGCAAAAAGAGCGAAACTCTGTCTCAAAAAAAAAAAAAAGAAAAAAAAAAAAAAGAATGTAGAATAGGAAAAACGGAAAAACCCATAATTGTGTCATTTGCACCATACAGATACAATAGACCTAAATAACCTCAAGATTGTAGATAACAGAAAAATGTAAAATAATTACAAAGTGATGGATTTTGAATCTGTATTACCATTTTTACGATGTAATTCATTTAATTATGTTTATAGCGTTTATTTTTTTATGATGGTTGTTTAGAAACTGGTTTGTAAAACTTTTCTAAATTTGACTATTGCTCTCATAAGCCTGTAGAAGCCAGTTCTAGCAGACCACTACTTCACCTTTTGAAAGCACTCACTCTCAATTTCAAACATTTCTTTTATGATAAGAATACTTGTATGGATGGATGGCCTTATATACTAGATAACTCTCTAGTTATATTAAAAGCAATCCCAGCCTTTAAACCTTGAAAAATTATGTACAGGCATAACTTATTGTATTGCACTTTGTAGATATTGAAGTTTCGTAGCAACCCTCTGTAGAGAGTTTGTAGTACCTCTGTGACTTCTATATATTCCACTTAAAATAATGAAATTTCAGGGAACTTATTGGACTTCTGCTACAACTGAAATATCAAATATAAGATTAGATATTCTCTATTTCTAATTTCTTCACTCCACACTCAAAACACACTGAGTGTTTTCTCATTTTTATTCCTCCCAATGATTGTTAAATAACAATAATTATGTATTCTCCAGAAAGACAAAACTAATAGGATATGTATAGATAAATAGAGATGTAAACAAGGAGATATATTATTAGAATTGACTTACATGATCATAGAGGCCAAGGAGTCCCATGATAAACTGTCCACAGGCTGGAGAACCAGGAAATCTGGTGGTATAATTCACTCTGAGTCTGAAGGCCTAAGAACAGAGTGGCCCACTTCTGTAAGTCCCTGTAGTCTAAAAGTTCAACAACCAGGAATTCTGCTGTGTGAGGGCAGGAGAAAATAGATCCTCCAGCTCAAGAACAGTGAAAATTTGTTGTATTTGCCCATTCGTTTACTTTGGGCCCTCAACAGATTAGATGGTTCCTATCCACATTGGTGAAGGTGACCTTCTACACTCCATCTACCTATTTAAATGCTAATATCTTCCAGAAGCATTCTTATAGACACACCAAGAAATGCAGCTGACCCTTGAACAACACTGGTTTGCACTGTGCAGGTACATTTATACATGGATTTTTTTCAACCAAATGCAGGTCAAAAATAGTGTTTAACTCTTATATGTGGGTTCTGCAGCACTGACCATAGAACTTGAGTATATGCAGATTTTGGAATACGTAGCAGGTCCTGGAACCAATCCCTCCTATACATCTAGGAACAACTGTAATGTTTTGCCAGTTATTCGAACATCTTTTCATCCAGTCAAGTCATCACATAAAATTAACCATCGCAAGCATCGTTTTTCTTCCCAACACAAAGTTCTTAGTTTTGCAAAATGTAATCATTAAAGTTGAGACTTGTTTTCACTCACTTCTCAAAAAACCAAAATGGGAAGTCACCTTAAATGAAATGCCAGGCTTCTTAAAACCTTGAAACGCTACATATAGACATACCTTATTGTATTGCACTTTGCAGATATTGCATCTTTTACAAGTTGAAGGTTTCTACCAACCCTGTTGTACGGCAACTCTACTGGTGCCATTTTTATACTAGCATGTGCTCACTTTGTGTCTCTTGTCACATTTTAGTAATTCTTGCAGTATAGCAAACATTTTTATTTTTATCATTATATCTTCCATGGTGATCTTTTATGTTACTATTATAATTATTTTAGGGCACCATCAACTGCATCCATATAAGATAGCGTATGTTATCAATAAATATGTGTCTTCTAACTGCTCCACCATCTGGCCATTCTCCCATCTCTCTTCCTCTTCTAGGGCCTCACTATTCCCCAAGACACAAAAATATTAAAATTAGGCCAATAATAATGGCCTCTAAGTGTTCAAGTGAAAGGATCCTTTTTATTTCTTGTCACCATATGAATAATTTATCAAAGTAAGCATAGAGGAATAGTGAACAATGACTTTTACTACACATTTTGATAAGAATTTAAATAAAACAAACTTTTTTTGTGTCAAGTAAGTTTTGTCATTCAAACATCATAACTGATGAAATAATATTGGAATGGATCTTTTAGCTAAACATGATAATTCATTCTCATTGTTCTGTAGTGTTCCATTGCAGAAATAAACCACAATTGATCATATGTTTGTATTATTTCACCTTGTTTGGAGGCTGTAATGAATAGATCTGCTGTGAAGGATTTTGTACGTCTTTGGTGTAGATATGTATATATTATCTGAGTATACAACTAGGAGATAGAATTGCTGGGTCATTGAGGAGAATAATTACTGGACCATTAGATATAAATATGTACATTTTTGGAAAACATCACCCATCGGTGGTTGTACCAGTTTTACTCCCAGCAGTCAACTTTGAGAAAGAGCTTTACCTTTTTAGAAGTTATCACAGGATCAAAGGGAATTATAACTACTAAACTGGAATTCTGGCACCAAAAACAGTTATCTATTGCCTCTGCCTTATCCCTTAATGCTTTCTTTTTTGGTATGGTTTATCTCTCCAATTGCCTTTTGAGATATTAAAAGAAAACAAAATACCTTTGCTTTTGTTGTCCCAAATCCCATAGAGAGCCTGGAATCCTCATATCTGTGGTACAGTACGAATTAAGAAAGTTCTGGTTAGCATTGGGGTATGTCCTTAAGTAGTTCTGATCCAAATTATGTTCAATAGAAAAATATGGAATTCCAAATTCCAGCATTTTTCCCTTATATATATATATTTACTAATATCTTGAGCCAGCCAATTTGCTAGGAAATTGTGTTTCAAAATCACACCTGTCTGTGATGTTCTAGATGTCTCCCAAAAATTACAACAAAAGGAACAAATTCGGACCAGGATCTTTTTCTTCCACATGTTTGCTATTTCCAGGAGTAAGAAAGCAGGGCCAACCTATCTGTTGTTGGTCTCTTGGAACAAGATGTTAATTAGCAATGTCATATAAAATTCCATTGTAGGAAAAAGAGTAAAAAAATGAGAGACCTAACACTTTTCATTTGGAATTCCTAACAGCACTTTTACAAGGTCTATACCATTTTGCTTAGCACTTTATGATAAACGAATTATTTTTGTTGTCAAGAAACATCTTTATTTTCTCCAATATATTTCACTTAGTAGACATGTGTTAAGTTTGAATCTAAAGTTGCAAATTTATTGGAATATTTGAGATTACCTATTTAAACTTAAAAAATCTGTAAACAAAATGAAATATTTTTTCCCCATGTGAAAAAGTGAAGGCTTTAAAAACATTGCACATTGGTCTACATTCATTAGTCCTGTGTTGCATTTTATTACTCTATTTTTTCCTTTTAAATAATTGTCTAAGATTTTAAACCTTACTATTCTATATTTCTATCTTTTACCTGGACAACATGGGTGTACTTCCTTTAAAAACATAATTACCAATTACTCTGCCAACCATAGCTTTTGCTGTCTTGTGCTATAAGATGATTCAATATGTAAGCAATTGCTTTGGAGTTCTCAGGTCAACTACCTGCTATTAAAATGGCTCCATGTCAACCTATGGCTGTATAATTCACTTTAAAGTTAGTATATTAGGTTAGAGAAAGTTCCAAGTTATTGTCAAAAATGTTTCCGACTTTCAGGCAGACATATGCCATAATTTTTGAAAAGCACATTGAAAAGAAAATGAGGAGAAATGGTGCCTGGGCTTGAGTTATATCAACATAAACATTTTTTAAGCTACTCTGGCAGAGGCAATCTTGTCTTAAGTCAATGCAAACCATTATAAAGTTGGGCGAAACCTTTGCTCGGCCATGAATGAAACCAGCACATGGCGTTTATATCAGGAAAGCAAAGAGTTTCGAAGGAATTGAGAGCCAAGACTGGGCAAGATTGCATGTTGGAAAATTCTGTAATTCATGGATCATTTTCTTTTAAGCATATGCATGTTAACGTGTCTTTAAAACTTCAGAGAAAACTTCTACTTTTTGATGCAAGTTACATGAGGTGCAGACAAAGAGTCTTATGATTTGTACAGGCACAAGATGCACAACATTTTGAAAATCCCAAGATAGCTTATGCACTTTTTTTTTTCTCCACAGTAGGAGTAGAACTTGAAGTTCTGAATCAGGAGTGTAAATGCATTGCAGTGTAACAAAAATTTGAGAAATAGTAAAGGAAGTACAGATTAATTACCTAGGATTCTATTATCACATCCCACTTGAGTTACCATTAACCGTAACACTGTGGGTTGTTTATTTAGGGTCTAGATACATGCTGGTTTAGAAAATTGCAAGAGGTATAAACCATCTTGAAATGTTAGAAGGAACAATATAATGAGGTCCTATCTTTATTGAATTATTTTTAATCCAGAATCAAATGTATACAAACACAACAGAGCATTCAGTAGTAATAGTATCTTCTATATTTCTGGAAGCAGAGCTCCACATAGACTAATTTGATCATTCATTTTTTTTCAACAAATATTGAGTATATGCCACCAAAATTCAATGCAACAATAGATGCATTTTGAGGTGGTCCTACCAAGCAGGAGATATTAACTGTCTGGGTTAATGTCATAGTTAAGTGATTTACTGACCCTCCCAGGGCCACCGCTCAGGACTCCTAACACCTTATCATGCTCTCTTTCCGCTCTACCATGTGCCTTCATTTTTAGATTAGAACATGGAAGCTGTATTCTCTGTTGCTAGAAATTATGTTTTTCACTAGAATAAAACATGTCTTTTAAGGGGCACTAACTTAATCTTACTGTGGATTACTAAATCTGACCACTCTTCATTATAAATGCCTCTAGAAGAGTACTTTTGAAATTCTGTTTTTCAACACCACTAGTTAACAATGGTCCACCGGCATTATATGATGTCTTCTTTGATAAATTGAAAGAAGACAAAAGGAAAACATTTGCAATGTGTAAATATAGGTTTAGTGAAATTAGGTGTGGTGTGGCTTATGTATTCCAGAATATATTTCACTGTTAAGTTTCATAGGAAAGAGAAAAATGTATAAATGTAAAGGTAAAATATATTTTAACTTCAAAACCATGCATATCATTCATATCTTACTTAATAATACCATCTTATCTTTATTCTTTTATGTATAAATTTCAATTTTTAAAACCACCAAGCAAAACTGTTTCAACATATTTTTCTATTGACATGGTGTTCATCAAATAAAGTTGTCAAAACAGCACTTTTCAGTTTATTACAGTTTTTAGGCCTGGGCGAATGTAGCACTAGCCCTATATTTTAGAAGCCCCTACAGTTTATAAACGCACCCCCACCACACACACACACACAATTTATTAAGGAACACATGCACATCAGCCGTTGGGGTCAAGCATCCAGTACTGAGACAGCACAACCCACATCTGCTCTCCTACTGAACACATTTTAGGAGCCCAAAAATGCTTTTTTGCCTTAAAAATGTAAAAATTATCCAAATGACATGAAAGTTTGTAAGTGGTAGCTGACAGTCAAACATTCCTTCAGAATGTGGAAGGACATGAGTGAGGGTTACCTAGGGTAAGAAGAAAAAATAAAGTTCTTGCATGACAAATTATTGTCTCCCAGTTGAATCAAGCATTTTTTTTTTTTTGCTTATCTTTGTATTTTCAGATCACAAATTGAATTACAGTTTCTGAAGGGACTATGAATTAGCAAATGTGGACAAATTTGCAATATTGGATAACTATTAAAAAGATAGGAGAATAGACAATACAACACTTAAGAGTTTTTAGATTTATTTTATGGGTTTTATTTATACTCTTGCCTCGCACCCCACAAATGTTAGAGGCTTGCCTCCTTCCGTTTAGATTCTATTCTGCTAAAAAAAAAAAAAAAAAAAAAAAAAAAAAAAAAAAGCCAATTTCCAAATCATGCCAAATATCTAGAAGAAAACAAGAAATTTCAGTGAGAAATCTTAGTCTGTCATTCAGGACATTCCATAGCATAATCCTGAATATCCTTGCAGTTTTATTCCTAGAACTAACTCTGAGAGAAGGATTTGTCAGCACGGAATGTGCTAAGGAAGAGCACACAGAAGAATCCAGTAAGAGAGTCAGAGAGCAAGACAGAGAAGGGAAAGAATCAAAGCAAAAGCACAATATGAGGTTGTGAGAGTCTCAGTCTGATTCCAAGGGGGAGCTCTAGAGTGTAAATTATACTTTGCATTTGGTGCTACTGTCAGCAAGCGAGCATAACTCTCATACTCTTGAGCCAGTCAGTCACTGGCGTGAGTGTGGGGTGGTGGGGATGTGTGTGCGTCGGGGGGAATCTCCTTCTCTTTCTTTACTGGCAAAGCAAATCCAATCACTCCAAGTCAGTTCTCCAAAGGGAAACCTGGAATTTGGGTAGTTCACCAATAGTGTACCCCACTCCTAGTACTTTCCCTTACTATTTTATGCCGTTGTGTGAAAGGATGAATCCTTTTTTCCTCTTAGAGTTTTGCCATACACGAGTATATCAAGTGCTCTGAGAAGGCCGCTGTAAATAAAAATGTTTAACCCCAAAGTTACAGAAGCTAGCATGTCTAGGAAGCATTTTGCCATGTATCTACCAGTATCCTTAGAACACATTTTGAGAATTACTTCTGTAGGATTTTATGATTTGTTTCTCTAGTGCACCATGGGTTGTCCTTCCTTTATGACTTAATGTGTGCTAGCCCTTTTGCCTAGCATCTAATTTTCTATTAGAAGGAATGCTGAAGGAAGTTGTTTCTAATTCTCTATAACGCATGTCACAAAACACGGAAGTTACTGTTGTTCTTTTTTTCTAGTGGTCTATTAATGCGTCACCTCCTTGCTTTTCTGTTCCCTAGTAACACCCACAAGTATTTAGGCTCCTAAGTACAGCATTTAGAACTACTGCAAGGCACAGAGGAAGGTAACTAATAATTACATAGTAAGTTGAATCAATAAGACATTAGTTAAGATTTTATACCGGATTTTCTCCTAAATTTTTACCTGGATATCTGGGAAAGAAAATGTTGAGGTTTATACTGTTTCCCAAGCCAAGAAGAAATGTTGTCTAACACTGCGGAGATTCTTCAGTAGGTAATGTGCTAAACCAAAGTGGCAATCTAATTCAGAGGAAGTTATCAACATAGAATGTAGGACAATGGTGCTGAGGAGGTAAACGTGTAAACAGATTTCTCCTTAGGTTTGAGGGTTACCAAGAGTACACATTGAGATAACAACGATTTAAATAAATGTTGAGTTGATGCTAAAAGAACACTACATATTTTTAAAGTCTGAAATGCTTTCATTTTCTAAAGGAAAAATATATAACTCGGTAACCAAAGTTCATAAAAAGCACTGCTTTTACATGCTGAATTTTATGATGACATATATAAGTACAATTTTCAGGGGATAAAATGGAACCAAATTGCTAAGGGGAAAGTTCTACCTTCTATTTTTATTCTCTTTATCGATGTGAACTTCATTAGGAGCTGAATGTTTTTAGGGAAGACTTTGTGTCACACAACGTGCAGGGATTTGCCTAAGAAATGAAAGGAGAAGTCAGTCATAGCCTGAGGAGACGGATACACCAAGGCCTGCCAGGGAGCATTGGCCTGACTGCAGTGGGTGGCTGCAGCCAGTGGGAACCGGCCACTCCTTAGCCCGGCCTACAGCTGTTGATTTCCTCCACCCCTCCTCTGGGGGTCTCATCCACTCCCTTCCTTTCACTGTCACTTAAGTTTGTGACCCTCAAATCTAAATCTCCAACTCCAAACTCGCTCATCAGTACAAAACCAATATGTAAATACAATTGTCACAAGTTTTCTGCCTCAGGTCTCTCAAATTCAAGACATCGCAAACCAACCACATTAACTTCTCATACTATTCCTACATTAGCTCTTTGGGTTAATATTATTGCTACTCTGGTTGCCCATGCTGTAAATCCTTTTTTTTTTTTTTTTTTTAAATTTTCATTGCTGAGTCTTTTCCTCCAATCCCACATCCTACTAGTTAAACAAAGTTTCTTTACTTTCAAATTTTGTCTTTTTCTTTACTTAACACAATTCCTCTAGTGCAGAATATTGTAAAACTCATTTTTCCAGCCTCAATGTCTCTCCCCTCAAATCTATCCTTTTCAGTACCATCAAGGTTATTTTCTCAATACCCATATGGAATACGGATGTAGCACCTTTTCTTAAAACAAACAGATGAGTATAGAAGTAAACCCCCTTGTAGCTCCTCTCTGTGTCTAGAATAAAATAAAAGCTCCTCACTGTTGCTTAGTCAGTTTTTCTGGTTTCTCATCCGCATTATCTCCCTATGTCATATTAGAAATCACTTGCATTTTCTAAGTATTTCCAAATATGCTGTGCAATTTCACACCTTCATATTCTTATTACTGCTTTAAATGACCTTCCACATTTACTATCTCCACCTGGGGAAGCCACATTTCTTTTAAAGACACAGTCAAAATCTTGTTTTTCATATGAAAACTTTCCTGATCATTCCATCATCTTGGATCTCAAGATATTTTGCTTATATTCCTAAATAGCACTTGCTTTTTATTAAAGCAAGCTGTATGCACATCATGATCTTATTAACCTTTGTGTCACTAGAGCTTAGTAGGTGCTCAAGAAATTTTTGCCAAACTAAGTTATTGAAATTAAATCAGGAAGATTCTTATTTATAGAGAATATACTTGCAGAATTGTCTGAGTCTTACAACAGGTGAGTAAATGGTGAAGCTTATGTTTAGACTAAGGAAAAACTCAGACGATAGCTTGTATTTACCCAAGCCATAAGGTCTATTTCTGTGTTCCTATTGATGTCAATGAAACTCAGACTTTAGATCTGTCTCAGATAATTTCAATAAGTATTTATTTTTAGAAGTTACAGTTTATTGTGATTCTATCATCCATAAAATAAAATTAATAAATCTTGTCCTCTGTACTCCAAAGGCTCTTGTTAGAGTTCTTGTTTGAGATTTAATTTCTGCAGGAAAAAAAAAAAAAAAAGAAGTTTCTGTGTGTGCTTTGTTAAAATAGCCCTCATCTAAAATAGCTTGTATTTACATGCACAACTTTGCATATAATTCAGGGGGAAAAAACAAGCAACTAGTCAATCAAACATATGAAAACAATAACAACCACAACTACTAAAAAATCCCCCCTGCCCAATTGCCCTTTTCTGAATCACACAAATATCAGATGGAAAAGAATTCAGATGTTCCTTAAATATCTTAGATACAGTTATATCCTTCTACAGTATGTAAGTCCCAATTGTGAGTACTGGATCTTTTGATGAAATAGCAGGGTCAAGCCTTTTGCCACATTTAAAAGACTGATGCAATTCTCTTCCGCAGGTTTTGACCACAATGTAAAATCTCCCCACAGTTTGACAATTGACATTCTTTAGCACAGAAGAAGCCATTACCATCTGTCATGTGACTGCTCTGAGGATAATGAGAATGCTTTGGACATGTGGGTTGGAAAGAAATGACTTTATTCCAAGTAAAATAAATCTAAATAATACAAATGCAGTGGGAGTGTTGCTAAATATTTCTGGAGACTCTTGAGGCGCCTTAGAAGAAAATGAATCATTTTAGTAATCATTTTTGCTTCTCTTTCTCCTAACTCTGACAATTTAAAAATATCATACAGGCAGAACCTGCGTTTTAAACTCTGCCTGTACTTCCAGGAGGGTGTCCGTAGGGCTTTGCCTGGAGGGAGGTCACCAGGAGTCAATGCAAATCAGGCCAGTTGCCTCAGGTTTCCTCCAGGACCCTTGCAGCACAGGCAGGTTTTAGAACAGCAACTCTGTAGAAAAAGGAACACTACTAATGTGTTGAAACAAAACAAAATAAGGTTGTTTATTCTCCTGTTTAACAGGAGGACAAGAATTTTTTTTAGGTCTTTAACCGTCCTGCCCAGCAGAGGTGATCGCTGCACTAGCAGGCTGTGTTTGCTCAGGGCTTCTCAGGTAGCTGCAATGACTGGTGTTCAAGCGAGGATGAAGTCTCAACTCTGAAGTTCTGCCTTCTGTCAGACCTTTTAATGTAATCTTCCCATCCATTCTGTTTAATAACCTTTTGTCCAATAGACATAACTTAAGCATAAATATGTGTCTGACTGCAATGAATTAGTTTCCTAACAGGTGAAGGAATCTTTGCCAAGATTCTGCAGAGATCTGGTCAATGTAGATAATGTGGTACATTAGAGCACAGGCTGGCAGTTCATTGTTCTATGAATAGATATAGATTTAGCATTTATGAGAGCCTTTGAATAGGAGGAAACGGAGCAATGAGTAGCAGACAGTCCTTCCTGGGTTTGATTTTAGTTAGCACTTTCACATCAGGTCAATGAATCTCTTGTCAGTACTAAAAAAAATGTGTACTCAAATATCAAAAGGTAATATGTCTTTCTTTACAAGTGAGTTTTTGCCTAAAACATTATTAATCCTATATAAATAACTTAAACATAATTGAAAGCCCATTTTCACCCTTTCTATTAATTTAGTTTTTCCCTTAGTGGAGGAAAATGTTTGCTTTGTATTTCTCCTAGTAAAGTTAAATAGCCTGATTGAAAATGGGCATGGAGAAGGGGGATAGGGAGAGATTTGTTAAAGAATACAAAATTACAACTAGATAGAAGGAATAAGTTCTAGGGTTCTTTGGCACTGGATGACTATAGTTAACAATAATATACAGTTTCAAATAGCTAGAAGGAGGATATTAAATATTCCTAACACAAACAAATAATACATGTTTCAGATGATGGATATGCACTAGATACGAATGAAAACATCACTATGTACCCCATAAATATGTACAATTATATGTCAATTAAAAATAAAATTTAAAAACATAAAACAATGCACTGACATTGAAACTTGTGTTCTGGTCTAGTGTAGCCACCAGCTTCCTCTACTTTGGACAAGTCACTTGATCTGTCTAGTTTATAGTTTCATCCTCCGTACTTGAAGAGCTGGAGTCCCATGATTGGAACTCTGGGCTTGTGAAGAGTTGGGGTCCCATGATTCCTTTTAACTCTTAGAATTTTATGAAAAGCCATCAAGATAATGATGGTATCTTTTTCCATCTCAAATTAATTATGCAAGATCTTCAGACCTGTTTAAATAATATTGTTGCTCATATTTATTAGAGATTCTTTTATGGGTACTTGCTTTTAGTTAAGTTTTAAAAATTATTTTTGCTAAGGTTCACTTGTGTTTTCTTGTTTGAATTTAATACCTGATTTGAATTTTCCCTGTCTGCTAAGTGATTGTTCACTTTCCTCTTTTCTCTGGGTCTTCTTTTCAAGGCCACAGCTTGAATATCAGTGACACAAATGTCTGAATAGCTCCTAGAGTAATTAAGGGCGGTACACTCTACAACTGTTTGAAATGCTTAGTCCTTTCTTCTGCCCATTCTGCTTTACTGTTTCCTCTTTTCGTTTCCATACCTCTTTCTGTGCACTCTGATGCTCAAAGCCTTCCTGATTTCCAGAAGTGTTAAGAGCTCTGCTCAACAGCAAAGTTAGTATTCCAGAGCAGAAGGATGCTGTCTCCTGCTCTAAAGATAATATATGAGAAGTGCTAGAGCCAGTGCTCAGCCCAGTACTTGTCACAGAACTGGCAGTCATCAAATGGAGCTCCTTTTCCCTAAGAGTAGACATTTCCTATTCTACTGCTTTAAATCTTGTTCACTGATCATGGCTTTTCCTAGATTTATAATAAGATTATAGGTTTAGTCAGCACTAACAAGTGGAGTGGGTGGATGAATCAGACATATCTGGGATCTCTACTTCTTACATGTCTCTCTTACCTTGTCCTGTCCCAGAGCAGCTGAAGTGGGCAGTTCTGTTTGGGCTCCAGCATATTTCACAAACACAATCTGACCACACCCACCTCCTGCCCGGGGGCTTCCTTGCTGATACTGAGATATAAGACCCCAAAGGAGCTGCTGAGCATTTATGCAAGTACAATCCAGAAGTCCAGATGCAGGGAGAGGAGGAACAGAAGACTGGGAGCTAGAAATTTCCACTCTGAAGAACAAATCTATGACCAACGGAGGCTAGATCGAGTGGATAATTTTTTTCCCTTTCTTAGACCTAGAGATAATTACCACTTTGGTAGTGAACATATGGGATCTTTATCACTCGATAAAGTGAGTTGCATTTGATACCAGCTCTGTAAAACATCCAATTATTAGTTCGTCTGTTCTTCTCTGGCTCACCCTCTCTCTCTCTCACTTGTGTTTGCCTGGGTTTGCACTCTAATAAAATATTCAGACTGAAGTTTTTGTTTCAGGCTCTTCTTTCTGGGGAAATCAGACTAAGATATTGGTCAATTTAGACAATATTCATGAACACATAGAATCATTTATGATCTGGTGACTTGTAACGAAATGGAATATATTTTGCACTATGAGATATTTAAGACAGTGGAAGATTATGGAGGTCAGATGTATTAACTAGTTATCAGTTCCTGCTCTAGGCCCATCATACTTTTTTTAAATTTAATGCTCTATGGCACGGTAGAAATACATTAAGATAGAAAACGTAGTACACATAAATTCACAAGGGTTTTCTCTTTTCAGTTTTGTAGATAAGAAAGAGTATTTCCCAAATGTGAAAGGCAAAAATATTGCTGAAACCAAATCTACTTTTTATACTTATTTTAAAAGATATGCTCACATTAAAATGCTTCTTGCTATTTCTACAGGGATTGGTAGTAAGAAAGATTTTGGAAATGTTGCTTATGAAAAAGGTTTCTAAGTTAATACTGGTAAAAACAATACAATCCTTTGTCTATACAACAGTTTGAATTTCACATTTGCCATCCTTATCTAAACAGATTTTTAGAGAAAACAATAGATATTCATGATTCAACAAATATTTGTTTTGTATCTGTTCTGTGCTATGAACTGTTTTATGTGCTGAAAATTCAGCAGTGAACAAGATAAGCCAGGTCCTTGCTTTCATGGAGCTTATGTTCTAGGAAAAGGAAATAGACAAAACAAAAGAGTACACAGATAAATGAACAAGATAATTTTTAAAGGTGACAGTTCCATGAAGACAATGGAAGAGAGGTGGTGTATAAGGATTGAGGGAATCTGTTTTAGAATAGGTAATCAGGAGAGATCACTGTGGATGTGGTTTGGGCATTGAATAATTCCTAGATGCTGACTGTGCAAAGTCTGGGGTAAAGATTTCCAAATGATGAGCAAAACAAGTGCAAAGGCCCAACATGAGGAATGAGTTGGTACAGGAGAAGAAGGAACCTGCTGTGGTTTGAGGATAGTGCTAGGAGCTACTGTGCTAATAAATGAGATCAGAGAGGTTAGAAATGACCAGAACCTCATTTTAGGTCATATTAAGGAGTTTTGAGTTTATTCAAAATGTAATGGAAATTCACTGAAGGGCGAATAGCAAAGAGTTAGTTTCATAGTACTCTTGCAGAAGTTGGAATATCAAAATAAAAAATAAATCTGATGATCACTTTTTAAGATATCAGAATTAAGAAGTTTGACCAAGGAAGTGATATAATCTGATTTATGTTTTGATCACACTCTGCTAGGGACATTTTCCTACTTCAAGTAAAGAGTAGAAGACTTACCTGGATATAGGTCCCTTTACTCATTCTTCTTTATATCATTGTTGCTTAAATATTTCCTCTATTTACATTGAGAACCACATCAGACAATGTAATTTTTGCTTCAACTGTCTCAATATTATTTAGAAAACTCAGAAGAAGACAGTTTGTTTTATGATCCATATTTTGGCTCTTTTTGTAGTTATTTCTTCATTCCTAATGTTACAATTTCCTTCTTAATTCATTTCATTTATGTTTAAAGAACATTCTTTTATAGTAGGTCTGTTGATGACAAATTGTCTTAGTTTTCCTTCATCTGAAGATGTCTTGATTTTATCTTTATTCCCAAAGAAGGAATGCTGGGTGTAAACTTCAGGATTGATTTTTTTTTTTTTTTTTTTTTTTTGCATTTCAAAAACATTATGTTCCTTCTTTGTGGCTCCCTTAGTTTAGGATGATAAACCTACTGTCGTTCAAATAATGACTCCTCTGTAAGTAATGTGTCATTTCTTTCACTGTTTTCAAGGTTTTTTTTTCTTTTTCTTTAGTTCTTTGAGGATGGTTTATGATATATCTTGGCATAGATTTCTTTGGGTTTACCCTGTTTGTGGTTCACTCTTGGATATATAAGTTTATGTCTTTCACCAAATTTGAAAATTTTTAGCCATTATTTCATCAAATACTTTTTCAGTTACACGCTCTTTATCGACTCCTCAATAATACGCAAGTTAGATCTTTTGTTATTGTCTCTCAGCTTCCTGATATTTATTTATTCCTCTTCAGTCTACTTTCTCTCTGTTTTTTGGATTCAGGAATTTCTATTATTCCATCTTTAAAGTTGCTGATTCTTTTCTCTGTATATTTATTTCACTATTGAGTCAACCAGTGAGTTTTAACATTTTGATTACTGTATCTTTTAGTTTTAAACTTTTCACTTTTCCTCTCTTTGCATTTTCTATTTATTTGTTGAGATTTTGCTATGTTTTTCATTTGTTTTAGTTTGTATGCAACAATTAATTGAAGCATTTTTATGATGGCTGCTTTAAAAATCAGCTATCATAATTACAACATTTGTATCATCTTGGCATTGCCAACAGTTGATTGTTTTTTCTCATCCCAGTTGAGATTTCCTTTGTTTTAGGTTTAGTGAATGATTTGCAATTGTATCCTGGACATTTTGGGCATTATGTTTGTGAGGTTCTGAATGTTAGTGAATCTTCTTTAATTCACAGGAAATCACCATGCTCAGGTGTAACATGCAGGTTCAATTGGGAGTGGATAGTTAGCTCCTGCTTGAGATCTGCTGTCCCAATTCTGGCATAAACAAAGTATTAATTCTTATCACCTTACTCTGCCTCATTGTGGAGGGTGGGGGTGAAAACTTTGCCACCTGCTGGTCTCTACTGATACCTCCCTGGTGAAAGCAGAGCTTGCACTGCGTCATTGCTTCCTGCTGAGGGTGAAGGTTCTGCTCCCTGTTGAGTCCTGCTGACACTGGCAGGGTTGGGGAGAAGTGAGGTGCCAACTAATAGTTTTACCACATTGCTGCTTGGTGGGGTGGGAGTTCAGCTCCCCACTGAGCCTGCTAACATCAGAGAAGTGATGTGTGTTTTTAAAAGATCACTCTGGTTCTGTATTGAGTATGGATTGTCTTGAGACAAGCAATAATTCAGGAAAATACAGAGAAAGGTGACTGTCAGTCTAGGTTAGAGACACTATCCATGTAGATCCACTTTAAACTTCTAGGAAACTAAATGCAATAATTGTTATCATTTCAAATAAGGCTCATGTCATGATGCCTTTTATGATGGAGAGCATCTTGTATTTAGATGGAGATAATTATTCGGTTTGAAGTACATATAGTATAGAATTATTTTCTTCATTCCATGCAAGAATTAAGGGGTGTCACATTATTTTTCTGGGAACAGACTGAAATCAGTGGATTAACATGTTCTGTGGCTCATTCGTGGTTACATCAGATTTCACTTAAGTAAAATTTACCAGGAGTAAATAAAAATATTATAAAAGATTATAAAATGACAGTTAAAAATTTGGGCTTTGGAATATGGCAGACCTGGATATAAGTCCCAACTTCCTGATTTATAGATATGTGACTTCAGAATAAGCACTTAACCTCTTTAAACCTCACATCCCACATCTGTTAAATGGGTTTGAAAATACTCATTTATCATAGACTGTTGTGAAGGTTAAGATATAGAGCGAAAGGCTGTGTTGTTATATTTCATTCTTGGAAGGCACTATAGAACGATTATTTTTCTTCTGAGGACATTTTTATGTCTCATGATTTAGATAATTTCCTCAAAGGCAAGAAAGATTATTCAAATCAGTAGTGCTTTTGCGTAAGATGTCACCCTGCTGATATATGTGTATACAAACAAATAGAAGGCACCTAATGATTTTATATTGTGCTGTTTAAACTTGTTGAATTATAATTTTTGGAGAAATTAAATACATGTTTTTTCGTGTGTGTGTTTTTTTTTTTTTTTTTACCAAGTTTCAGTGGGATTGATGCTCAAAGAATGGTGAATAGAACTAAAGGCAAACTTAACCAACTTAGACTAAGCCGGTCTTGGTTACGCAAGACTCTCGGAGTCTATGTCTATTACTAGAATAATTCTAATTAGGCCTATGATTTCTAAAAGTCACAAAACTTTTCTGTGTCTCTTTTTTTTTTTATCTCTGAGATGGCAGTGAGGACAGTTATTAGTTTTCTGTTTGCCACACTTGTCTAGTAAGCCAATGTCTTCGGTTCATTTGTGTGTTGATCCTTTGCTTGTCTGTTGATGAATGGAGTTTAAAGAGGATGAATTTGATTGTCTTTCTCTTACTTGACTAAAAATAACAAATGCTTAATAAATTCATACTGTAAGCAAGGCACTTTAGAAGCATCCTTTAAGATAGTGAGTTATCACATAAGAGTCCCTGAGATAGACTTTTTGACAGTCTCTTCAAAATCTATTCCCTCCCTCTTAATATTGTCCACATGTTCATTTCCTCTAGGCAGCCATGTGCCCAGGAAAGGCTGGTTCTGCCCTCTTGTTGGTCAAGAAGAGGCTTTTAATTTGTTTAACCAATTTGATGCCCCCCCCTCATTCCTTTGCCAGTGATTGCTTAGACATCAGCCTGTGAGACAATTTTAGTCATGAAATAGTCTTCTGCTAGGTTCCTGGGAAGGGCTTATTTATTCTAAAAAGGAGGAACAAAAAATGAATGTCCTCTGCCTTCTTCTGGACGTGTTTACATGTGAAACTCACAACTATTGCAGCCATCTTGTAGACATGGGAGGAGAAGTTCCAAGAATAGCCAAGAGTCTTCTGATGGTGGAACGGAGGTGAGCCACTCTCTGAACTAACCCAGCATCATACTTTGTCTAGGTTTCTTGTATTTTTTAAGTACATCTTCTTGTTGTGTAGGCCAGCTGAGTGAAGGTTTCCTGTTACTTCTAGCTAGAGGTAAACTGAGAAAGTCCCTATATTCAAAATGAACTAATAAATCACAGATGGAATGCAAGCAGGGTGAAAATAAAATTCCATAGTGCACTATATGAAAAGTAACACGAAGGGCAACTGAACTCAAGAAATACTTCAGGATTTTCTGCTAAAATGATATCTATTGCCTCTGTCTAAATTCCGTTTTTTCCCCTGATGCCTCATGGCACGCTGTTTACACTTTACGTATGCCATTTACATTATCACTTATAATATAGTTGCATATGATCGTCTTAATTTTCTAGCATGTAATCTTGAAGGCCTATATTTTTGCTGCTTATACAAGTGTGTACTGTTGTACAAGTAGGAACTGAGGAAGCATTTTTTGAATGAATAAATAAATATTATACAGGATTATAGAACTTCAAAAGAAAGTGAGGCCAGACTTACCCAAGTGAAGAGAGCTTATTCTACTTTATAAATACAGTTGAGTTAAATGGGAAAGGCATTACAGAAGCATTTGAAATTGTGCCTTGAAAGATCAGTGAGGTTCGAATTAGTAAAAAGAAAAGCCTGGGGAGGGTGTTCTCGGGGAAAAATAAAGAGACAAAAGGGATATCTAAAGCAAAGTTGTAAAATTGTCTAGTTTTTATGAGAAGTAGAAGTAAAACTGGAAAAATAGATCAGAGTCAAACTGGAAAGATCTCAAATGCCAGAATGAAGAGCTTGTCATTACCTTCTAAGAATTATAGAAGAACTAGAGATTGAAACAGAAGTATTAAGTTATACAAAAATGATGTTTTATAGAAATATTAATCTAAAATTCCTCCTTGCCTACCCTTTTCTATATGAATCTAAGGGCCTCTTTACAAATTTCCTTTATGACTGGGTACCTTCTAGTTGCATACATCAAACCATACCATGATGGGGCACATTTTCTGAATATAGAGTGCTGTTGATGAATATACATGATCATTGAATACAATACAACAGAATTCAAGTAAGAATATTCTCTCCGACCCTTCTCCTCCCCTTTGCTTATTTCTTTCCTCCTTCAGATCTCTCCTCATTCCAGGCCACTTTTTACTGTTCTTACTGGTAAAACAGTGTAATATAGACCCTCTGCAGTATTAATAGAGCTAGCTTTGCCATCAGATACTTGTAGCTCAACATTGGGCATGGAGATATTTAATATCGATGGAATGCTAATGGAAGAATGAGCAGAGCTTTCAGAAAACTAAAAAAGCAGCAATATCGTAGAAGATATGGGCAATGAGAATTTTTAACATTGCTACTAAGTTTAATACGGAATTTTGGGAAAAAAAATCAGGACTCTGTGGAGAATGTATCAAATGTGGACTTTTGCACCGTGTAGGTCTTGTGGCATTGAGTGATATTAAAACATGTTAAGTGATGGCTGGTAGGCTAAGCAATGTAGTCTGGTTACAAGCCCAAGAATACCTAGGCATAGTCCCAAGAGAAGTTTGTAATCAAATGCAGCTTGCAGAGAGAGTTTCAAATCTTACATGATTTTCATAATGAATGTTTTGGATTATCACAATATGTTTTCCTATGCTCATTTTCATCTAGATGGAGGGGGGATTTCAAGAATCCATGCCTTATACTTTTTATTTCAGTTCCTTAAGGTACTCAGAATTTCCTTGCCAGAAGGATCCATGTAAAAATTAGAATCCATCTTGAAATTCAACTAAAGACTGCATCCCTAAGTTGTTTCAAAAAATTGAGAGCTGAACATATTGTAATCCTCAGAGCTGTCCCTAGACAGACAATATTGCAGAAGTTTTTGCCCATGTGTCTTTGTTTTGCAAATGAATATGCAACATTACATTAGAGCAACAAAAAAATTAATCTTGGAATCGAAGAATCTAACAAATGTTGAATTGAAAAACAAGTTAGTTAACCTTAGAGAAAAAGAAAAGAAACATTTAGTAATTTATTAATGCCTCAAATTTTATAGTGATTTTTCCATTGACAGTCAAGGGAAAGGGGAAGGAACTAGAGACTGTGTATAGAATTAAATGCTGTTTTAAATGAATGTCTACTGTTGTTCCTGTAAATACTATATAATAAAGCTAAATTATTCAGATATTACTGAGAAATGTATTCTTATGAAAAGCACCAGGCACATAGCCAATCTCATTTCAAAACAAGGCAAAAAATAAAATAAAATTGTACCATTTACAGAAATCATGGCTTAGAACACCTCTCATGACCAGAATTGTTACAATTCTAGTATAAAATCTGGTGGAATTATTCTTTAAAATCTCATGGAAATATTACTATGAAAATACCTTCTAGTTTCATATGGTATTGTGGATAATCTAGAAAACTTTTGGTGAATCTATTTTTGTCTCTTTAAATTATACTTATAACAGCATTTAGTTTTCTTCCTAATCATCTAAAATACATAGTCTACCCTTGGTTTAAATGCTAAAAACACGAGTGAATTTTCTACGAAGTTTAAGAATAACAGTGTTTGAAAAGAGACTTAAAAATCAAGGTAAAACTTTTTTTTTTTTTTTTTTTGAGACGGAGTCTCGCTCTGTCACCCAGGCTGGAGTGCTGGAGTGCAGTGGCGCGATCTTGGCTCACTGCAAGCTCCGCCTCCCGGGTTCACGCCATTCTCCTGCCTCAGCCTCCCGAGTAGCTGAACTACAGGCGCCCGCCACCACGCCCGGCTCGTTTTTTGTTTTGTATTTTTAGTAGAGACGGGGTTTCACCGTGTTAGCCAGGATGGTCTCGATCTCCTGACCTCGTGATCCGCCCGCCTCGGCCTCCTAAAGTGCTGGGATTACAGGCGTGAGCCACCGCGCCCGGCCAAGGTAAAACATTTTTTTTACTTAATAATTTAGTTTAAAATGTTCCCACTAACTGTTTCTATTTGGATGGCATTACTGAGAAACAGATCTATTAATAAATAGTTCTTTCTATGAAATATCTAAATGGAACACGGTTGATAAACTACTAGTTTTGCCTTCATAGCCTTGGAAAAGAAAACCTTTTGCATTCTGCCTTGTGATACCTGCTGGCTGATGGTAGAAATGGTTGGACTAAGAAATTACCTTCATCATTTTCCACACTCCATAAATGATGTCAAATGGCTCTAAGGTTTGTCTCTTGCCACTTCTCTTTATTGCCTTTTCGCTGATCTAATTTCTCTCATTGCCAACCTCCTTTAGTATTACTACTTCTGGTTATGACATTTCAGACAATGAAGTGTGCTACTGAAATTTATTCTCTTGTTTAATAGATGTTTCCTCTATAATTCATTCAACTTTCTAAAGTGATTTGACGATAACCCATTACAAATGAGAAAACTGGCATACAGAGAAGTTCAGTGTTTTAGTCCTATATCTTTAGTGACCAAGATATAACTAGAATTTACTTCTCTTACTTTTTTTCTTTCCTTTTTTCTTTTTTAAGACAGGGGATCTTGCTCTATTCCTGAGGCTGGAGTGCAGTGGTACAATCTCGACTGACTGCAGCTTTCGTCTCCCAAGCTCCAGTGATCTTTCCATTTCAGCCTCCCTACTAGCTGGGATTACAGGTATGTGACACCATGCTCAGCTAATTTTTAAAATTTTTTTGTAGACATGGGGTCTCACTATATTGCCCAGGCTAATTTTCTCACTTTCTAACATGGCTCTCTTCCCATAGCACTGCTCAGCCTTCAATCAAATGAAGTAAATGGATTTTGCTGAAAACACAGTTCTTGTGAGAGGATGTAATACATTCAGCTCTGTATGCTGACCAGCATGTTCACTCTTCACTCTTTTCCTGTCATTCCCACTACTCCGTGAGGCAAAACAGCATTTGCTGTGGCACTGAAGACATATCCTGAGGACTCAAGTTTGAGGCTGTTTCTCCCAGGCCTGAAAAAAACCTATCACCAGCCTAGGCATTGTAGAGATCCTTTCAACTTTTAACAATAATTTTCTTCTCAGTAATCAAATTCTAAGTTAAAGTTGGTAGAGAATTTTAAAGAGCAGAGAGCTGGCAGGTTATATTGTTTTAAATATTTGTATATCTGATACACACATAGATAGGCTCAAGAATTGCCTGTCCCAAATCATGTATATTATTATTGCTTAGTATAGATTTAATGCAAATGTGTTTAGTAAAACATTTTTGGTGTTTATCTAAATTTGGAATATTAAACAGCTTTAGAATATTTTCATTTTCATTAATTTTATTGGTTATTATGGAAATAAATCTAAGTTCAGCTGAACAAACATAAGATATGTTTTTTAATTCCTATTATAAACATTATTTCAAAGTTTAAAAATCTCTCATGTGATACTTATTAACTTTTTGGGATTTCCTGAGGTGTACTTGTAAGTCTATTCATACCTACTGTGCCTATGACTCAAAGAGAAGTCAAATAAGGAAGAAGTTCCAAAAATAAGTAAGTGTTAGTGGAGGATAACACATACCATCCTAACTTTGTTTCTTCTGCATAATTTTCTGACTTTTGGTATTTTTTCATTTTTTAAAATTTTTGATAACCTAGTTTGTTCAGTTTTGAATCACGTATACATACATGGTTCTTTGTATGCTTGTGAATGATTTTTAGTTCTATAGCTCTTAGATTTAAACATGTTTTTCTTTTAAAAGAGAAGGTTCATCACCAGTTTTTATTAGGTATAATATCTAGTAATTTTATTTACAAAACTTTTACTTAAAAATGTTTATTAAGCTAATTATTAATTTTGGGGAATTTAAGCTTTGTTATATTTGAGAACTTACTCTTATATAAAGAATAGAAGATCATCTGAAACCAATTATCTATAGTGCTTATATGACCACTCCTTCGTTTGCTGCTTATTTTTCTTTCTTAGCTGGCTAACATGCTAGAGATCTGTGGCAAATTGCCTTTACGAATAAAATTGTGGCTTGTTCTTTCTATCTATCACCTATCTCATGAAAAGCCTGAAAATGTTTGATATTAATTGAGTCATTAAAAATAGTCTATTGCTAATGGGGTTTTCATCTTTGTAACTTTAATCAAAACACCTACAAAACACTTTGGAAAAAGTACAAATCTCATTTGGTCTGAAAATACGCTGTAGGCCAAAATTTTCTACTTTCTTTGTCTGAGAAACTATTTGGGGGCTAGAAAATGATTTCTCTTTAAATTCTTTATCTATATATCTTTGAATTTCCTGCATAGTCTACCTATCTCATTAGCTCAAAATTCTCAACAGCTGGTCTTTTACATGAATGTGTAATTACTTTATCCCCTTGTCATGGTCCTTGTTCAGAGTGGAAATAACTTTTGCTCCAAATAGGACTTCCATGATCATAGATTGAGAAAGTTAGATGTTGCAATAGCCATAGAGTTTACTTTCCATTGCATAAATGAAATAGAAAGTTTCATCAAATATTATAGCAGATTATAATTTACTTTAATTATTAAAAGCTTATTTTTATTGATTTATTAATTTTTTCCACTGAATTTTCAAATTTATCAATGTAGTTACTTATATTCTTGTTATCTTTTTCTTTTCTCTTCAATTGTACAATGGAGCTTAAATACCAGAAGCCATATGTTTTCCATCTTAAAATGCAATTAGGAACTGAGAAACACAAAGGATGTGATTATTCTGTAAATATTGGTAGATGACCAAATATTATAATGTTAATTTCTGACATGAAATACAGGAAGTGTGGCAAAAGAATCAGAAAAAAAGAAAAAGAGAGGAAAAAGAAGAACACTTTAAAAAGAAAGAAGAAATATTGTAACCATAAAACAAGAACAGGGTACTATAAAAATGGACATAAAGAAAGCAATAAATAAATAAATAAATAAAGCAGCTAGAAATTTAAAATTTAATGAGAGAAAAAATATGGGAAGAGATAATTGGAAGAAATTGAGAAAATCTTCCAGAAAATAGAGCAAAAATGTCAACAACATTGAAAACAGGAGAAAAAATGAGAAATTTAAGGGACCAGTCTAGTAGGTCCAATACCTGAAAAATAGAAATTGTATAAAAAATAGAAAAAATGAGAAGTAAAACATTAATTATTTTATTGGAATAAAACAATATTTTTTTTTCAGATTGAAATGATTCCTAAGGTTTTATATAAATGTTGAACTCACCACACACCAAAACATATCATCACAAAATTTCATAATCAAGGATTCAAAGGGAAAAATAGTATGCATAATTTCAGGGAGAAGAAAGAAACAAAAGAAAGCAGATCTACTAAAAGTTATCAGAATAAATCTGGACTTTTTAAGGTAACATTGAAAACTAAAAGTCAATGAAGAACTATCTTCAAAAATTTTCCAAAGAAAAAGAACATCCAGTTAGAAGTCTGCTTAGCCAGTATCAATCACTGGAGACTCAAGACTATTTTCAACCATTCACGTTCTCAAATAACACATTTCTTTACCTAACAAGATATTGGAGAATGTGTTCCATCAATCAAATGAATAAAACAAGAATAGTGAACACATGAGATTTGGGGAGCAGGAGCTCCAACACAGAAAAGCAATAAAAGGAAGAATCCAGACTAAGAGCTGTGTACTACTTGTACAAGGAAATTACCTCTAAAGGGTGAATCTAGAGGCTCCTGGAAAAAATCCTCTTTGAGCAGATGAAACTGATAGAATGCCTGATACATCTAAATATCTAAAGAGGAGATTTAGTAATTGATGAAGAGTTTGGAGCTGAATTAGTAATGAGTGTAAAAAGAACCAAGCAAATGAATAAAATAAGATATATGCAATAACTAGGGAAAACAATGGGAAGGGAAAACTAATTGTATTAATCCATTCTCATATTGCTATAAAGAATACTACCTGAGACTGGGTAATTATAATGGAAATAGGTTTAATTGACTCACAGTCCTGCAGGCTTAACAGGAAGCATGGCTAGGAGGCCTCAGGAAACTTACAATCAAGGCAGAAGGTGAACGGGAAGCAGACACCCTGCTCACAAGGTGGCAGGAGGAAGTGTGTGTGAGAATGAGGAAGTACCACACTTTCAAATCATCAGCTCTCATGAGAACTCACTCGCTATCATGAGAAATGCATGGGGAAACTGCCACCATGATCCAATCACCTCCCACAGGGTTCCTTTCTCCACATGTGGGAAGTGTGGGGATTAAAATTTGAGATGAGATTTGGGTGGGGACACAGAGATAACTATATCACTGATCACAGACTATTACACAGCTCAGCTTAAAGAAAAAATTTATTGTTGTGATAATATATACTCCGAATATTAATCTAAAGAAGTTACAATATAATTCCCATGGAATATGGTGGAATTGTTCTAAATATTAGGGGGTGGGAGGTTGAAAGGAGAGAATGCTAAATGCTTGTGATCTGCAGTGGAAGTGTATAAACAATACTTAAAACTGAGAATTCAAATTCAAGAAGAAGCAAAAAGATTATGTTCTTTAGAAATATGGTAAGTTATGCCAGAATAATCAAGCAAAAAGTATAAATAAAAGAATGTGATTAGAAACATGGTGATATATACCAACATAATTGGCTAAGAGAGATAAAAATTGTTGCTATGGAGGGGGAAAATTTGAAAGTAGGGGTAGGGATTTACTAATATTCATAATAAAATTTCTGGGCCAGGTGCAGTGACTCATACCTGTAATCCCAGCACTTTGGGAGGCCAAGGCAGGTGGATCACTTGAGGTCAGGAGTTCGAGACCAGCCTGGCCAACATGGTGAAACCCCATCTCTACTAAATACAAAAAATTAGCCTGGTGTGGTGGCACATGCCTGTAATCCCAGCTACTTGGGAGGCTGAGACAGGATAATTGCTTGAACCTGGGAGGCAGAGGTTGTAGTGAGCCAAGATTGTGCCATTGCACTCCAGCCTGGACAATAAGAACGAAACTCTGACTCAAAAAAAAAAATTCTGGAACTATTTGGTTCTTTTAAACTCTTTTGAATTTAAAATCTTATATAATTAAAATTAAGGAAAAATAGAAATAGGGAAACTAATCGATACAAAAATCCCAATAAACAAACCACATAAAATGCAATATTTTAAACATTTTTAATTATACTAGAGACAGTGTCACACTATGTTGTCAAGGATAGTCTTGAACTTCTAGCCTTTTAAGAACCTTCCAACTTGGCCTCCCAAGTGCTGGGGTTACAGGCATGAGCCATCAAACCCAGTCTGGAAGATATTTTTAAAGCTCATGGTTAAAGCAAGGAAAGATAATTAGATACAAGTGGATCTCTCAGCCAGTTGAAAAAATTAACATAGTGCTTATCTGTTTATTTAAAAGGCTTTGTTTTGAAGTCACCTAGAGCATATTTGAATGTGGATAACAGATTATATTTTTTTAATGTTTTTTTCTTATTTACTACCAATAGGTACTATAAGATAAACGTGTGTTCTTGTAGACCACCGTGAATTCTTGGGGAAACAAATTGGGGTATAAATGAACAGTACTGACATAAGACCTATTAAGAATTCGGCCGGGCGCGGTGGCTCAAGCCTGTAATCCCAGCACTTTCGGAGGCCGAGACGGGCAGATCACGAGGTCAGGAGATCAAGACCATCTTGGCTAACACGGTGAAACCCTGTCTCTACTAAAAAATACAAAAAACTAGCCGGGCGAGGTGGTGGGCGCCTGTAGTCCCAGCTACATGGGAGGCTGAGGCAGGAGAATGGCGTGAACCCGTGAACCCGGGAGGCAGAGTTTACAGTGAGCCGAGATCCCGCCACTGCGCTCCAACCTGGGCGACAGAGCGAGACTCCGTCTCAAAAAAAAAAAAAAGAATTCAAAACTTGCAAATATAAAACAAATGGAGGGAAATGAGATGTCTGGTACCAACAATTATAATAGGGATTTAGGAAATGAAAAAATAATTATTAGATCCAATAGCATATGATCTAAAATTATTTAATTAATGCTTCAAATGACCATTATGTGGAAACTTTTGTGCTCTGAGTTATATCAGGCACAAAATATAACATGCTCTTTTTTATGAAGGCAATTGAATTTATGTATGAGAGAATTTATTTCATTTAATAATTACAAAATACAGGACAAACCCCAAAATTGTAGAATAATTGAAAATGACAGCAGAAAGAATACTTTGTGCAGTTTGTAAAGAAAGTGAATATTTTTGGAAGAGCTATATTTGAGATGGGACTTAAGGAGGGGAGGGATTTCTGGATGAAGAGGAAGCAGAGGAATTTACAGATGAGGTGGGAAACAAAGGTGAAACTCATCAAACTGGAGTGAAAGGCACACATTGGCAAGTCATGGAAAGTGATACAGTTGGGAAAAATGATACAGGTGGGACCAGATTACTAAGGACTACAGGTTTTACTATACTAGATACTAGAAGTTATTTTAGGTTCTGTAAATGCACAATTAATAAGATTTTTAAGAAGTTAGCTTGGCCGGGCGCGGTGGCTCAAGCCTGTAATCCCAGCACTTTGGGAGGCCGAGACGGGCGGATCACGAGGTCAGGAGATCGAGACCATCCTGGCTAACAAGGTGAAACCCCGTCTCTACTAAAAAATACAAAAAACTAGCCGGGCGAAGTGGCGGGCGCCTGTGGTCCCAGCTACTCGGGAGGCTGAGGCAGGAGAATGGCGTGAACCCGGGAGGCGGAGCTTGCAGTGAGCTGAGATCCGGCCACCGCACTCCAGCCTGGGCGACAGAGCCAGACTCAGTCTCAAAAAAAAAAAAAAAAAAAAAAAAAAGAAGTTAGCTTGGCAAATAGTATAAGGAAAACAGAGAGGAGAGAGTCTGATGGCAATAAGATGAGGTAGAGGTTGTATGTATGAATTGTTGCAAGTCTTCATTAGAGCGGAACTGCAGAGATAAGTGTAATGAAACATTGAGAATTTGTAATACCATTTACATTTTATATTTATGAAGTTGGGTCAGAGAGAAAGGATTATATCATTAACTAAAATGGGTAACTTCACATGGAGAGTTTGATGAAAGGCATCTGTAAAGAAATTATAACTCATCTAGCCAGTTAATATCAACATATTTAGAAGACTGCTTCTCACCCTCTGTTTCTCTGGAGTGCTAAAGATATCTGATTGATCACTTTTTAAAAACATATTTAATGGGAACGACTGTATAGATAGCGGCTGGGAAGTTATACTAGGTTTTCTGCGTGAAGAGGAACATCTACAGAAAGATAAAGCTGGGGAACTGCCCTACCTATCCAGAAAAATCATATCCAGTCTCAAGCAAACGGTTGCTGAAAGTATAGTCATCGTAGCATTTAACTCTAGTTGTGCAGATAATAATGTTAGGTTGAATATCTGTTTAGCTGGCATAGACATGGCCAATTTTTCCATTGGTAGGGGTTTGCAAATAAATTATATCTTTGTTTTGTCTTGTTTCATCTCCATGGATTTGTGATTGCGATGATACCTATACAATTAAATGCAACCAAGTGCTTTGTGTACATATAGTTGATTCCTTTTGTTTAAAAATGTTAAGACTCTGAGATCCTTGTGATAAGCCAGACCCAGAGGTTAATTAGGTCGAAAGTAATTTGATCGCATTACTGCAGTTGAAGTTGGTGGCAAGCATGTGGCCACAATTCTGTTTAAGATTTAAAATATTTGTATTGCAACCAAGAAGCCTAAACCCTGGTCATGTGCTACATGTACTGGAAGAAGAAAGAAGAAGAGTGAAGGTGATGTCGGGTTATGGGGAGGGTGAAGAAAGAGGGAGGAAAAGGCATCTCCCACCCAGCCTCTATGGTGTCTTGTAAACTGCAAGGATAGGGAGCTTTTTTTGTTTTAGAGGTACAAATTTTTAACTTACAACATTGTGTTTCTTTTTATTTGGACAGTTTGTCTAAATTTGGTTTATTCAGTATAGCCCCAGACTATTTTGTCTCTTTGAACTAGATGAAATAATTATAGCTTCCCCCCGCCCCGAACAATAACAAATCGAGCAAACCTGAAAGACTTGTGTTTTTCTATTTATTTCTTTTGTGTATTTCTAAAAAGTATGAAACCAACTGCTGCTTTCTTCTAGTGGTATCACATATTCATAAGATTCATATCAAAAGAGTTACCGAAGTTTGACTTGTCTTCTACTTCCCATTCAAGTTTGATGAGAAATATTGCTGAAGACCATTAATCAGGGATACATGCTGCTCTGTGGTGAGTATGGAAATTTTTAACACTGTTTATTATGGCCCATGACGGGATGGAGTGTGCCTCCTTTTTGGTGTGTACAGTGCACGCCCTACCAAGGAACTGCTTCTCAGCTGGGAATTTTAGTGTGCCTAACTCTGACATGCCCTTTAGTACCAGGCCTGAGCAAACTACCTTGAGGAAGATTAAGTCCATGTCTGCTTGTGATACAGACATGGAGAAACTCATTTTTCACAGCTATAAGCATCCATCCAGAGGAGTCAGAATAAGAAAAGACAACACGGAGCTATCACTGTGGAATGAGTGCATTGGGTAGACCTGAGATACCTCTTTGAGCTCCCGTAAGTGAATACTTTCAGGAAAAAGGGTTCTGAGGCCCTGGAGTTTTGCATACATTAACTTATTCCATAATTTATAGTCAATGACTATTCATCAAGCACCCACAATATACCTTGTGATATAGCAGTGAAAGGTTCGTCTTTAGGGAAGAAGACAAACTGTGGGTGTGAGTTACTGGAATGCTCTAATATTTACTTTGTTGATATGGCAGGCAGTTAGAAACAGGATATGCTTTACTACATATTCAAAGAAAAAAAAACCTGGAAGTAAACACTGAAAATGTTAACATTGGTTATTTTGAAATAATGGGATGATGGGTGATGTTTATTTTCTCCATTATTTCCTTCCAAATTTCTAAATTTTTTATAACATGTATTATTTTTATATTCAGAAAATTGAAAGCTCCTGTTAATGTTTTCCCTTACAGTGTGGAATCCAAATGTTTGAGCTAAAGTTACCAGGAGAGCTCACAGGCCAAAGTGAGTTTAGCCTGGGATTCCGAGTTGTTCCCTGGAGTCCATCTGGGCAGGGCAAGGACAGAGGCACAGTCTCTATGTAAATCATGAATTAATGTCAAGCTAAAAAGAGTAGTGGGAGAGAGCTGGGAAGGCAGGATAATTCACAGCCTGAGTCAGAGCTGGGTCAGGGCTCAGGAAGGTGTCAACTCAAAGTTCCATCGTGAGCTTTCCCAAGCCCGTGGAGCCTGATTGGCAACTCTGAAATCCAAGAGCTCTGCAACTTTTCAGAGCTTTCTTTTCATTTGACAGTAAAATCTAATCTGACTTCTACTCATTTGGTGGTAAAATTTTACCTTAACTTACATGATGCTGTTATAGGCCACTTATAATTGTGTTTAATTTTTAGATTCTGCTCAGACATGCTGGAGATGTTAGATAATATGTATTTTATGTTCCATGTGACCTTTCTAAAACCCACAAACATCTGATTCTGAAACATAAACGACCCCAGGGTTTTAGAGAAGTTATAGTAGATGTATCTATTTGACATTTCTCTCTATATATACTGAAGTCACTTCCAATTCACATTTTCTAAAATAGAACTCACCTTGCCCTTCAAACCTGCTTTTTCAGATGTTCTATCTCTGTTCCTTTTGTGGCTATCCTCCCAGATACAGAAACTTAAAACTAATATCTTAATGAGACCCTTAATGGTTAGTATTATCTACAGCTGTTAGTCTTCCAATAGGACATACTATCCCCAAATTTTTATTACTCCAATCTCTCATTTGCATTCATGACAGAGTGATCATCTGAAACATGTGGTTTCCAAGCCTTTAGTAGCATCCAGCTTTCTACCAAATTAATAAAACACCTCACCCTGGAATTAAGGACCTCACCTCACCATATGCTCCCAACCTCACCTCTCTAATAACCCTCTGGGGGATTTTTTTTTTTTTCCCCTAGAGAATCTTAGTCTATACTCCTGCCTTAAACATATTTAGATTTTCATATTTTACTCACTGCTAATACCATCTCTGTCCACTGGAGTAATCTTTAATTACAGCAACTAATATATTATATTTTCCAAGTGAAAACAGCACCTCCTCCATGAAGCCTTCTATAGTCAGCCACAAGTGACTTGCAATCCTTTGAACTCATACTATATATTAACTGCCTGTTCCATGTGAAAAGTATATCCAGCCTTGTTTTGTCTATATTCACGTATTGGTGGATACTTAACCCAATAGCAGAGCATATAGTTGGCCTTCAATAATGTGAATTTCCTTCTACATAAATATGTAATATTGTTAATATCTAGTATCTCCATATTCCCTATAGTGCTTATAGTACATGTTCAGTAAATATTTGTCAAACACTGGGATGAAACTACTATAAAAGTGCAAAAAGTGGACTCCTATTCCAATAACTAGAATCTTCCCCTAAGATGTATATAATACTCTTCATTAACTTACAAAAGTCCCATAACCATAACATGTGAGTATAATCCTTTGCCTAGATATGTTATTTTGGTTAAGAAGTCTGGAAATCTCATGAGCTCCAAGAAGACTTTCTAAAGAGCATTCTGTAAAGCCCCTGCAAAAGCTATCTTAGCAAAATTTCCCACACCAATTAAATGTGCAAAAATGGCTTACATGGAGATTAACCTCTGGGTTTAAGGGTAAGTTGACTTCCTCATTTCATTTAAAATAAGTTACTTTCCACTGGATTGGAAAGCCAAATAAGGTCAAAAATTGAATTCACTAGAGGCTGCTTGTTAAGAAAAGTATGTGGCAAAAGCATTTATTCTGTAAAGACATTTTTAATCCAATGACAGACAATCACTTAAAAATTAAAATGGGTATTTGGAAGATAAATAAAGGGCAGGAATAAATTATCAAGCATGGAGTATGAATAATGATAATTTTATAACAGATGTTTATCCTTTTTATTATTTACATTTTATTAGTGATTGTATTGAAAAATTATTGTTAAAAAATATTTTTTTATCCAGCAGGTCTTCAGTGATGAGGGAAACAAGATGTTTTCCAGCAATTACTTTTGTTAGTTACCGATCAGTTTGAAGCTTTTTATTATGTTCCATGTACAGAGAAAATGATTTCTCTAGAGGAGTCTGATCCCGCAGACACAGTTCAGAATAGTGAAGTCTTTGGGCTTTCTGTACTAGGCCATTGAGTTATGCCTCGAATCCTTTGGGAGATACCAACAAAACGTCTAGGTTTAAAGTCCTTCTGTTCCAGCTTCCATGGGTCTGTTGATAGTACTCTTATTATGCAATAGAATTGAGCAGTTTTAATAATGTCTCTTCTTTTTTGAAAGTTTATCTTCCCTTGGATTTCTGATCATTCCATTCTTCTAGGTCTTCAACTTTTAAGGCTGCTTTTCCCCAATATTCTTTCTTCTCAAACCAATGAAATCCCTTCTACGTACCTACTCCTTTCCTTTGGGACATCTCACACTCTTTAATGATTTTCAAATGTGTGTCCTTGCCTTATCTCCCTTTCCTAAGAAGTCACACGACCTGTAAATGGTGAAACTGGGATTTGAACCCAGGCTTGTAGACACTAAAGTCCAATTTCTCAATCAAAACACTAACCCTGTAGGTTATGTTTCACTATTATCATTGCTGGCATTTACTGAGTGCCTTGATTTGGTGATACTATGTGCCAGTCACTGGATTTAGATCCTTTCCATATGCTATGCTAATTTTCATGATAGGCCTTTAGTATTGTTCCAGTTTCCCAGGTGAAATTTTATGCTGTGGGTGTGGTCCATCAGAACTTAACGAGTTGTCATCTGCATTTTTAGTAAGATCTCAAAGGCAGGCATAGTTCTGGAGCACAGTTACACGCTGCTTTAAAACATTAGCACGCAAACTCAAATGTCTACATCAACGGAGTAGGTAGCATAAATAAGCAAATTAGGCTTTAAGACAATAGGGACTAGTAAGGATTGTGGAAAATGAAGAGGTGATCCCCCATCTGAAGTCATCCAGGTTCAGTTTGTAATGTCACTGTGTAAGTGAGCATGAAAGTAAGCCAGCCCACAGGTGCACACACATACATACATGCACACACACAAACATATGGGCATGCATACTCAGATGGACAGTTTGCAGTCCCTTCAACTATCACTTTCCCTTTTCTTTCACAAGCAAAATTATTAGGTAGAATAGATAGATCAACAAATACATACTGCCATTTGGGGGATGAATGTGAAGTGATTGGTTTGCATGTATTCATATTTAGAATCTTAAGACTAGTCTGATAAATGTCTGATGATCACTTTTCAGGAGTGTCTGCTTCAGTTGAATTGTTTTATTTAGGGAGTCATGAAAAACAAGCTTTAGTACTTTCTCAAAGAAGAAAAAATAGATCATGAATTTCTTTCTTTTTTTATCAGATGATAATAATACATAGCTTGAGAGCACAGCAGTTATCTCTCCACCTGAGGACTGACCCGAGGCTCCACTTTGAGATTGCGACGTGGTGCTCACTGTGGCATGGACAGTCAGCAGGCCAGACAAAGCCCCCCACTCGCGGTGCAGAACGCCATGGGTGACTCCCTTGCTGCTTGGTTTTTCAGTACTGGCAGATGGGACCTCATTGTTTCAAAGTTTCAGTTTGGAAAATTCAGACATTAAGGGTTAATCTACATTTTAAAGTAGTCGTCTTCGAAGGAAATTATGCTATAAATGAGAAACCTGTGTGGAGTTCTGGGTTCTTTATGTTAGCTTTGGCAGGGCCAGGAGACTGTTTTGATGATAGAGACGGCATTGGAAACCTGTATTTTATCTCGCAGGAAAACGAAGCAAATTTAAAACATTCCGCATTTGCCTTTTGACACCCCATAACCAAAAGATGAACTTTAATTTCTGGGAGGCCTCCCAGTGATTAATGCCTTTACGTTTATGACGTGAGAAGAATGAGCCGTATGTTACAGTTGGTCTTCTGTCCGTTTCTGAAGACAGCCTGTGCCAGGATTTTGATGTGCACTCGCGTTCTGGCACCAGGCTGCACACTTCTCACCCAGCACAGAGCCAGCTCACAGATCCTGTTCGGCACAGCGACTCCAGACATACAGCATGAATTTGAAGGCGGCCTCCTCAAATGTGGCAGGCACAGTCTCCCTCTTCCTATTTGGAGCCTGTCTGTGGGGCTAGGACCTCTCTCAGCTGCCTGTAAAGCGGCCTTGGAGAGCTGCTTTTGCTAGCTACTTATTGCCACAGTCTCTGGGAAAGGGGGGCGTGGCCCTCCAGGGCAGCTTCACAATTGTTTTCTGTTTCCTACCTTTGCTGGTAAAAGGAAACTGTTACTTTGCTCTTTTCACATATGCCTTAGAAATCATATGTTTCACTCTCTTGGAGGGGACAGTATTGGAGTGAAGACCTTTGGGGCTTTCTTTAATTCCTGCATCTCCTGTGGGAGACGAATGACATTCACTAAGCCATGTGTGGTAGCTGTGAATGCTGTCTACCAAAGATTTTTGGTTCTCCCCCACTTTATGGCTCCTGTTACGATGGTACTTCCTCTTCTGTGTGTAGCCACATAACTTGCTTTGTTCAATAAATATGGATCAAAAGTGACATATGTCACTTAGGACTGTAAACGTTAAGAGCTGGTGAATAAGTTACCACTCTCCCTTCTTGCTGCTGCCGTGATTGAAGAAATCCCAGGTTGAGATGCGGTGTCTGTCAACCTGGGTCCCTGACAGAGTCTGAAGAACAGAGCATCCTTGCCCTCCAGTGTCAGACACATGCCATGAGGAAAAAATACATGTTCTTTTGTTAACCACTGTGATTTGGGGATTGTTTGCTACTGCATCATAAGTAGAGCCACTGCCCTGAAGCTCAAACAGTACAAAGACAGGCCCATCCCTTTCTTGTTTCCCTCTTCCTTTTTAGGTATCTATAACATAGGTGAGTTTCTTCCATGTGGAAAAGGGACAAACAAAGTTGGCTTTAGCAGGTCCACCATCTTCCAGCTTTTCTCCCTGGGACAGGCTAGAGAGACCAAAATCTAAATCAAGAAGGGAGATAGGTAAACCTGCTATGTTCTTTAATTAGCTTTATTTACCACGAACACATTTAATAGATTTTCATCCCCCTCAATTCTTGTTCATTACTTTTCACTTTGGTTGGGAGTACACAGGTAGGAAAAGTGCTGATGACTGTTTTCCAAAACCTCCAACACATTGTATAGCACACCACTTATTCCTATATATAGACAACAGGTATAGCATAGCATGCTATTTGTGTTGTTTCTTAAAGTCCTGAAATGAGAGCAGCCTGGTGGCTTATAGAAGTGGTAGACAGGCTGGGCGCAGTGCTCACGCCTCTAATCCCAGCACTATGGGAGGCCTAGGGGGGTCAGGAGTTCGAGACCAGTGTGGCCAACAAGGTGAAATCCCATCTCTACTAAAACTATAAAAATTAGTCTGGCGCAGTGGCAGGCACCTGTAATCTCAGCTGCTCTCAGCTGCTCGGGAGTCTGAGGCAGGAGAATTGCTTGAACCCGGGAGGCAGAGATTGTAGTGAGCTGAGATGGCGCCACTGCACTCCAGCCTTGGCGACAGAGTAAGACTCCATCTCAAAAAAAAAAAAAAAAAAAAAAAAAAGTGGTAGGCACATTTCTAAGATGGGCCCTAAATTTCCAACCCCAGATGTGCATATTCTTTACATTACCCTTCCTTTTGGTGTATGAATTAAAATATCATTTGTGAGCCGGGAGCAGTGGTTCATGTCTATAATCCCAGAACTTTGGGAGGCTGAGGCTGGCAGATCACTTGAGGTCAGGAGTTTGAGACCAGCCTGGCCAACATGACGAAACCCTGTCTCTACTAAAAATACAAAAACTAGCCAGGCGTGGTGGTGTGCGCCTGTATTTCCAACTACTTGGGAGGCTGAGGCAGGAGAATTGCTTGAACCTGGTAGGTAGAAGTTGCAGTGAGCCAAGATCATGCCGCTGCGCTCCAGCCTGGGTGAAAAGAAAAGAAAAGAAAAGAAAAGATCATTTGTGCACAAATGAAACATTACTCCCATGGTTAGGCCACACTATATAGCAAAGGTGAAAAGATTTTGCCAATGTAATTATGGCCACTTATCAGTTGAGCTTGAGTTTCCCAAAAGGGGATTACCCTGGTTGAGCCTAACTTAGTCCGGTGAGCTTTCTTCTTTTTCTTTCTTTCTTTTTTTTTTTTTTTCTGTGGTGGATTCCCGCTCTGTTGCCCAGGCTGTAGTGTAGTGTCATGATCTCGGCTCACTGCAACTTCTGCTTCATCGACTCAAGTGATTCTCTTGCCTTAGCCTCCCGAGTAGCTGGGATTACAGGCGCCTGCCACCACCCCCAGCTAATTTGTTTGTGTTTTTAGTTGAGACAGAATTTCACCATGTTGGCCAGGCTGATCTTGAACTCCTGATCTCAGGTGATCTGCCTGCTTTGGTCTCCCAAAGTGCTGGGTTTATAGGCGTGAGCCACTGCACCCAGCATCAGGTGAGCTTTTCAAACTGTTGATTAATAAATTTATTATTGTTTGAATCTACCAAATTGTGGTAATTTGTTATTCAGTAACAGAAAACTAATACAAAAGGAACATGATTGGACAGGTTTTTTTTGTTTTTTGTTTTTTTTAAATATATCTGGAACTGGGAGTGTTGTCTTCTCATGTGGCCAAGATAGAACTGCTGGTGAGAACCTCTATGCCCCACCCTTCTCTCCTTAAGCAATTCAGAAGGGTGATGGAGACAGAGCACAGTCTCTGTGACAATGGACAACCTTGTCCTTCAGCCCAGTGCTGGCTGTGAGAGGAAATGGAGATCTCCCTGAAGACTGTTGAGTTTCAGTGGTTATTAAAAGTGACAGAAACTCAAGTATCCGATATCAATTAGGAGACCTTCTTTCTTCAAGATGACAAGTCTGAGTTCCAGCACCAGCAGAAGGATGTTTTACTTGATATCAACAGCAAGAATCCATGGAATGAATCCCTTAGGTCATAGTAAGAACACTGATTATTTTAAAATTTATCACCAAGAAGCCTCTCGAAGAGAGTCATGCTGTTCTGCTTGATAAAATATAAACTCAAATACATTAAATATTAAATAATATGTTTATTAGTTACAAACAGAATGTATTTGTGGGGTCTGATAATAAAAGCCTTTTCATAAATTTGTGTTCATTCATTTTAGTCTTTTTTCTGACAATGGATTGCCAGTTGTGTTTCCGGCATTTCTACCCTTGCCTCTCATCTGCAGTTTTGTTCTGGGGACAAGAAAAAAGATTGCTTCATCTTTCTTTCACTGTACTCTCCTGCACCTTTTGGGGCAAGGATGAATCTCAAAGAGACTGAGTCATAAATGGGGAGTCATAGCTGCAATGATTCCTCATACCTGATACTCTGTCCTAGAGGCAGGAGAAATGTGTTCAGCTGGGAGAATAAGTGAGTTTGTGGGGTGAATTCAGAAGCCACTGCCCTTGACCCTTTTTACAAGTATTCAGGGAAGTCTTGGAGTGGCTAATGGTGGTGGTGGTAAAGAAGTGAAAAGGGGGCCGGGCACAGTGGCTCAAGCCTGTAATCCCAGCACTTTGAGAGGCTGAGATGGGCAGATCACGAGGTCAGGAGATCGAGACCATCCTGGCTAACCCGGTGAAACCCCGTCTCTACTAAAAATACAAAAAACCTAGCCGGGCGATGTGGCTGGCACCTGTAGTCCCAGCTACTCGGGAGGCTGAGGCAGGAGAATGGCATAAACCCGGGAGGCGGAGCTTGCAGTGAGCTGAGATCCGGCCACTGCACTCCAGCCTGGGCGACAGAGCGAGACTCTGTCTCAAAAAAAAAAAAAAAAAAAAAAAAAAGAGAAGTGAACAGGAGTAACTCATATCCTCCGAATCTTCAGAAGATCACATCCGTGCGGGGTGAACGGGGGTTACATTAGTGTTGTCTTCTGAGCACTCAGAGGACATGAGTTACCCCTGTTCACCTCTTAAAAAATAAAATGTAGCTGTTGATGTTTTTGATATCCTCAGAAATAATTATTCTTCTCTAAGAAAGAAGAAATCAATCTAAGGGAAATTCTATTCTTCATGAACTGCTAAGGTCTTTATGCTCTTCTACATTCAAATCAGTCAATGATCTCTATGGTTTTATCAATAAATTCTTGCTGGTTTTATCACACTAAGAATGACCATATACATTCTAAATCCAGCTCAGGTGATTTTAAGCAGATTTAATAAGTGATCACGAAACAAATATGGTAGTTTCACATTTTTACTTGTAGAATTTCCTTTAAAGGGTTTTAAGATTCAAAAGCTTTCCAACTTTGCCCTTCCTTCTTCATGTTTTCTCATTTTCCATAGAAAGACACAATAGAAAAACCAGAAAATGTAAATATAGGACAATAGCTGGATAAAACCTGTTAAGAAAACTGACTATAAATGGTTTACAATATAGTACTATCAAAACAAACATTCCCATCACCAAACCATGTGTAAATTAAATTTTCCCGACAGTGAATCTGAAGGTGTTCATCCTTCCTTGCACCCTTTTCCAGTTTCTGCCTTTCACATGTAAATGGTCATGAAGCCCAGCAACTCATCTGCCATCCTTTCTCTCTCATCTGTCTCCTACCATTCAAGGCTAGGCCCTCGTGACCTCAAATGTGCCCTTTTTAATTATTTCCTAACAAAGCATGCAACTTCCAACTGCTTGAGCCCAGGGTCCCACTTTCAGTTTGGACTCATCTCATGACACACAGTCTTCTCTGTAGGAGGCTCTGGGGCCCACTGACCCTGGCATCCCTCCATGCCTCACTTTCCTTTGGTAGTTATCATCATGTAATTGTCTTAGTCTGTTTGGGCTGTTATAACAAAACACCATAAACTGAGTGGCTGATAAATAACAGGCATTTATTTCTCATGGTTCTGGAAGCTGGGAAGTCTGAGATTAAATCACTGGCAAACTCAGTGTCTGGTGAGAGCCCACTTCTTGGTTCTTAAACAGCCATGTTCTCATTGTGTCTTCACATGGTAGAAGGGACGAGGAAACTCTTTGAAATTTCTTTCATAAGAGCACTAAAAGGCTTTGCCCTCATTACCTAATCTGCTACCAAAGGCCCCACACTTGAGTGATAATATTTGGGTATGTGATGGTATTAGGAATACCATCATATTGGATGTCAGGAATTCAACATATGAAATTTGAATTTCATTCAACATATGAAATAAACATATGAAAGAAATTCAACATATGAAATAAACATTCAGTTTATACCAGGAATATATCACAGGGGTTCTCCTCTAAGCCTTGCTGCTCAACAGCCCATTTTCTGAAAGCCTTATATTGTAAGCATATCAGACCTTTTTCTTTTGGTTGTATAGTCATACATAGGTTATAAGAACAAAAACTTTTAAAGGTACAAAGAACCAATATAGTTGCTGTCTCCTATCTGAGATGTTAACTAAAAGATATTTCTGGCTTTGTTCCTTCACGTTTATTTTAGAAGATGGGTTTTACCAATTCTATCTAGGTTTCCATATTTTACCTTAGTAAAGGCCAATTTAAAGTGAGCCTCACAAAATCTGGAAACATTTCCCTTGAGAATTGGAAAAAAGGAAAGGATGCCCACTCTCACCCCTCCTATTCAACATAGTCCTGGAAGTCCTAGATATAGCAATCAGGCAAGAGAAATAAATAAATAAAAGGCATAAAAATAGGAAAAGAAATCAAACTGTCTCTTTTAGCTGACAATGTGATTTCATACCTAAAAATCTCTAAAGACTGCCAAAAGCTCCTGGAACTGGAAAATTACTTTAGGAAGGTGTCAGGATATAAAATTAATGTGCAGAAATCAGTAGCATTTCTATACATCAATAGTATTCAAGCTGATAATAAAATCAAGAACACAATCTCATTCACAATAGTCCACAAAAAAATGGAAATGCCTAGGAATACAGCTCACCAAGGAGATGAAAGATATCTACAAGAAGAACTGTAAAACATTGCTGAAGGAAATCAGAGATGACACAAATAAGTGGGAAAATATTCTATGCTCATGGATTGGAACAATCCATATCATTAAAATGGTCATACTGCCCAAAGCAATTTACAGATTCAACACTATTCCTATCAAAACTACCAACATAATTTTTCATAGAATTAGAAACAACTATTCTAGAATTCACATAGAACCAAAAAGGAGCCTGAATTGCCAGGACAATTTTAAGCAAAAAGAACAAAGCCAGAAAAATCACATTACCTGATTTCAAACTATACTGCAAAACTACAGTAACCAAATCAGCATGGTGCTGGTACAAAAACAGGCACATAGATTAAGGGAACAGAATAGAAAAATGAGACATAAACCCTCCTATCTACAACTATCTGATCTTCAACAAAGCTGACGAAAACAACCAATGGAGAAAGAATTCCGTATTCAATCAATGGCGCAGGAATAACTGGTTAACCACAAACAGGAGAATAAAGCTGGGCCCCTTCTTGTCACCATATAAAAAAATAACTCAAGGTGAATGAAAGATTTAAAACTAAGACCTCAAACTATAAAAGTCCTAGACAAAAACCTAGGAAATACCCTTCTCAACATTGGCATTGGCAAAATGTTTTGGGCTAATTCTCCAAAAGCAACTGCAACAAAAACAAAAATCAACTAGTGGGATGTAATTAAATTAAGAAACGTATGCACAGCAAAAGAAACTATCAACAGAGTAATTACCCTAATGATCAATAAGGCTAGAATAACTTTGATCCCCTGAGATCAATGGATAATAGATTCTGGAATTCCTAGAGGCTAGATACATGGGCAGCCAACAAAGGTACTGCCCAACTAATCAAAATGATCATGAGCAGGTGAGCAAAAGGTTAATGCTAGCCTCCACAATGGAAACCTTCTTAATCAGCCTATTAAAACAGAAACTCACTCTTCCTATAAAAATAGACTACCTTACGACTCTCCTTCTTATCAGTTCTAATGATGTCTCTTTATATTTTTCACTTTTAACACTATAATTTCCCCCATTTTTATGCTTCTATTTTATTATCTACTGCCCCCAGTACCCTGCCAAGAATGTAAATTTCCCAAGAGCATTTTTGGGAGTCTATTTTGTGTACTAACATATTCTAAGCACCTAGAATAGTAACTGGCAAATAGTAGGTGCTCAATGGACTTTGGTTCATGAACAAACTAGTTTCCTTCACTGTTAACAGATTTTTTTTTTCTGAGTAGTACCATGCTGGGGTATAAATGGTTTGTATCAAGCAATGTTTTAAGAAAAAACTTAATGAATCTTGTGGCATTATCAGGATATTGTCCATTCCTTTGTATGGAGCCTTTATGAATACTCTTGTGAAGCATTCTTGGAAGGTTGGGGGTCCAAAATAATTAAAACATTTTTCCTTTACAATTTGTTTACACTTGTTTGGTAGAACTAGGACTTGGGTTTTGTTCTTCTGAAGCAATTTTTTCCCTCTTTATTATCATCCTCTTGGACATGATTCATTCTACTTCTATATTATGTGTTATCATAACCAGAAATAAGGTAAGGGAAAAGATGGGTTGCATTACAGAAGTATTACTTAATTATCTTTTAAAACAAGCAGTTCTCAATGGACCTATAGTTTGGAAGGAGTTAATGCACCATCCGACAAGACTAATATACTCTGAGAGAGGGATATGTGTACTCCAAAGACCTGAGTAATGATGCCTTTAACCTTTCGTAGCCTAGTTCTATAACACACTTCACCATTGGTTCAAGTGACTCTTTTTCCTTTCATTGTGACTAGCTAGAATTTTTATTAAGTGTCATTAATCAAAGGTGAAAAATTCTCTGAGCAGGAAAATTGTCAGTAGAACTGGCTGCTGTATGTGGAAAAAAATAAATAAAAGGGTTTGTTAATTATATATTAACTTAAACACTAAGAGTCTTTTGAAAGCATTACAGGTTGCAAGTCCTTTTTGATTTCAGAGGTCTAATTTTGGGGAAGACCTATTAATCTTTTTTTCATTTCTTTGCCTTTCTTATTCAGTAATTGAACTATTCAGGTGTTATTGATTAATGTAGCTTTCTTAAATGACAGGTTGGTATGGCAGCCATAACTATTTTCCATGGTGTTCTTACTTCTGAAATGACTCATAAGATGTTCTGAAACTTAGAGAAAGAATAAGAATTTCAAGTTTTCTTATAAAAACAGATAGATTTAAGCACCACTAAAAGGGGGGATACTTAGACTTTCCTTGGATCACTGCTGTTGGGGCTAACAGAAATGAACTTTAATTTGTATCAAGAATAACAGATAGCAGATTATAAAGATTTGGGGAGAAAATGGACCTTAGGAGCATTTTTTACTAATATGCCTCCATCTGCATTTCCCTGAAGTGACTGAAGGAATAAATTCTATTCCAGATGTAGCATATTGAGGCTTATGCTAGTCGTAAGTAGATGAATAAAGCTCTTCGTATTTTTAAGAAGCTCACATCACACAGAGAAAAAAGAAAACAATATTGAGAACTTGGGAAAAAGCAGGATCGGTAGAAAGTAGGTATTTCGAAAGGCAGACCCTATAGGATTATCTCATAGCCCAAGACTGCCAATATCATTTATTTTGTGGAATAAACATCTGTGCTTTGCAATATAATTGGAGGCTACAAGTGCGATGTAAGTTCTGTTTAGTTTGCAACTCTAGTTGTTTCTTATGCCACACTGTTTGTGTTAATTGCCCCTTGTGATTGGGCTGCAAAGTCTCTAATCCTCATAGTGTGCAAGTGAATTTGTGCTGTGCTTCTCTCAAACACACCTGCAAGAAATTTTAATAGCTTTAAAAACTGAAGATGTTTCTCTAACTCTCTGTTGCATAACAGTCATGACTACCTGAGGTATCATCACAAAAGATAATTTAATAATAGCTATGATGATGTAGGCACCTGAAATTCCATCTGGCAATATATACTGTAGTATGATATATATATACACACACAGTGATATATATATATAGAGAGAGATATTTTTATAAACTTGGCTAATGTATTTCCATATATACACACACATATATGTGTGTGTGTGTGCGTGTGTGTGTGTGTATATATATATATATATATATTGCATGCTCTTGCTTGGACATCAGAAAGAAAATTTCAGCAATAGTTATAACAGCGAATCCATACTGAATTACAAGTTGGTGAATGCTTTGACAAATTATGACCCGCTTCATATCACCCCCTGAAATTTTCTCTTAACATTTAAATTTAGGTTAGAATAAAATTATATAAATATAGAATGAGAAAAATAATCTGCTTCGCTAGCTTAGTCTTGTTGGAGCTGTGGTTTCAGAAAAGCAAAAATAAATGCTACTTCTACTAAAATGTGCAGCAGAGTTTAAAGATTTTCTAAGCTTTCAAAACTATTTATTTAATATACCTTAAAAAATGAATAATTATTTTTTAGGGAGAGGAATAGTTTTAAATAGGGCTACAGTATTTTTCATGAAGAGATCAGTTCCTCTGATGAATTAATAAATGAATGATTATATGGGTGGACCAATGAATGAATTAAATGAATGTGTATTTTCACTAAGACTAAAATTTATACTTATTTATTTATATATTTTTTTTCAATTCAATCTGTGCTGAAAATACATTTTTAAGGGGGCAATATTTCAGAAAAATAAGCATCTTCCAAAAATATATGTTATTGATTTTTGGTCATCACTTCATGACTGTACATCTTATGTGTCATTAATTCAATATTTTGAAATTTGGACACATGAGAGTTAGAGGAACAATGTGTACACTATGACGGTGACCCATCTACTTTCTATCTGTTCTCTGTTCATGTTGCTCTTCACTGCCTCCAAATACACAATAAAGAACACCTTGGATTTTCCTATCATTGGAAGGTATTTATAGAGTTAACAAGATCTCATTATGGCTGATTGGATTTCTGGTACTGGTGCAGAAGGGTGGGAAGGAGCAGAGGTTAAGTCTTGCCAACAGAAGAGTGTCTTCTAGAGAATTCTCTAGATTGTGTTCAGTTTCCTGCATTGGGTGCTCTCAGTTTACTGCTAGTTAATTAATTTTCTTTCATATTTGATAGGTGTTAAAATGATTTTAACTCTTACTACTGTAATATATTGCTTAATACATCATATAAACTTTATCAAAGGCAAAAAGGAGAAAAATGTCTAGCTTCAACTTAGATGATTTTTATGCCATTGAAGTCCTACCTGCTGAATGTTTGTTTGGTCTATATTCTTAATTCAGAATTTATATGTAACATTTTGAAAAATTGGGCCTGAAGCCAGCTAGTCATCAAAAAGCATATATTGTCAATATTTTTCTCAAAGGAAATGATCCTAGGGAGGCTGCAAACCTCAAAAGCTACCTTGAGATGTTAAAATGTCCCCAAAAAATTGAGTTTTAAAATGCCAAATAGTACCTCAGGGGGAAAAAAATCTGTCTTAATTGAAGTTTTATAACTTCAAAAATGTTGGTTTGTAATTTGGCTGGAATTTTAGGTATATTCAGTTATTTTTGTTTTTTAACCTGGGATTTTACCCATTGTATTGAAATGCAGGGTTTTTATCAAAGAAAGAATTAATGACATGAAATGCAATATATCACATACATTGTCTTTATCACATACAGTGTTTTTTGGCAAACACAATAATCTCCATAATGAAATAGAGTTCATTTGATTAATATAAAATAACAATACCATACATTCTTTGCAGATTATACATCATTATGTGTCAGACAAGAATATATTCACCTGCAAGAAACAGAAAATTCTATTAACAGTGGCTTAAACAATAATGACGTTTAATTATAGTAAACAAGAGGCAGTATGGCAATAGGAGGACAAAGCTTGTGCTGCATTTCATCTCTGCCAAAAAAGCTTCTGCTGCTTCTGTCCTTTCACTCTACTAGGCTCGTCACCCCATTGCAAATTGATAGTTCAGACTCCAATTGCAGTGACAAGAAGAGGTAGTGCTAGTAGGGTCTGTCACTCTTTCTCATTAGTGAAATGCTTTCTGAAATACATCATCCTAAGGGACTTTTAATTGCATCACATTGGCCAGAACTGCATCACCTGGTCACCTCTAGCTGCAAGGGAAGCTCAAATTCTAAGTATTTAGCTTTTTCGAGATAATGGAAAAGCAAGTATTTAGCAATTCTAACCTATATAGTAGGATTTAGCAAGAGTAGAGGGTGGAGAATTATGTCCCCAGTGTCTATGATGATTTCCAAGCTCTATCTGATGTCCAATAGAATTCTAGCAATTTGAATATGAAGTAAATCATGCAAAAACAATGGAACAAAAATAGCTTTTGAAAGATTATTGCAGAGGATCTTACTGAGGGTTAAATGCCATTATTTTGTATGACTGATGTATATTATAATTTCAAACAAAAAATGTCACTAGCTGTTTTAGAAATAAGAACATCAGTTGTATTGTGTCTACCTTAAAAAAAGGGATAAAAAATAGGTTTTCTCTTTAAACAGCTGTCTAATACAAGCCCTTTTAAATAACTCATGTCAGCAGACTAGTGTGATGATTAGATAAAGATTTTTTTGGTGACGATTTAGTTAAATGAACACTAGTATCACTACTCAAATGAGTATTCATAACCACTACTTGTTTAATTCTAGAGCAGCAACAAAATGGCAGAGAGGACAGCTGCCACATCATGTACATACACACACTCCTTCCTACACACGCTATGCTTTGTACATCAGATGCAGCATAAATACCATGGCATGTGGCAGTTGCTATGGCAACACTTTTTTTTAATGAAGAGCAGATGGAATAGGCATATAAAACTTGCATAAGTTTTTAGTAATCTGTGAGTTACTGTAGACTAGTTGCTGAAGGAAACTTTAAAATTCTAGCTTTTCTAATTCTCTGATATAACATGTTCAACGAGCTCTTTTCTCCTCGCCTGGGTCAGTCCATTTTGGTGTCCAAATGGCAGTGAAAAATCGTTAACTGGTTTTTATGTACCACAAAAACAGTGCATAATTGTAAATTGTAAAATTGTATATTCTTGTCTTTGCTTTTCCAGATACATTTCTATTATAGAGTTTTAAACTTTTGTCTTTCATTGAATACATATGTATTTCCAGTGGCCCCATATTGGGTTCATTAAATTAAATTCATACAATATACATGATAATTTTAACAACAGTTTTAATTTATAAAATATGCATAATAATTTTGAGGCTAGTTCCATGTATGATATGGCTACTACATTCTATATGGCTTGTCACACAGTACAAAGTGCTATACAACCTGTAAGTGCTATAAGGCATATAATTAGTATTTTGGGTTAGTTTTTGTTCTGTTTGTCTAATTGTTCATTCTAAGTGGCCTTGTTCCGAAATGTGCTAATCATGTATACTTCCTAGCTACTACACAGAAAAGGGCAGGGAAAAATAAAAATAAAAAAATGAGTTTTGATTGTACCATCATAACGAATGATTTTTAAAATAGTACATGGCTTTCTATATTTATTTGGAAAACCAAATGGTAAAGGAGATTGCAACACGATTCAGCTACTACTTAGTGTGCACCCAGCATAAGACAACATAGTTCAATAACACCTTTGGGGGTAAGTACAGGAACCACCTTCGGGGACAACAGAATCATGGGGAAATAAGACAAACACTTGTCTCTAATATGAAATAGACACTAAAGGTCATTAGGAGGGAGCTGTTTAGGATCCATGCAGGAAAAGATCATATTTGGTAATGGCTCTCTTTGATGTCTCATTATCGTTTGGCACTATTTGTTTTATGCAAATCTTTCATAGATCTCTGCATGAATCTGTAATCTTGAACTTTCCTGGTTCCTTAATCTTGTTTGATGGCAAATTCTCTATCAAAAAGACTAGAAATATTCCTGGAAAATGGATTCACATGGACAGATAATAAAATTACATTAAATCAACTTTTATTTACTCCTTGGGCTCCTTCTGGAGAATTTCCTCAAAGATGAGTCAGGCTTGTAGTTAGCCTATGTATTTTCCATTTTATGTGAGGACAGAACTGAGTAGAGAGATTCATGATCAGTAGTTCTTTTGTATTCTCAGCATGTAAAGATATCCTTTGGATTGCACTCCAGGCTGCCATTTTAGATGCTATGATGGCTTGTGCTTCTGCTTCAACCGGTAACAAGCTTCATGATGTGATAGTGCACTATTTTCCAGCCAGTCTCTGATATGTGTTTAATGAATGATGTACCTCTGCCCTTATTGCCCAGGTGCTCTCAGACATGCCTTATGGTAGAAGGTGATTAGTAGAATTCCAGAAGTGACAGATTCTTATTTTTACAGAGTATTCATTACAGGCTCCACAGTTGCTACTTCTATAGACAGATGGCTGATTGCAAAAGCTGGTCCCACAAACCTTTGTTCATTAATTTGTTAGTTTATCCATTCAGCATGTATTTACTAAAAAGTACCATACAGCATGCCTATACACAACACTAGAAATACAGAGCTGAGTATGACAGATTTCTGGTGCTTGTAGTCTAGAGGGAGCATCAGATACTGAACATGAGCATACTTTTTTTAAAGTGGTGATTGCAAATTTTATCCTGCCATAATTCTATGGCATGGGTTGATGAGCCCAAGCATAACTGGAAAGGATAATGGAAATAGGGTAGCCCAAGGCAGCTTCTCCAAAAAGGAACATTTGAGGACAGGGTACATAGTCTTCTAAATTACAGTAGGCTTCATTTCCCATTTGCATTTTAATTTTGATAGAAAACTTAAAGTTCTTATAGTTTTATTATTGGCAATGTGAACAAAAAGGTAGTATGATAGAAAGATCAGTAATTTGGAATCTAACAGACTGAATTTGATTCTTGAGTATTTTTTATCAATATGTGTATCTTCAAGCAAATTATCAAACCCCGTAAGCCTCAGCTTTCTAATCTGCAAAATGGGATTTTAAAAAGCTAAGTTGCAGAGATTTGAGAATATTAAATTAAAAGCTCTAACCTGAAATTAAGATGATAGTAATTTCCATTGTAGGCATAGGTCATCTATGATTTGTGTGTTCTGTAGCATGTTTTAGTCAGTATACATGATCCAAGATTTAAAAAAATCTTTTGGGGTGGGGGGGTAGTGTTATCAAGACAGCGCTTACTGTGTTATCAAGACAGCGCTTACTGTGTTATCAAGCTTGTAACTGATTAGTTACTCCATGCATTGAAATAAGCAAGGTAATAATAGTATTTGAATTTTTATTGAATTTTATTATTTTATGTATTACAGTAAGGCTAAAATAATTATATGGCAGAGAGGGGAAAAATAGTCGCTCCTGAGGATTAATATTCTGAATCCAAAATACATTTATTGTTTCTTAGTGATAAATTAAGACTACCTAATTTAATTATTTAAAAAGACTATTAGTTAAAGTTAAGTGTATCCACAGCATTTTAGCGCATAAGAGATAAAAGTGTACCTTCTCAAGCCCTAAGAAAATTACATAGAGGTACTATCCCTGCTGGAGTTAAAACTCAAGAAAGTTATTCTCCCTTATCACGAACCAATATACAATAATTACAGTAATCATACTACATTCCTTAATAAATTAACCCTTCACTCCAGGAGAAGCTAAGGGGAATTAAGCATGCTTTGAAATCCAGAGAGTGACATGTATTTTTATATTTCTAATTCATTACAAAAATAATTGTGGACTCTAATTTTGTTCGAGCTCCTTATAATTGCAAAATAGCTGTTAAACAATTGCTGCAAAGGCTTTGCTTTGTAAGACATTAATGACTGTGCAACCTCTAGTAAGACACTTAATGTGGAAGGACGTGAGAGATTTGTAATTGACACAATCTTCTCAACTGTTTGCTCTGAAAACAAACAGCTCGCCTTTACCTTGGCACTAGTAATTGACAATTAATTGACAGCATTATTGATGGTGCATTGGGCTATGCTTTGACACTTGTTAGAAATAGGATTTACATCCATAATATTATCACAGGTCTTGTGATGTTATTAACCATAACTCACTAGCAAGATACAATATGTAATTGAACACTATTCTTACCAGTATCATTAGAGAGTGTTAATCACTGCAATGGAGAAACTTGTTTCTAGTTGGGATCATTTTATACTTCCATAAACAGTGTTAGATGAACAGATGTGGAAAAATAGAGTCCACATAAAGAAGAGAATTAATGGTTAAATTCTAGAATAGCTCTGGGAATTTTTTTTTTTCCAAGACATTTTTATCAAATGAAAGTAGACTAATCATCACAAATAAAAGAGGTCTAATGTGCTTATTATTTTATACACGAATATAGATCCAAAGCAGCAGATCATGTAGATTTTCTCTTCACAAGTGGGGCAAAAGTTTTATATTTTCTAATATTTTGGTACATAAATGTTGTTGGTGTGTTAGTCTTGTAGACTAGTCATCACTGGAGCTGGTCTTTGGAGAATTAAGAGGTAGGCTGATTAATTTTTGTGTTCCTTATTAGCACCTTTTCTGTACTCTTCTTCCCTGCCATCCCAGCGTCACATATCTGTCCCACTGCAGACAAACAAGCTCTGTATTTGAAGAGAAGACATGAGCCTGAGACCTAATACTGTTGCTCAGTGTCATGGCCAACGGCAAGCTGGAAACGCTCTGAACCTCAGTTATCTTATCTATAAAATAGTAAACTAATAATACCCACCCAATATACCTCACAGAATTCTCCTGAAAACACAATAAAAATTTTAAGATGCTATGCATATATAATTTGTTGATGATTCCAAACCAGTTTCTAATTCACATTAATGTAAACAATACAGTTAGTCATGTTCCATTAATCATTTCCCATCAAGTAATTATAGTCATTTCCCATTTGTATCTTAATTTTGATAGAAGACTTAAATCAAAGTTCTTATAGTGTTATTATTGGCAATGTGAACTAAAAAGTAGTACCATAGAAAGATCGGTAATTTGGAATCTAACAGATTGAATTTGATTCTTGAGTATTTTTTAATCAACATGTGCATCTTCAAGCAAGTTACTAAACCTGGTAAGCCTCAGCATTCTAATCTGCAAAATGGGATTTTAAAAAGCTAAGTTGCAGAGATTTGAGAAGATTAAATAAAATAGTGTGTGTAAGATTATTATACATTGTAGGTACTCAGTGACGGCTAATGACTGCAAATAAGAACATCTAAGAAATTTAGGACTTTGGAGTATTATTTTTTTCTTGAAATTATATTTAGTAGGCTATTAACCACAGCCCTGGCTATGCAGCCCTTGCTATAACATTGACAAAAAGAAGAAATAATCATCTTATCTTGTTTTCTTGTATAAAAGACAGGAATTTCTTAGTCCATGGTTGTATTTCATGGTTGTGCATTATTTCTCCAATTTATCATTTAATAATAAAAGCCAACATATTATCTACTGTGTGTCTATATGATATATGCTTACTTACTATTTTAGTTTTCTATTGTTGCCAAAACAAATTACCATGAATTTAGCAGCTGAAACAACACAAATGTATTATCTCACAGTTCTGAAGGTCAGAAATCAAGGTATTGGTGAGAGCTACCATTGTTTCTGAGACTTACAGTCCACATCCTAGCTCACTGGTTGTTGGCAAAATTTAGTTCCCTGTAGCTGTGAAACTCAAGTCACTGCTTTCTTGTTGGCTGCCAACTGAGGACAGAAGCCACCAGCCATCCCTGCCATGTGACCCTCTCCACAGCTTTGCAGTTTGCTTCATCAACATCAGCAGAATTTCTCTCTTCAGTCAGCTAAGATAGAATCTTCTATAACCTATGAAAGTTCACAGAAGTGATACTTCTATAACTCAACCTCGCCAAGGAAGAAACTATTCAATTGTACTCCTAGGTCAAATGAAAAGAGTTATACAGGGCATGATTCTAGAGGTGAGAATTTTGGGGAAAGAATTTTTTTTTCCAAGACAATTTTTAACAAATGAAAGTAGACTAATCATCAGAAATAAAAGTGGTCTAATATGTTTATTGTTTTATAGGCAAATATAGATCCAAAGCAGAAGGTCGTGTAGATTTTCTCTTCAGATGCAGGGCAAAAATTTTGTGTTTTCTAATATTTAGGTACATAAATGTTGTTATGTTAGTCTACTAAGCTACCTAAAATTGAGATAAATATTGTGACCCTCCAGTATTTGTTATTAAATTGTTGCAATGCTGCTAAACATTTTGCTGTTTTTCAGAAAGTTTCCGTCACTTCCCCAACCACCCTCCCACCCCCATCCAGGGTCACAGCTTTCCACTGTGAATGTAATGCAGGGAATAACTGTAGGTGACACCATTGCTGGCAGAAATGAAGGGCATTTTGTTAGCATTTTAAATTTTTATATTTGTATATTTATTGAAACACTTTTTGGCTAAATAGAAGAAAAGAGTCTTGAGGAAGGGTGCTTTGGAAAAAGATGCCTATGGCAGGGACTGCTGGTGCTCACCGTGCTGACCTGTATTCATGTTTCTTTCTAGGAGGCACACAAATCCGTTTTCCATGCTCAGTGAAGGTAGGGATGGCCATGTTCTGGCCAAGAGAGTATGTGTGAAATTCAAGGGTTCCACCTTAGTTTTGGGCCCCAGACATAAGCCATGAGAGCTCCTCCCTCTTTCACACACTCTCTGTCTTCCCATGTTCACTGACTGACTGAAAAGGACTCTGAGAAGCTAGAAGAGTGCAGAGCCACAAATGTAAGGGGCAAAGGTCTCAGAATGATTGTGGATTATCTGTCGCCCTCCCTCACTGCCCCAGGTATTGGACTATGAAGTGCATGAAAAAGAAGCTTATATTGTCTTAACTCACTGAGATTTCTAGGTTTGCTTATCACAGCAACAAATATTATTGCTGCCATAAACACAAATTTTTAAGTTACATGGGACTGGCTTAACAGTAGGTAGGCAAACTGTAATGAAAATATACCAAGAGGTTATGAGGTAGGAGAGTCCTTTCTGTTGTGGTGAAACATTTGGTTAAACTGCTACCAGAGATCACCTGGAAGGCTGATCATATGCCCCTAAGCATATAACTCAAAGGAAGCGATTGAAAATTCTCAGAATGATAGTATGGGTACAACATTATTGGCTGCCTTCTGGTAACTTGTTATGAGATACTCAAACAATAATTGCCTAGTTTGCTAGAAGCAATGAAAGAAAATAGAAATAATCCAGAACTTTGCAGTTTTGAATGGTTAGAAAAGCTGACTGCTTCTAGACCTCAAACAATAAGAAATATGATTTAAATGTCTTTGGGAGACAATAACTTATTAGGACTCAGCCACGAAGCAATGCTCAGACTAAACATGATGACATCAAGGGAGTTGTCATTAAGTTAGGGAGAGGACAGGACTATTGGGAATGAAGTAAAAAAATAATTAATGATTATTAGGAGAGAATTTTACATGCAGCTTCTGGCCATGATATTTGCACCAGCAGAAAGTGCTGACCTATGTTTATGGGAAAGGCAAAAAAACTCTATAGATTCAAGAAGGGCAGGGTTGGCCAGGCCCACTTTAGATGTTGTCAGATAATGAACAAAAAACTCAGGGCTAGAACTGACATAAAGTAGAATATAAAGAAGTCTTTCCCAGAGAATGGAATTAGAATCCAATCAAGAAACTTCTCCATCCTTGGGGTAAATCTCATCCAGTGGGATTTTAGAATTAGTATGGAGGGTGACTGCTGAGTTTCACATTCTACCTTTTTCTAAGCAGATGTTTCTACTGTACTTATCCCTTCCAAGGCCCATCATTACATATTGGGGGTAGCAAGAGACAGACAACTTGTCTTTTCAGTGGATAGGTCACCAGACAATGAGGAACCACATCAGTACCTGAAACAAAGAGTGTGAACCACCCAGAGAGGCTGAGCCTTGAGCCAGATGCAGTGCCTGCTTGAGACTTGAGTTGTCCGACAAGCAGTATTTGGAGCAAACTGTGGTAGAGACTGCTATTGCTTATAAACATCCATGTTCTCCTCTTCCTCTTAGGCACACATTAAAGTACATTTTCAGCCTCTGTTGTAGTTTATTGTGGCCATGAACAGAGGTCTAACCAGTAGAATATGAGTGAGACTGATTTGTTCACTTCTAGTCCTAGAGCAGAAACACCCCATGTGACTCCTTTCTTTATTCTCTACATGCTGGCTGAAATAAGAGAACTGTGGGAGCTTGGAAGAGGGTGGAATCATGAGACATAGAGGGAGAAGGGCTGGGTTTTTGAATGATTACGTGGAGCAGAATGTCATGCAGCACCCTCTTCTCAATCCACCATTCCCCAAACTGCTACTTCACTTTGCCCCCGATGTGAGTGAGAAATAAACCTTTATTATGTTTAATCACTGAGACTGTGGAATTATTAAAGCAGTTTGTAAATTGGTTTTCCTTTAACAACAAAAATGCCCTACAGGTTAAGAGATTAAGAACACTGTCTTTCTCTGTCTTCTCTTCACTTCTCTCTCTCCCTTCTTCCCCTGCACCCCTCTCTCTGTGAGACACACACACACACACACACCACACAAATACTAGAAGCAGAGAAGAGCACTGAGAGAAAGAAAAGAAAAAAAGAAGGGAGTAATAAGTACAGGTGATCCGTTATTTAACTATAATTATCCTGTTGGAATACAAATATTCTCATTATGAACAATAAGACTTACTGGGTTTTTTTGGGGCGAAGAAACCATACAATCTATTTTTTGCTATAGGATTAAATGAGTAAAATTGACTTTTAGGATCCCATGAACTTGTGCAAAGGCTACGCAAGAAGCATGTGAGTGAGATGGTCTATGGACGCTACTCCACCAAGTCTATGTTTAAGGTTGACATGCACCGAAATGACTGGCCCATGAAAAGAGATGCATTTGTATGGCAGTTCTTCATTAATCTCTTAGCAGACATGTCTGTCTTGGAACAGATTCATAAGGTTTACTGTCGGTTTTCCAACAGCTAGAAAGGAATCCTTTCCACTGCTCAGGCCTGAAATTTCAATAAATATGGGAGAGTGAGGAGAAATCTTTAAGAATCTGAAGTGAAATGGCAGGATTGTCATCATTTCTGGCAAAAAGACTCAATCTAGATCTGATGTTCATATACTAGGCTGACTCTACATTTACACAAAATGAGTGGACTATTTTTTCTTCTACTAGCCAGTCATTCTTTTTATTTATTTATTTATTCTTATACTTTAAGTTCTAGGGTACATGTGCATAACATGCAGGTTTGTTACATAAGCACATATGTGCCATGTTGGTTTGCTCCACCCACCAACTCATCATTTACATTAGGTAGTTCTCCTAATGTTATCCCTCCCTAACCCCCACAACCCAGACAGGTCCTGGTGTGTGATGTTCCCTGACCTGTGCTCATGTGTTCTCATTGTTCAACTCCCACCTATGAGTGAGAACATGTGGTTTTTGGTTTTCTGTCGTTGTGATAGTTTGCTTAGAAGCTGGTTTCCAGCTTCATCCCTGTCCTTGCAAAGAACATGAACTCATCCTTTTGTATGGCTGCATAGTATTCCATGGTGTATATGTGCCACATTTTCTTAATCCAGTCTAACATTGATGGACATTTGGGTTAGTTCCAAGTTTTTGCTATTGTGAATAGTGCTGCAATAAACATATATGTGCATGTGTCTTTATAGTAGGATGATTTATAATCCTTTGGGTATATACCCAGTAATGGGATCACTGGGTCAAATGGTATTTCTAGTTCTAGATCCTTGAGGAATCACCACACTGTCTTCCACAATGGTTGGACTAATTTACACTCCCACCAACAGTGTAAAAGTGTTCCTATTTCTCCACATCCTCTCCAGCATCTGTTGCTTCCTGTCTTTTTAATGATCACCATTCTAACTGGTTTGAGATGGCATCTCATTGTGGTTTTGATTTGCATTTCTCTAATGACCAGTGATGATGAGCATTTTTTCATATGCTTATTGGCTGCATAAATGTCTTCTTTTGAGAAGTGTCTCTTCATATCCTTTGTCGACTTTTTGATAGGGTTGTTTTTTTCTTGTAAATGTGTTTAAGTTCATTGCAGATTCTGGATATTAGCCCCTTTTCAGATGGATAAATTGCCAAAATTTTCTCCCATTCTGTAGTTTGCCTGTTGACTCAGATGATAGTTTAATTTGCTGTGCAGAAGTTCTTTAGTTTAATTAGATCCCATTTGTCTATTTTGGCTTTTGTGGCCATTGCTTTTGGTGTTTTAGTCATGAGGTCTTTGCCCAGGCCTATGTCCTGAATGGTATTGCCTAGGTTTTCTTCTAGGGTTTTTATGGCATTAGGTTCTACATTTAAGTCTTTAATCCATTTTGAGCTAACTTTAGTATATGGTGTAAGGAAGGGTTTCTACATATGGCTAACCAGTTTTCCCAGCACCCATTATTAAATAGGGAATCTTTTCCCTATTTTTTGTTTTTCAGGTTTTAAAGATCAGATGGTTTTAGATGTGTGGTGTTATTTCTGAGGCTTCTATTCTGTTCCATTGGTCTATATATCTGCTTTGGTACCAGTACCATGCTGTTTTGGTTACTGTAGCCTTGTAGTATAGTTTAAAGTCAGGTAGCATGATGCCTCCAGCTTTGTTCTTTTTACTTAGGATTGTCTTGGTTATGTGGGCTCTATTTTGGTTCCATATGAACTTTAGAGTAGTTTTTTCCAATTCTGTGAAGAAAGTCATTGGTAGCTTGATGTGAATGGCATTGAATCTATAAATTACCTTGGGCAGTATGGCCATTTTCATGATATTGATTCTTCCTATCCATGAGCATAAAATGTTATTCCATTTGTTTCTGTCCTCTTTTATTTCATTGAGCAGTGGTTTGTAATTCTCCTTGAAGAGGTCCTTCACATCCCTTGTAAGTGGATTCCTAGGTATTTTATTCTCTTTGTAGTAATTGTGAATGGGAGTTTGTTCATGATTTGGCTCTCTGTTTGTCTATTATTTGTGTATAGGAATGCTTGTGATTTTTGCACGTTGAGTTTGTATCCTGAGACTTTGCTGAATGTGCTTATCAGCTTAAGGAGATTGGGCTGAGACAATGGGGTTTTCTAAATATACAATCATGTCATCTGCAAACAGAGACAGTTTGACTTCCCCTTCTCCTAATTGAATACCCTTTCTTTCTTTCTCTTGCCTGATTGCCCTAGATAGAACTTCCAACACTACGTTGAATAGGAGTGCTGAGAGGGCATCCTTGTCTGGTGCCAGTTTTCAACGGGAACACTTCCAGTTTTTGCCCATTCAGTATGAGATTGGCTGTGAGTTTGTCATACACAGCTCTTATTATTTTGAGATACATTCCATCAATACCTAGTTTATTGAGAGTTTTTAGCATGAAGCACTGTTGGATTTTGTCAAAGGCCTTTTCTGCATCTATTGAGACAATCATGTGGTTTTTGTCGTTGGTTCTGCTTATGTGATGGATTATGTTTATTGATTTGTGTATGTTAAACCCGACTTACATCCCAGGGATGAAGCCAACTTGATCATGGTGGATAAGCTTTTTGATGTGCTGCTGGATTCAGTTTCACAGTATTTTATTGAGGATTTTTGCATCAATGTTCATCAGGGATAGTGGCCTAACATTCTCTTTTTTGTTGTTGCTTCTCTGCCAGACTTTGGTATCGGGATGATGCTGGCCTCGTAAAATGAATTAGGGAGGATACCCTCTTTTTCTATTGATTGGAATAGTTTCAGAAGGAATAATACCAACTCATCTTTGTACCTCTGGTGGAATTTGGCTGTGAATCTGTCTGATCCTGGATTTTTTTTTTTTTGGTTGGTAGGCTATTAATTATTGCCTCAATTTCAGAACGTGTTATTGGTCTATTCAGAGATAAAACTTCTTCCTGGTTTAGTCTTAGGAGTGTGTATGTGTCCAGGAATTTATTCATTTCTTCTAGATTTTTGAGTTTATTTGGCTAGAGGTTTTTATAGTATTCTCTGATAGTAGTTTGTATTTCTGTGGGAACGGTGGTGATATTCCCTTTATCATTTTATATTGCATCTATTTGACTCTTCTCCCTTTTCTTCTTTATTCGTCTTGCTAATGGTCTATTTTGTTGATCTTTTCAAAAGAAACAACTCCTGGATTCATTGATTTTTTTTTTAAGGGTTTTTTGTGTCTCTATCTCCTTCAGTTCTGCTCTGATCTTAGTTATTTCTTGCCTTCTGCTAGATTTTGAATTTGTTTTCCCTTACTTCTCTAGTTCTGTTAATTGTGATGTTAACGTGTCAATTTTAGATCTTTCCTGCTTTCTCTTGTGGGCATTTAGTGCTATAAATTACCCTCTACACACTGTTTTAAATGTGTCCCAGAGATTCTGGTACATTGTGCCTTTGTTCTCATTGGTTGCAAAGAACATCTTTATTTATGCCTTCTTTTCATTATTTACCCAGTAGTCATTCAGGAGAACATTGTTCAGTTTCCACGTAGTTGTGTGGAAATAAACTTTTGAGTGAGTTTATTAATCCTGTGTTCTAATTTGATTGCACTGTGGTCTGAGAGACAGTTTGTTGTGATTTCTGTTCTTTTACATTTGCTGAGGAGTGTTTTACTTCCAATTATGTGATCAATTTTAGAATAACTGTGATGTGGTGCTGAGAAGAATGTATATTCTGTTGATTTGGGGTGTAGAGTTCTGTAGAGGTCCGCTTGGTCCAGAGCTGAGTTTAAGTCCTGGTATCCTTGTTAACCTTCTGTCTCATTGATCTGTCTAATATTGGCAGTGGGGTGTTAAAGTCTGCCATTATTATTGTCTCTTTTGATCTTTGTTGGATTAAAGTCTGTTTTATCAGAGACTAGGATTGCAACCCCTGCTTTGTTTGTTTGTTTGTTTTGCTTTCCATTTGCTTGGTAGATCTTCCTCCATCCCTTTGTTTTGAGTCTATGTGCATCTTTGCACATGAGATGGGTCTCCTGATAAGAGCACACTGCTGGGTCTTGACTCTTTATCCAATTTGCTAGTCTGTGCCTTTTAATTGGTGCATTTAACCCATTTACATCTAAAGTTAATATTGTTATATTTGAGTTTGATCCTGTCATTATAATATTAGCTGGTTATTTTGCCCGTTAACTGATGCAGTTTATTTGTAGTGTTGATGGTCTTTACAATTTGACATGTTTTTGCAGTGGTGGGTACCAGTTGTTCCTTTCCATGTTTAGTGCTTCCTTCAGGAGCTTTTGTAAGGCAGGCGTGGTGGTGACAAAATCTCTCAGCATTTGCTTGTCTGTAAAGGATTTTATTTCACCTTCACTTATGAAGCTTAGTTTGGCTGAATATGAGATTCTGGGTTGAAAATTATTTTCTTTGTAGATTCTGGATATTAGCCGTTTGTCAGATGAGTAGATTGTAAAAATTTTCTCCCATTGTGTAGGTTACCTGTTCACTCTGATGGTAATTTCTTTTGCTGTGCAGAAGCTCTTTAGTTTAATTAGATCCCATTTGTCAATTTTGGCTTTTGTTGCCATTGCTTTTGGTGTTTTAATCATGAAGTCCTTGCTCATGCCTATGTCCTGAATGGTATTGCCTAGGTTTTCTTCTAGGGTTATTATGGTTTTAGGTATAACATTTTAGTCTTTAATCCATCTTGAATTAAGTTTTGTATAAGGTGTAAGGAAGGGATCCAGTTTTGGGTTTCTACATATGGCTAACCAGTATTCCCAGCACCATTTACTAAATAGGGAATCCTTTCCCCATTTCTTGTTTTTATCAGGTTTGTCAAAGATCAGATGGTTATAGATGTGTGATATTATTTCTGAGGGCTTTATTCTTTTCATTGGTCTATATATCTGTTTTGGTACCAGTACCATGCTGTTTTGGTTACTATAGAACTTAAACAAATTTACAAGAAAAAATCAAACAACCTCATCAAATGTGGGCAAAGGATATGAACAGACACTTCTCAAAAGAAGACATTTATGCAGCCAACAGACACATGAAAAACTGCTCTTCACCCCTGGCCATCAGAGAAATGCAAATCAAAACCACAATAAGATACCATCTCACACCAGTTAGAATGGCAATCATTAAAAAGTCAGGAAACAACAGATGCTGGAGAGGATGTGGAGAAATAGGAACACTTTTTTTTTTTTTTGGAGAGGGAGTCTCGCTCTGTCACCCAGGCTGGAGTGCGGTGGCATGATCTTGGCTCACTGCAAGCCCCGCCTCCTGGAGTCACGCCATTCTCCTGCCTTAGCCTCCGAAGAACTGGGACTACAGGCGCCACCAAGCCTGGCTAATATTTTGTATTTTTAGTAGAGATGGGGTTTCACCACATTAGTCAGAATGGTCTCAATCTCCTGAACTCGTGAACTGCCCCCTTTGGCTTCCCAAAGTGCTGGGATTACAGGCATGAGCCACTGTGCCCAGCCAATAGGAACACTTTTACACTGTTGGTGGAACTGTAAACTACTTCAACCATTGTGGAAGAGAGTGTGGCAATTCCTCAAGGATCTAGAACTAGAAATACCATTTGACCCAGTGATCCCACTACTGGGTATATACCCAAAGGATTATAAATCATGCTGCTATAAAGACACACGCACACATATGTTTATTGTGGCACTATTCACAATAGCAAAAACTTGGAACCAACCCAAATGTCCATCAATGATAGACTAGGTTAAGAAAATGTGGCATACATACACCATGGAATACTATGCAGCCATAAAAAAGGATGAGTTCATGTCCTTTGTAGCGACATAGATGGAGCTGGAAACCATTATTCTGAGCAAACAATCACAAGGACACAAAACTGAACACTGTGTTTTCTCACTAATAGGTGGGAATTGAACAATGAGAACACTTGCACACAGAGTGGGGAACGTCACACACCGGTGCCTGTCATGGAGTGGCGGTGGTGGGAGAGTGATACCATTAGGAGATATACCTAATGTTAATGACAAGTTAATGGGTGTGACACACCAACACAGCACAAGTATACATATGTAACAAACCTGCATGTTGTGTACATGTACCCTAGAACTTAAAGTATAATAAAAAATAAAAAAATAAAAAAATAAAATTCTTTTCTTTAAGAATGTTGAATATTGGCCCCCACTCTTCTGGCTTGTTGGGTTTCTGCCAAAAGATCCGCTGTTAATCTGATGGCCTTCCCTTTGTGAGTAACCTGACCTTTCTCTCTGGCTGCCCTTAACATTTTTTCCTTCATTTCAACCTTGGTGAATCTGACAATTATGTGTCTTGGGGATGGTCTTCTTGAGGAGTATCTTTGTGGTGTTCTCTGTATTTCCTGAATTTTGGCCTGCTTTGCTAGGTTAAGGAAGTTCTCCTGGATAGTATCCTGAAAAGTGTTTTCTAACTTGGTTCTGTTCTCCCTGTCACTTTCCAGTATACCAGTCTACTGTATGTTTGGTCTTTTCATATAGTCCCATAATTCTTGGAGGCTTTGTTTGTGTCTTGTCACTCATTTTTCTCTAGTCTTGTCTTCTTGCTTTATTTCATTAATTTGATCTTCAATTACTGATATCCTTTCTTCCACTTGATCAAATTGGCTACTGAAGCTCTTGCATGCATCACAAAGTTCTTGTGCTGTGGTTTTCAGCTCCATCAGGTCATTTAAGATCTTCTCTACACTGTTTGTTCTAGGTAACCATTCATCTAACCTTTTTTCAAGGTTTTTAGCTTCCTTGTGCCTTGGAGAAGTTTGTTATTACCAATCTTCTGAAGCCTACTTCTGTCAGCTCGTCTAACTCATTCTCCATCCAGTTTTGCTCCATTGCTGATGAGGAGCTGTGATCCTTTGGAGGAGAAGAGGATCTCTGGTGTTTGGAATTTTCAGCTTTTCTGCTCTGGTTTCTCCCCATCTTTGTGGTTTTCTCTACCTTTGGTCTTTGATGTTGGTGACCTACAGGTGGGGTTTTGGTGTGGATGTCCTTTTTGTTGATGTTGATGCTATTTCTTTCTGTTTGTTAGTTTTCCTTCTAACAGTCGGGCCCCTCAGCTACAGATCTGTTGGAGTTTGCTGGAGGTTCTCTCCAGACCCTGTTTGCCTGGGTATTACCAGCAGAGACTGCAGAACAGCAAATATTGCTGCCTGATCCTTTCTCTGGAAGCTTTGTCCCAGAGAGGCATCTGCCTGTTTGAGGTGTCTGTTGGCCCCTAGTGGAGGTGTCTCCCAGTCAGGCTACATGGGGGTCAGGGACCCACTTGAGGAGGCAGTCTTTCCATTCTCTGAGCTTGAACACCATACTAAGAGAACCACTGCTCTCTTCAGAGCGGTCAGACAGGAACATTTAAGTCTGTAGAAGCTGTCTGCTGCCTTTTGTTCTGCTATGCCCTGCCCCCAGAGGTGAAATCTGGAGAGGTGGTAGGCCTTGCTGAGCTGCGATGGGCTCCACCCAGTTCGAGCTTCCTGGCCACTTTGTTTACACTGTGAGCTACTCAAGCCTCAGCAATGGCAGACACTCCTCCACCCATCAAACTGCAGCATCACAGGTTGATCTTACACTGCTGTCTAGAAGTGAGCAAGTCTCCATGGGCATGGGAGGGCAAGGGAGGGTATCTCCTGGTCTGTCAGTTGCTAAGACCATGGGAAAAGTGCAGTATTTGGTCAGCAGTCTACCGTTTCTCCAGGTAAAGCCTGTCACGGCTTCCCTCGGCTAGGAAATGGAAACTCCCTGACCCTTTGCACTTCCCGGGTGAGGCAATGCCCCCACCTTGCTTCAGCTCACCCTCAGTGGGCTGCACCAACTGTCCAACCAGTCCCAATGAGATGAACCAGATAGCTCAGTTGGAAATGCAGGAATAAATCCTCTCTTGCTGGGAGCTGCAGACCAGAGCTGTTCCTATTTGGTCATCTTGGAAGCGCCCTCTCCAGCCAGTCATTCTTACCATCCACCTGTCATGAAAGCTCAAAAGGCTTTATTAAAATGTATGTAAAATCCTTGATAAAAGGCCATGTATTTATGTAATTCTGCTTTTTCACTGGTTTATCAGGTTAGCTACCCTATACTTTCAGGCCTTGAGTGAGAGGAACTAAGTGTATTCCAATGGCAAGGATAGACAGAAATGTTTAGATAATGGGGTGTTTGTCATGCAGTATGGGCATTGTAGTTAGCAGTCCTGGGTGTTATGAGAAACCAGAGTGAATTGCTAGCAACACTACCAATGAGGAATGGCATACTTTTTCATAGCCTTGAACTTTGGCTTGGAAGTTTTGTCCAATAAAAAAGATTTTTAAAAATTGTTATATTAATACTACTAGTAATTATAATATTATTAATATAAGTAATACTAATAATTGAACAATGAAACTAATAGTGTCATTAGTAGCATTTTATTATCATACATTTTTAGAGTTTCCTTTCGAGTGGCAGTGCCAACAGACAGAGCGGGGCAAAAAACATAGATACACAACCAGTTTATCATCTATACCACAGATGGGCAGTAATTAGAAGATGTGACAGGTATGCTGTGCCTTGAGCACATGGGACTAGCTTCACTCTTTTATATGCAGTACATATCACAAATGTTTATCCTCAACATCTTATCCTAATTGCATGAAACCCTCTAGATTTTCTTTGCTCAAGGTGGGGTTAGTTAAACTACTCATTGCTCCATCCCTAATGTATTAATGTTGTTTTTATTAACAATAATATTATTTCTGTAGTAGGGGAGTTTATTGCCAAGGCAACCATGGCCTGTGCATGGTTTAGTTTTCTTGAATTTCTATTTCATTATAGCAAATCCCAACTGTGTTCTTTGCTCAGCCCACTCTTAAGGTGGCAAATCTATCATTCTGTGATTTTCTATTTTCCGTTTTTTTCTCCACCAGTCTTTGTGATCGATATCCATTCCTATGAATCCCATTGTTTAACTCTACAAAGCTGAATTTGGTGCATTTTTCTGCTTCAGTACAGTCTGTTCCTCTTCTCAGACATATTGTTCACTCAGCATTTTATTTTTAAAGTCCTTTCTTTAGTCCTTATAATAAGCTTTTGGGGTTGTTACTATTGTCCTGGTTTTGAGATAAGAGACCAAGGGCTAAAGAAAGTAAGAGATACACTCAAGGTGACAAAACTGCAAATAGTTGAAAGACTTTTAACATTTATATCTTCTAACCATAAGTCTAAATTTTAAAATATGCCATACTTTGCATAAATCAGCTCTGTTTTGACTGAGATAAATAGTAAGTCTTGGTTCTGTAATTTTGCATTTCCTATTGTAATCTCAATTTTAAGATAAAGAAGAAAGTTTTCCAATTTATTATATTTTTTATGTTTAAGAGAAGAATAAGCATAGAAATAACATTTACATTTTAAAATATTAAATTTCATCATTTCTTGTACAAATAGGACTAGATGAAACATGAGTCCATGTGCATTTCATATTGAAGTTCCAGGTTGGTTATATTATCCAGACTGACATTTAGTGAAACCTTCTAGTATATGTAACTCAACATAGTTCCAAGTGGTGATGTTTGGCCTGATATACAGGGGCCTTTTTCAGTGAATATATACTTTATTTTCTCTATGATTATACATAAAATAATTATTAATTGTAGAAAAATTGGAATTACAGGGATATGTTGATTTATATGCTATTTGGTTATAGGAGCCCCTACTACTCTTTGCTATTTTCAATGATAGGTGTTAGGAAACCATGGAGATTCTTTTCTTTCTTAGTGAAGCAAATTCTGAGAATGCTCATTGGACATCAAGCAAAGGCCAGCCTTTATCAGAGCACACACATTTCATATGGACACTCTTTAATACTATTTTTGTTTGATTTGGTAATGTTTTTCTTTCAGAGAAAATAAATAAGTGATTATTTTATTCGTAATAAGCATTAATGGAAATTGGCTAAGTTGACTAGGAAGAAAGAGTAAAATCCTATATTCCAGGATAGAACTCAGTTCTCAGTGACCCATAAGCGAAAACTCTTTTCTTCCCACTCCAAATTCTGTACCTAATAGGGGTTCCATATCTTTGAGCAGGAAACTGGTAGCCACATTGTCCCTATTTTCCCTGTCTTATATGAGTAATTTACTCCTGAAAAACATATTATACAGAAAATTTTCAAAATTAAAAAAATATAATTAACATTTGTTTGAATAGCAAGTTTTCATACATTCCTGAGCACAAGGTGATACTAATTGATGCTAAGGCAGCATCAGATTCCTTCAAAATTGACAAAATTACTTTAATAGGCAACATTAGCTATCATAACACTACCTAATAAATCACATTACCTTCAATTGTTACTTTACAACATAGCTGTTTATCTGCTATCGTTACATTCTTTTGTAGCTATTTCGATCATTTGCTTAAGACTACACTTAAAAACAGCATAAATATGATGTAATAGTCAATATTTATGTATTTCAAACTTTAACTCATAAACAAGAACAACAACAACAAAAAAACCCAAGAATGGTGAAAACTAAAAATAAATTAAACAGAGTGAAAATAATATCACCCTGAGCCACAATAGCAGCACAAATTCATTCAAGAGAGTAAAGCCCTCATGGCCCAATTACCTCTTAAAGTTCCCACCTCTTAATACTGCTTAAATGAATATTACATTTTAACCTGAGTTTGGGAGGGTATATTTGAACCATAACTATGAGCATGACAGTTTGAGGAGTACTGGCCATGTATTTTGTAAGATACCCCTCTGTTGGAATTTGTTTGATTTGTGTTCTAATGGTTCAAATAGAGTTATTGATTTGGGGGAGGAAGATCACAGAGGTAAAAGTACCATTTTTATCACATCTTATCAAGTGTACCATTTCAATTAGCATCTGCAGAGAGACAGAACTTATATAAACTTATATAATCAGTGTAAAGAGATGTATTTTAAGAAATTGGATCACACAATTGTGGGGACTGGTGAGTCTCAGGTCTGTAGGATAGCTTGGCAGAATGAAAACTCAAAAAGGAGTTGAGGCTGCACTCTTGAGGCATAATTTCTTCTCTGAAATAACCTCAGTTTTTGCTCTTCAGACCTTCCATGGATAGGATGAGTCACACTCATTTTATTGAGGTTAATCTCTTTCCTTAAAGTTAACTAATTGTAGACATTAACTTCACCTATAAAATACCTTCACAACGATGGCTAAATTAGTATTAAGTTAAACAACTGGGTACTATAGCCTAGCCAAAGTGACACATAAAACTAACCATTACAACTACGTGCTATGAACATTTTATCACTGTTCATGTTGACCCTTAATACCTGGTTGAGGTCGCATTTATCAGGTTTGTAAAGTATTTGTAAAGCTTCTCATTCTTTTTTCATTATGTGTAGCCTATATTTAAGTGGTGAGGATTTATGCTTCCCCTTTTTGAGAGAAGATTATCTACATAATTAATATTCTGCAAGGAAGATTGTTGAATGCTTTTCCAATTTATTTATTTATTCAATCATTTGTTTACATCAGTATGGGCTCATGGATATTTACCTCATACTTTGGTTTATAATCCAATATTATTTTCTTTATTTCAGTTTCTCAAATTGCTTCAGGTTTGGCTAGTTGGAGCTCTTTCAGTTGTCTCCTGTGTCCCTTTCCACACCTCCAATGATTCAATTATTTTCTCACAGCTTCCTTATATTAGGAAACTATAAAATGCTCCAGATTCATGTTATATATTTCCAACCCCAGTCCTAGAATCAATTATTTCTCTGTATATACAAATTGCATATACACACACATTTATAAGTATTTATGTATGGAACCATCAATATCAATATTAAACCTATTATGAGTTTATACTGATGTTTCCAGCTCTAACTCATTACCACATGGATAATTCTAGAGGTTCCTCTGCTTGCTTATCTGTAAATTTCTGCTGCAACAGTAAGAAATCAGGCTTCCATGATCTATGATCCATTTTATTGATTTTGTATTACATGTATTGCAATATGAGAATTAACCAATACCATTATGAGAAACAACTTTATCAAGTACAGTAGAGTGCTTATGCACAGTTCCTTTTGTCTTTAGTTGTGTAGACTCCACTCATTTTCAAAGTTACTTACATCAAGACCTTTCAATTTACCCTCTGTAGTGTGATTGTTTCACAAATTTGCAATACAGGAGGATTTTCTGTTCACAGTATGCATTCCTTCCTGAGATCCTTGAGCCCCTGAATATTTTATTTTCATCAGTTGTACTGTAGCATTCTATCAATTTTCATGAATACATAATACCATGTATCCACTACTACAGTAGTACAAAGAATTGTTTCACTGCCCTGAAGAAATAGCCTATGCTTTAATCAAATTTCCTTACCTTGCTCCCCTGGTAACCACTGATCTTTCCACTTTCACTATTTGTTTACCTTTTCCAGGGCACTTAATTGGAATCATACACTATGCCACTGTTTCATACTGGCTTCTTTCAGTTATCTATGTGCATTTATGCTTCAACCATGTCTTTTCATGTGCATTGATATCTCTTCTTTTATTATGAAATAATATTCTACTGTATGGCTGTACCACAGTTGTTTTATCCTAGATTATAATTTTCAGGAAATCTGTTTCATAAAAACTGGTATGTGGTAGGAACACTTTTTGAGTGTTTGCTCATCAGAACATATTTTTGATGCTTTTCAAAAAGATACAAATTTTAATGAGTACAGGATATTTATGAACACAAACTTTCACTCTCAATGATCTGCAATAATACAAACTGATATTTACTGAGAATATTCCACCAACTTTAAAATGTACATTTTTTCATATTCAAATATCTCTGAATTTGTGATGAAACTTGTAATTAATAGCTTCACACAATCAATTTGGGGTGGCACAGTTATGACAGTTTTGTAACACATGCACAAAGTTAGTCACAATTTTTTGTCATAATTTTAATGAAGTATATGCATTGATGTTATTGTATATATTGTTTAAATGCCATATAAAATTCCTTCTAAATAATTGCACAATTCAACAGTTAAATATATAGATGTTGAAAATAAAAATGTCATAGATTGGAAAAAAAATTATTTACATAATTTGATGTAAATCCAGGCACATTCATTGTTGGAAGAATGATTATACTTCTCTTGTATTTTTGGAAAGATTAAACAACATGATTTATGTTATCAAAGAAGCGACAAAACCCTAGAGGACTTAACTCTATTAATTATTTATTTTATAGCTATATGTGAACAAATATTACCTGTAACATTCAAATGAATGCAATTGAAAACATAAGAAACTGCCAAAACCTTGGTGTAGGTGAAATTAATTTCAAAGCAAATGAGAAGCTGGTGTGATGGATTGTCACTCAGGATTATCATTAAGGCATATGCCACAGCTTAATTGGCAGTCTTTTACTGTCTTACTAATAGATAAAATAATGGTGTGTCTTATCACCATCGAAATCTTATATTTAATAAGACATGGTATTTATGATGTGTTGTGCTATGTGGTCTATGTATTTGGTATCATTTAAGCTACTCTTTTATCCAGTGAGGCAGGTATTAATAATTGTCCTAATTTATAGGTGATGCCACATAGAAAGAATACATAGCTCATCTGAGGTCATAAAGCTAATAACTTGTAGGATTTGGATTTGAGTATTTATAGGAGAGCCCATGTTCTTACACCCCACTGTAGTGCTGCTATAAAGATTCATTCCTTTCTGAGAATTACAATTACTGAGAACTTTGAAATTGGCCTGGGTTTTCATTTGTTTTTATAATTCATACATTTTAATTAAATTTTGTATTACATCTCAATTCTGCCTGCCTCCTCACCATTTTCCCCAAACAGGTATCCATTAAAATAACAACTAATGTTTTAAAATTGTGGAGGTAGGAAAGAATGCCTAATGTAACAAGAAATTTAGGGCAATAAACTACAATTTGATAGGTTTTTAAAAAGTAGATATATGGGAGAGAGGATCCAACTAAATGTATTACTTGGAGTCCACTCAAAATTCACTCTTGAGAAATAAACAATAATCAGATGTTATACTCCAGTATCACTAACATGTAGCAATATTTGAAAGTTCAGAAATGCTAGGTTTATGTGACGAGTTTCTTTTTTTTTTTTTTTTTTTGAGACGGAGTCTCGCTCTGTCACCCAGGCTGGAGTGCAGTGGCCGGATCTCAGCTCACTGCAAGCTCCGCCTCCTGGGTTCACGCCATTCTCCTGCCTCAGCCTCCCAAGTAGCTGGGACTACAGGCACCCACCACCTCGCCTGGCTAATTTTTTGTATTTTTTAGTAGAGACGGGGTTTCACCGTGTTAGCCAGCATGGTCTTGATCTCCTGACTTCGTGATCCGCCCATCTCGGCCTCCCAAAGTGCTGGGATTACAGGCTTGAGCCACCGCGCCCGGCCTATGTGATGAGTTTCTTAAGCAGAGAATTTTAGGGCATCAGAAATATTCGACTGGGTGTGCTGTAATCCTGGCACTTTGGGAGGCCAAGATGGGCAGATGACCTGGGGTCAGGAGTTCAAGACCAGCCTGGCCAACATTGGTGAAACCCCGTTTCTACTAAAAATACAAAAATTAGCCAGGCGTGGTGGCAAGCATCTGTAATCCCAGCTACTTAGGAGGCTGAGGCAAGAGAATCAATTGAACCCAGGAGTTGGAGGTTGCAGTGAGCTGAGATAGCACCATTGCACTCTAGCCCAGGTGACGAGAATGAAACTCTGTCTCAAAAAAAAAAAAAAAAAAAAAAGAAAGAAAGAAAAAGAAACATTCCTAGCATGGGATTGAACAATACAAAACTTCAGGATTTTGCAGAAAACTGAATCAGTAATGTGTGGGGAAATTTTTCAAACTCTCTAATTATAAGAAAAGAAAAAGAATAACATTATAGAAACAATAAAAGGGACTAAGGAAGACTTGGAAGATAGAGAATATAATGTCTGATGTGGTTTCAAAAAAGGAAGCATCTCAAAAATCATACCAGAATAAAAGGGTATATGGTTTGGCTCTGTGCCCCAACCAAATCTCACTTGAATTGTAATAATCCTCATGTGTCAAAGACTAAGTGGAGGTAATTTAATCATGGAGGCAGTTTCCCATATGTTGTTCTCATGATAGTGAGTGCTTCAGCTCCAGTCATGGCTAAAAGGGACCAAAGTACGGCTCAGGCTATTACTTCAGATGGTACAAGCCCCAAGCCTTGTTGGCTTCTGCATGGTATTAACTCTGTGGGTACATAGAAGTCAAGAATTGAAGTTTGGGAATCTCCACCTAGGTTTCAGAGGGTGTATGGAAACACCCAGATGTCCATGCAGAAGTTTGCTGCAGGGGCGGAGCCCCATGGAGAACCTCTGCTAGGGCAGTGCAGAAGGAACACGTAGGGTTGAAGCCCCTATATGGAGTCACCAGTAGGTCACTGCCTAGTGGTGCCGTGAGAAGAGGGTCACCATCCTTCAGATCCCAGAATCGTATATCCATGGACAGTTTGCACTATGTGCCTGGAAAAGCTTCAGGAGCTTATCACCAGCTTGTAAAAGCAGCCAGGAGGGGGCGCTGTATGCTGCCAAGCCACAAGGCTGGAGCTGCCCAATGCCATGGGAGTCCACCTCTTGCATCAGCATAACCTGGATATGAGGCATGGAGTCAAATGTGATCATTTTGGAACTTTAAGGTTTAATGACTGCCCTGTTGGATTTCAAACTTTAATCAAGCCTGTAGCCTCTTTTATTTTGCCAATTTCTCCAATTTGGAATGGGTGGATTTACTCAATGCCCATACCTCCACTGTATCTAGGGAGTAACTAACTTGCTTTTGATTGTACAGGCTCATAGGCGAGAGAAGCTTGCCTTGTCTCAGATGAGACTTTGACTTTTGGGTTAATGCTGGAAGGAGTTAAGACTTGGGGGACTGTTGGAAGGGCGTGATTGTGTTTTGAAATGTGAGGATATGAGATTTGGAAGGGGCCGGGGTTGAATGATATGGTTTGGCTCTGTGTCCCCACCTAAATCTCACCTTGAATTGTGATAATCCCCATGTGTCAAGGGGGGAACCAGGTGGAGGTAATTGAATCATGGGAGCAGTTTCCCTCATGCTGTTCTTGTGATAGTGAGTGAGTTCTCATGAGATCTGATGGTTTTATAAGTCTCTGGTATTTTCACTGCTGGCATTCATTCTCTCTCCTGCTGCCCTGTAAAGAGATCCTTCCACCATGATTGTTTCCTGAGCCAATTAAACCTCTTTTCTTTATAAATTACTCAGTCTCAGGTATTTCTTCATATCAGGATGAGAACAGACTAACACAAAAGGAGAAAACAATGATATAAATTATTTAATTCCAAGTATTTATAAATTTAGATAAAATTAATTAGAAGTTACTAATACCTAGATATAGGTTGATGAAATGTAGAATGCTTAAAATTATCCCAAAAGCATCATGACAAAAAATAATGTTATTTAAAAAAGGAAGAAAATTATGGCTTGCTTAGGATTCACATTAAACATCTAGCACTGGATAATTTTCTTCACTGACTGCTTTTGTTGCAGAGTATTTTTTCAACGATGGTTGTGTAGTGAACAGCTTTGAGAGATAGAGATATTGTCTCCTTTTGGAGCAAAAGGCAGTTTGCACATTTTCCACATTAAAAGATTTTGGCTTCCTAAATTCATTGCTCTTCTCCTATAATAAAATCTATTGCATATGCAAGAGTTACCTGGCCCTTTCTGCTGTGTGTTGTGAGAATTTGGTCTCTGGAACAGCACAAGAAAATTATGAAACTCTAATTTCTGTGAGTAATAAAGGTCTTTTTTTTGACCCAGGAGTATTGTGTCTTTTGCTGGCATTCGGGAAACTTCACTAGTCTAACTAGCCTAACTTGTCAGCCTTCAGAAAGGGCAAAATCTTAGATTCTTTATCATTCTTGAGAAAACCAATTGATTTTTTTTAATTATTACCCCCACAAAAGCCTTTTTAGATGTAACATAACTCAGAAGACCTATCACTGTTTTCCTCCCCGTAATACTTCTTAAAAAACACTAAAGCTGGATGAAAGTTAGAAAATAAACATTTTACGTATTGATAAGTCATAGTATACAATGATTGTTAATGATATTGAGACCAATTAAGTATAAAAGTAATTAGAAATACTTCTATGTATGCTTAATAGAAAAATAAATTTTAAAAGAAAAACCACATAAAGTAAAAAATGATTACTTAATTATGAGTCCTTAGATCAAAAATTCCAGTAGTACTGGCAGAAATTTGGAGGTGAGTAGAGGAGAAAAAAGGTGGGTAATTTTAAAAATTTCCTTATTTTTAATAAAAGATAGTTGTAACAAGTTTGCATACATTCTTAGCATCCAATCTGGTATTTTGAAACTTAAAATATATAAACAAGAAATTGATAGAAAAAGAAATTTTAATGGCCAAAACCTATTAGGAAAGGAGCAAACTTAGTAATAATAAGAGAAAAACAAATATAAAATTTAAAATACAGTAGTCAAATTGCAAAATAATTGTCAAAGTATTGATAGTATCCAATGCTGACTAAGATGTGGGTTCTCCAGAGAAACAGAGACAATGACATACATATGGATATATAAGATGCAATTTATTATGAGAATTGGCTTATGCAATATGGACTCTTAGAAGTCACATAATATGCTTTCTGCAAGCTGGAGAACCAGATAAGCTGGTACTATAATTCAGCTTGAGTATGAAGGCCTAAGAACCAGAGCTCCCGTGTCCAAGGACAGGTGAAGATGAATGTCCCAGCTCCGAGAGAGAGAAAGAATTCACCCTTCCTCCACATTTTTGTTCTATTTGGGCTCTCAATGAATTGGATGATGCTAGACTACCTAGAAAGAGTGGATCTTCCTTACTCAGTCTACTGATTCAAATTACAAGCTCTTCCAGAAACATTCTCACAGACCCACCCAGAAATAACGTTTTGGAAGGTATCTAGGTATTCCTTAGCCTAGTCAAGTTAACATATAAAATTAACCATCACATGTGTTGAATGGTGAATCAATCAATATTAATGCCATTGTAATTAGATAAAAAATAATTTGAGGCCAACTCAGCAGTGTCTGTGCCACTTTCAAATGCATATTTTGACCTGTTAATTATATCTCTAAATTATGTCCCAAATGTATATTCATATACATGCACAAATAAATATATAAATGAATGTGAAGATACTCATGGCCTTTCACTTAAAAGTATTCTACTTTTCTTCTACAGTAATCAAACTGTAGAGAGACACATGGCTTTCCAACTGTTTTCCCTTTCTCAACCTCCTTAATATGACTCTTTCTTACTAACTGAAAGCAAGCAGAAGTGATGCATGCTACTTCTAGAATGGAGGCTTTAAGGCTGGCCTGCCACCTCCATGCTATCTCCACTTCGTATGGCCTATTGTTGGCAGGATCTGAGGAATGGTAGCAACAGTAGCAACCACGTAGATGTTGAAAGGAGATAAAGAATCAAAAAATAATGTGGGTTCTTGATTTGCCATGTGGGTCAGAAAGATACGTTTTGCATGTTACATTAAAAATTACACAATTATACCTATATCTATGGATGTGTGTTGTATATATATTTATGTGTAATATATACATATGAGTGTGTATGTGTACAAAAGATTCACTCAAAATTGTATGTGAAAGTTGGAAAGAGTAATATTTGTTTTATTTTATATATTTATATATCTTTAAGAATGGGGTAATGTGTTTGTATTAAGCGCTAGATAAATGCTCTTAGTGTTGATAAACAAAATAACAAACAAACACAAAATCACCTATTACAAGGCCAAATATCATAAAGTTATCCACTAGATTGGAATAAAAGAACAAGAGAAACTATTAGCAAAACAAAAAATCACGGAGAATTTTATTTTATGGCAAAATAATATCTGACAATAAAATTTTCAGAATGTAATACAAATGAAATGGTGATAAATTTTCTTCATGTATCATTCATATACCATTCACATGTTTTAAGCAAAATTTGCATTATTACTCTATAGCAATATACAATTCAAAGGAAAATCAAATAAGAAAATTTTATGTTAACGGAAATGGTTTATAAAAACAGGAATTATGAATGTCTAAACATAAAATGAATATGTCAAGATGTATAATACTGTCAAAAGCAAAAAAAAAAACCTTGTAAAATTAGTAATGCATTACATATCAAGTAAAAAAGTAGTAATTTATGTTAACATTCTAAGTATAAAAAAGATAGAATAAATTAAATTATATGTGTGTGTAAATATGCATATAGAATTATCTACCATGTCAACATAGAATAAATCTTGATTTTAACCATCTATGGAACATTTTAAGAAGTGATATAACATTTAGTTGAGAAAGACATCCTCAATAATTTACTAGAAGTCAACATTATTTATACTGCAGCCTTTGACCACAATGTAAAATAGTTAGAATATAGGAATACATTTTATATCAATTCTAATATTGGTAACTTGTGACTTTTTTAATTACCTGGGCTACAGATTTACCACTTTTATTAATTTATTTTATTTAATTAATTAATTTATTTTTTGAGATGAAGTTTTGCTCTTGTTGCCCAGGCTGGAGTCCAATGGCACAATCTCGGCTCACTGCAACCTCCACCTCCTGGGTTCAAGTGATTCTCCTGTCTCAGCCTCCTAAGTAGCTGGGATTACAGGCATGAGCAACCCACATTCAGTTCATTTTTGTATTTTTAGTAGAGATGGGGTTTCACCATTTTGGTTAGGCTGGTCTTGAACTCCTGACCTTAGGCGATCTGCCCACCTCAGTCCCCCAGAGTGCTAGTATTATAGGAATGAGCCACCGCGCCCGGCCTATTAATTTTTTTTAACCTAGATTTTGATTTTATTGCTTTCTTTATATTTTCAATTTTTAATTGGTTTCTGCTTTACTTGTTATTTCTTATTTTCTTCTGCTTGCTTCTGGCTTAAATTGTTCTTCTCTTTCTTAAATTGTGTACTTAGGGTGGAATATTATGTTACTGATTTGAGATCTTTCTTCTTTTCTAATATATGAATTAATGCTGTAAATTTTTCCCCAATTACAACATTCACTATGTCATAAATTTTGATAAGTTGAATTTTCATTTTTATTTAAGTCAAAATATTTTTAATTTCTCTTGCAACTCCTTCCTTGACCCGTGTGTTACTTTAGAAGGGCATTGTTTAATTTTCCAGTATTTGGGAATTTTTAGCAATTGATTATTGATGTCTAGCTTCTATTACTTTCTGAGAACATACTATGTATGATTTTTATTCCTTTAAAATTTTAAGGGTGTGTTTTAATGTTCCTAATGTAATCTATCTTGTTGAATACTCCATTTGTGCTTGAAAAAGATGTGTATTCTGCTGTTGTTGTATGAAGCAATCTGTAAATGTCAATTGGATCGAGTTGTTAATAGTGTTATTCTGGTCAACTACATTTTTACTGCTTTTCTGTCTGTTTTGTCTGTCAATTACTGAAGAGGAAGTGTTGAAATCTTTTACTATAATAATGAATTTGTCTATTTCTTTTTCAATTATCTCAGTTTTAGCCTCTGATTTTAGGTATCCTGATACTTGGTTGACAAGTGTATACATGTTTAGAATGACTATGTCTTTCTGGATAAATTGGCCCCTTTTTTAACTATGTAATACTTCTATGTATTCTTCATAATTTTCTTCATTTTGAAATCAGCTTTGTCCAAAATTAGTGATGCTACTACTGCTTTCTTTTGGTTAGTATTCTCTATGCTTTTACTTTAACCTACCTCAATCTTCATAAAGTGGATATCTTGTAGACAATATGTAGTTGGGCCTAGTTTTTTTGCTTTTTACCTACTTAGAAAATCTATATTTTAATTGGTATGTTTATAATATTCAAATTTAAAATGATTTTTCTATATTTGTATTATTATTCACCATTCTTATAACTGTTTTCCATTAACCATATTTGTTCTTTGTATATTTTTTGCCCCTCCTTTTCTGTCTTCATTGATCTTACTTGGGCATTTCATGATTCCATTGTATCTATTCTCTTAGAGTATCCATTATATTTCTTTCTTAAAACACTTGTTTTGCCTAACATTTTCAATATACATTTTAAACTAATCTAACTCCACCTTCAAATAATACTGTATCACTTCATGTGCAGTGCAGGTACTTCTTAAAAGAGGAGTCCCATTCCATCCCTCTCATCACTATTATATTGCTGTCATTCATTTCACTTGTCTGTGTGTGTGCTATAATCACTCAATACATTGCTATTACCTAACCAGTTATATATCAGTTAATAATACAAAAAAAATTTTACTGTATTTTTAAATCTTTATTTCTTTTTTAAAAATAATTTTAGCTTTTATTTAGATGAGTGTGCAAATTTGTTGTGTGATGCTGAGGTTTGGGGGATGAATGATCCCATCATATAGGTAATGAACATAGTAGCCAACAAGTAGCCTTTCAGCCCTTGCCCCTCGCTCCACCCTCTAGTAGTCCCTAGTGTGTATTGTTGCCATCTTTATGTCCATGTGTACCCATTACTTAGCTCCCACTTAAAAGTGAGAACATGAAGTATTTGGTTTTCTGTTCCTACATTAATTCACTTAAGATAATGGCCTCCAACTGCATCCACGTTCCCACAAAGGACATGATTTCACTCTTTTTATGGCTGTATAGTATTTTATGGTGTATATGCAGTACATTTTCTTTATTCAATCCACCACTGATGGGCACCTGGGTTGATTCCCTGTCTTTGCTATTGTGAATGGCATGGTAATGCACATATGAGTGCATGTTTCTTTTTTTTTTTTTTCATAAACTCCATGTTTTAATCTGATTTTTCTGGTTGAACAATATATCATGAATGCGTTTCCATGTCTAGAAGTATATTGAATTTTAACTACTTTTATAATATACTTTGAATATTGTGTTATTTTTTCTTTTTTTTAAATTTTAGTTTAAGTTCTGGAACACAAGTGCAGAATGTGTAGGTTTGTTACATATGTATATGTGTGCCATGGCGGTTTGCTGCACCTATCAACCCATCATCTAGGTTTTAAGCCCTGAATGCATTACTTATTTGTCCTCATGGTTTCCCTCCCCTCACCCTCCATCCCCCGACTGGCCCCAGTGTGTGTTGTCCCCCTCCCTGTGTCCATCTGTTCTCATTGTTCAATTTCCACTTGTAAGTAAGAACACGTGATGTTTGGTTTTCTGTTTCTGTGTTAGTTTGCTGAGGATGGTGGCTTCCAGCTTCATCAATGTCACTGCAAAGGACATGATCTCATTCCTTCTTATGGCTGCATAGTATTCTATGGTATATATGTACCACATTTTCTTCATTAAGTCTATCATTGGTGGGCATTTGGGTTGGAACCATGTCTTTGCTTTTGTAAACACTGATGCAATAAATGTATGTGTGCATGTTTCTTTATATTAGAATGATTCATATTCCTTTGGATGCATACCCAGTAATGAAATTGCTGGGTCAAATGGTATTTCTGGTTCTAGATGCTACAAGAATTGCCACACTGTCTTCCACAATGGTTGAACTAATTTACATTCCCACTAACAGTGTAAAAGCGTTCTTATTTCTCCATAGCCTCACCAGCATCTATTGTTTCCTGACTTTAATAATTGCCATTCTGACTGGCATGAGATGGTATCTCATTGTGGTTTTGATTTGCATTTCTCTAATAATCAGTGATGAGGTTTTTTTCATATGTTTGTTTGCCGCATAAATGTCTTCTTTTGAGAAGTGTCTGTTCATATCCTTTACCCACTTTTTGATGGGGTTGTTTGTTTTTTTCTTGTAAATTTGTTTAAGTTCCTTGTACATTCTCGATATTAGCCCTTTGTCAAATGTAGAGATTGCAAAAGTTCTTTCCCATTCGGTAGATTGCCTGTTCACTCTGATGATAGTTTCTTTTGCTGTGCAGAAGCTCTTTAGCTTAATTAGATCCCATTGGTCACTTTTGGCTTTGATTGCAATTGCTGTTGGTATTTTCATCATGAAGTCTTTGCCCATGCATATGTCCTAAATGGTATTACCTAGGTTTTCTTCTAGGGTATTTATGGTTTGGGGCTTTACATTTAAGTCTTTAATCCATCTTGAGTTAATTTTTGTATAAGGTGTAAGGAAGGAGTCCAGTTTCAGTTTTCTGCACATGGCTAGCCCATTTTCCCAGCACCATTTATTAAATAAGAAATCCTTTCTTCAGGTATAACTCCCAATGATGTAAATGACGAGTTGATTGATGGGTGCTGACGAGTTGATGGGTACAGCACAGCAACATGGCACAAGTATACATATATAACAAACCTGCACGTTATGCACATGTACCCTAGAACTTAAAGTATAATAATAATAAATAAATAAATAAATAAATAAATAAATAAATAAAAAGATTTGGAAAAAAAAAAAAAAAAAAGAAATCCTTTCTTCATTGCTTGTTTTTCTCCAGTTTGTCCAAGATCAGATGGATGTAGATGTGTGGTTGTTATTTCTGAGGTCTCTGTTCTGTACCATTGGTCTATAAGTCTGCTTTGGTACCAGTACCATGCTGTTTTGGTTACTGTAGCCTTGTAGTACAATTTGAAGTCAGGTAGCATGATGCCTCCAGTTTTGTTCTTTTTTCTTAGGATCGTCTTGGCTATACAGGCTCTTCTTTGGTTCTATATGAAATTTAAAGTAGTTTTTTTTTTTTTTTGATTCTGGAAAGAATGTCTATGGAAGTTTGATTGAAATAGCATTGAATCTATGAATTACTTTGGTCAGTATGTCCATTTTCACGATATTGATTCTTCCTATCCATGAGGATGGAATACTTTTTCATTTGTTTGTGTCCTCTATTATTTCCTTGAGAAGTAGTTTGTAGTTCTCCTTGAAGAGGTCCTTCACATCCCTTGTTAGCTGAACTCCTAGGTATTTTATTCTCTTTGTAGTTATTATGAATAGGAGTTCATTCATGATTTGGCTCTCTGCTTGTCTATTGTTGGTGTATAGGAATGCTTGTAATTTTTGCACATTGATTTTGTCTTCTGAGACTTTGCTAAATTTGCTGATCAGCTTAAGGAGTTTTTGGGCTGAGACAATGAGGTTTTCTAAATATACAATCATGTTGTTAGCAAACAGAGACAACTTGACTTCCTCTTTTCCTATTGGAGTACCCTTTATTTCTTTCTCTTGTTCGATTGCCCTGTCCAGAACTTCCAATACTATGTTGAATAGGAGTGGTGAGAGAGGGAAATCCATGTCTTGTAACAGTTTTCAAAGGGAATGCTTCCAGCTTTTGCCCATTCAATATGAGGTTGGTTGTGGGTTTGTCATAAATAGCTCTTGTTATTTTGAGATATGTTCCATCAATACCTAGTTATTGAGAGTTTTTAACGTGAAGGAATGTTAAATTTTATCAAAGGCCTTTTCTGCATCTATTGAGATGATCATGTGGTTTTTGTCATTGATTTGTTTATATGATGGATTACATTTATTGGTTTGTGTATGTTGAACCAGCCTTGCATCCTAGGGATGAAGCTGACTTGATCATAAGTGGCTAAACTTTTTGATGTGCTGCTGGATTTGGTTTGCCAGCATTTTATTGAAAATTTTTGCATTGATATTCATCAGGGATATTGACCTAAAATTTTCCTTTTTTTGTTGCTTCTCTGCCAGGTTTTGGTGTCAGGATGATGCTGGCCTCATAAAATGAGTTATGGAGGAGTCCTTCCTTTTCAACTGTTTGGAATAGTTTTAGAAATAATGGTACCAGCTCCTCTTTGTATCTCTGGTAGACTTTGGCTATGACTCTGTCTGGTCCTGTGTTTGTTTGTTTTTTTTTTTTTGGTTGATAGGCTATTAATTACTGCCTCAATTTCAGAACTTTTTATTGGTCTATTTAGAGATTCTACTTCTTCCTAGTTTAGTCTTGGGAGGGTGTATGTGTCCAGGAATTAATCCATTTCTTCTAGATATTCCAGTTTATTTGCATAGAGGTGTTTATAGTATTCTCTGATGGTAGTTTGTATCATTGTGGATCAGTGTTTATTTCTCCTTCATTAATTTTTATTGTGTCTATTCGATTCTTTTCCCTTTTCTTCCTTATTAGTCTAGCTAATAGCTTTTTTGTTGTTTGTTTGTTTGTTTGTTTCAGAAAAGCAGCTCCTGGATTCAATTTTTTTTTTTAAGGCCTTTTCGTTTCTTTACCTCTTTTGATTCAGCTTTGATCTCAGTGATTTCATATCTTCTGCTACACTTGGATTTGTTTGCTCTTGCTTCTCTCTAGCTCTTTTAATTGTGATGTTAGGGTGTCAATTTGAGGTCTTTTTGGCTTTTTGATGTGGGCATTTAGTGCTATAAATTCCCTCTAAACACTGCTTTAGCTGTGTCCCAGAGATTCTGGGGCATTGTCTCTTTGTTGTCGTTGGTTTCAAAGAACATCTTGATTTCTGCCTTAATTTTATTATTTACCCAGGAATCATGCAGGTTGTTCAATTTCCATGCAATTGTGTGGTTTTGAGTGAGTTTCTTAATCCTGAGTTCTAATTTGATTGCAATGTGGTCTGAGAGACTGTTATGATTTCAATTCTTTGGCATTTGCTGAGGAGTATTTTACTTTAAATTATGTGGTCAATTTTAATATAAATGTCTTGTGGCACTGAGAAGAATGTATATTCTGTGGATTTGGGGTGGATAGTTCTATAGATGTCTATTAGGTCCACTTGATCCAGAGCTGACTTCAAGTCTCGATCATCCTTGTTAATTTTCTGTCTTGTTGATCTGTCTAATATTGATAGTGGGGTGGTGTTAAAGTCTCCCACTGTTATTGTGTGAAAGTCGAAGTCTCTTTGCAGGTCTTGAAGAACTCATTTTATGAATCTGGGTGCTCCTGTATTGGGTGCATATGTATTTAGGATTCCTAACTCTTCTTGTTGAATTGATCCATTTACCGTTAATGTAATGCTTTTCTTTGTCTTTTTTGATCTTTGTTGGTTTAAAGTCTGTTTTGTCAGAGAATAGTATTGCAACAACTGTTTGTTTTGTTTTGTTTTGTTTTTTTGCTTTCCATTTGCTTGGTAAATATTTCTCCATCCCTTTATTTTGAGCCTATCTGTGTCTTTGCACATGAGATTAGTGTCCTGAATACAGCACACCAATTGGTCTTGACACTTTATCCAATTTGCCAGTCTGTGCCTTTTAATTGGGGCATTTAACCTGTTTACGTTTAATGTTAATATTGTTATGTGTAAATTTGATCCTGTTATGATGTTATCTGGTTATTTTGCACACTAGTTGATGCAGTTTCTTTAGAGTGTTATTGTTCTTTATATTTTGGTTTGTTTTTGCAGAGGCTGGTACTGGATTTTCCTTTCTGTGTTTAGTCCTTCCTTCAGGAGCTCTTGCAAGGCAGACCTGGTGGTGATGAAATCCCTCAACATTTGTTTGTCTGGAAAGGATTTTATTTTCCCTTCACTTATGATACTTTGTTTAGCTGGATATGAAATTCTGAGTTGAAAATTCTTTTCTTTAAGATGTTGAATATTGGCCTCCAATCTCTTCTGGCTTGTATGGTTTCTATGGAGAATTCTGCTGTTAGTCTGATGGCTTTCCCTTTGTAGGTGACTTGGGCTTTCTCTCTGCCTGCCCTTAACATTTTTTCCTTCATTTTCACCTTGGAGAATCTGATGATCATATGTCTTGGGGTTGATCTTCTCATGGAGTATCTTAGTGAATGTCTCTGTATTTCCTGAATTTGCATGTTGGCCTATCTTGCTAGGTTGGGTAAGTTCTCCTAGAACAATATCCTGTAAGGTGTTTTACAGCTTGGTTCCATTCTCCCCATCTCTTTCAGGTACTCCAATCAATTGTATGGTTCGGTCTTTTTACATAATCTCATATTTTTGGATGTTTTGTCCATTCATTTTTATTCTTTTCTCTCTAATCTTGTCTGCATGCCTTAATTCAGCATAATGGTCTTCAAATGCTGATACTTTTTCTTCCGCTTGATCGATTTGGCAATTGACAGTTGTGTATGCTTCATGAAGTTCTTGTGCTGTATTTTTCAGCTCCATTTGGTCATTTATGTTTCTCTCTAAACTGATTATTTTAGTTAGCAGCTACTCTAACCTTTTATCAAGGTTCTTAGCTTCTTTGCATTCTGTTAGAACATGCTCCTTTAGCTCAGTGTAGTTTGTTATCACCCACCTTCTGAAGCCTACTTCTGTCAATTCATCCATGTCATCTTTCATCCAGTTCTGTGTCTTTGTTGGAGAGGTGCTGTGATTATTTCCAGGAGAAGAGGCACTCTGCCTTTTGGGTTTTCATAGTTTTTTTTTTTTTTTTTGGATTTTTTCTCATCTTCTTGAGTTTGTCTAGTATTGATCTTTGAGGCTGCTGACCCTTGGATGGGGTTTTTGTGGGGACTTTTTTTGTTGTTGATGCTGTTTTTCTTGCTTTCTGTTTTTATTGTTGTTTGTTTTTGCTTTTTTGTTTTGTTTTGTTTTGCACTCATACTTTTATTACAACACAATTCACAATTGCAAAGACGGAATCAACCTAAGTGTCCATTGACCAATGAATGAAGAAAGAAAATGTGATTAGACAGATAGACAACAAATATATGTCTATATCACATATATATCTATATATCACACATGTATATCACATATGTGTGTGTGTGTATATATATGTATGTATATACCATAGTATTCCATGGTGTAACACTCAATCATAAAAAGGAATAAAATAATGTCTTTGTGGAAACTTGGATTGAACTGGAGGTCATTATCCTAAGTGAAGAAATTCAGGAATGGAAAACTAAATACCACATGTTCTACTTATAAGTGGGAGCTAAGCTATGTGTATGAAAAGGCATACAGAATGGTGTAATGGACATTGAACTCAGAGTCAGGGTGATTGGGAGGGGTGTTAGAGAGCAAAAATTCGTTATTGGGTACAATACACACTATTCAGTGACAGGAACACTAAAAGCCCAAACTTTGTAAGTATACAATTCATTTATATAACCAAAACTACTTGTACCCCTAAAGCTATTGAAATTTTTTTAAAGATTCTGTTAATGGATTGACTACATGGCTTCATGTTGTGATTGTATTTTTATGTTAAATTTTAAAATACATTTTCATGTGTATTTTTAATTCATTTGAGATTTAGGAGAACTTGCACCATGGAGTATTAAGAGCCTTTAAAAGAGACATAGAAAGTCATAAGTTTAAATAATTTCTTAAGTCTTAAAATGTCACCAAAATATGAAAATTGGAGTGAGGGACATTTTCTTTAAAACAATTCAATTGCCATGCTACTATATTTTTTTCTTTTGCCAATATAATGGCATGTTCATTGTATAGTATATTTATTTTTCTTTTCTTCTTAAATATTTGATGTTTGATATTTCTGTATTTATTCTCCTATATCCTCCCTAGTCTCTTTTATCTTATCTAACAGCTTTTCCAGAAATATAGTCACACTTTTCTTGTTAAATTTTGGTAAGAATACCGATAATAGTCACTAAGCTCAGTAACAGCAAAACTGATATGTGCCTCAGCAATTTTAGGTAAAGTTTAGATTTTTTTTTCTTGTCCCTTTTCCTTACCTTGAATTTTCTCCCCTTTCCTCCCCTGTTCTCCCTCATTACTCTTTATCTGTCTATGTGCATACTCAAGTTATTTGGTGTTTCCAAGCATCTCATATTAGAATTAAGACTATTTTCCTATTTCAGTTTAAAAGAACCTTTCCTAGCCACTGCATTCTTCATTGGAAAATACTAGACACCTTTCAACCTCAGGCTGGACAAAAAATAAGCAAAATTAGAACACTTGGAATACCCAGTAATCCCTTCTCCCCTTCACACACATGCACAATAGCGTTCTACTTATAATGAGTTGAGAGAAAAGAGACCTGACATGAGTGCTGGTTTAGTCAAATGGGAATGATCTCAATTGTTCTGCTTATTTTCTGCTCTCATGACCTTCAGGTCCTAACTGCCTTAAGGAATTCTATCAGCCACCACTTGTCCAACTGACAAGTTTTATACCACCAGGACCATACGTCACATTCAATAATATCCTACGGTGGGGGAGGGGTGAGATAAGTACAAGTACGAGGGGTTAAATTCATGCAAGCAGAGCAATTTCTTATTACTTGATGAGTCAACAGACAGATAAATCAAACAAACATAATCAGCATGTTTCTTTGCATCTCTTAATATCTATTTTATATTATCCTTCTCTTAGTGACTGAGGGAGGGTTAATCCATACAGAGACCAATACAGAATTTACTTAATAAATGATCATATTGTAGAAAACATAAATAATACCAAACTTCTTGAGAATTAAAACCATGCAGACCAAGAATATCTATTTCTAACAGTGCAGCAGATAATGTGATAAAATAGAAGAGGCCTGTTTAATTTATTCTTAAAAGTTATTTTCAATTGTGAAATAAAATGCAACTTTAAGTTTAGTTCTGTAGAGAATTGACTTGACACCTATAAATTATCTATGTTACAAGTCCTGAGAGGTAGTCTCACATTCACTCAGGTATATTTATTTGATGACAAAGATATATCTTAATTTCTTTTATCCAACTTATAACATTTTTGGATCCATAAATAGCAATCATAGCAAAATAATTATTTAAAAGAAACAGTTTAAAATAATGCTGAAACTCTTTTTTCAGTCTATATTCTTCTGAATTTGCACATTTTACTTTACTGACTACAATCAGCGGACGACACAGCAAAGTGCCGTGTGTGTGTGTGTGTGTGTGTGCATGCATGTGTGTTGTATCCAATTGTGATTCAGAAAAGTATACTGTGCACAAACAGGCACACACACAGACACACACACTGTTAGGCTTCCATATATAGAAGGTAATGTAGTCCATGTGTTCTAACAGTACAAAAAGATTTATTTCTTTTGGAATAATAACAGAAAAATTTGATTCACTACTTTAGTAAGGACTAGCAAGCATATTTAAACAAAGTTTCTTACAGCTTCTTTAAATTCTAGATATTTTTCCTCTTGATTGACTTTGAGGAGACTGGTCTCTTAGGTTGTGCTACCCAGAAGCAGAGCTTAAGAAAAGGATTCAAACTGTACCTGGTTTACAGATGTATCAGGTATGAGGTGTGGGAGGGAACTTCCTTGGTGAGGTAGCTCTCATGGTAATGCCAGTTGTCCAGAGAAGAAGGCAGCATGAACCATTTGTAACCAACACTAATGGCAGCTGGGGATGGATGCACCTGCCACTAAATGAATCTCGGTAGAGCACAAGCAATAACCACTACAATTGTATACTCTCTCCATTGAAGTAATCAGATACATTTTGGTGTAATTAATATTTTCCTTGCTTCATTCATTCTTAACATTCTTAATATTCTGATTATTTATTAATATTTTATTAATAGATTACAAAAGGGTATCAGTGAAACTAGTCTAAGGGGATAGTTTTCACAGAGAGTTCCTCCTATTTTATGACTGCTGTAAGCTTCTAGCATTATTCTCCATTCTTCACTGAAGCATTATACTGGTAACTCATAATTTTGCCAGATGGATATTATATGATATATGTAGATAATATATGATAATATTACCATTATGTCACCTGGAATTCATTTACCATTACATCAAATTAATTAAAAAATAATATTTTGTAGAAAATATTTATATCAATAAGTTTTAGGATGGAATTAATTCATTTCAGAAAATTTCCAAAAGGCCTTTTGATGAAACGCTTGATAAATTTACAAACTCTTCTATGATTCATTCACTTAAGTTGCCTTAATGCTAAAGGTTATAAGATCTTTTTCACAGGATGAGATCAAATGTGGTGTATTATTTCAATGGGTTTTGAATCTGGATTGAAGCATGTACCTCTGATACTAGCATGGAGTAAATCACTATTTCTTAGAATAACTTTTTTACAAACTATTTGCTGTGGCACAGCTTCATGGTACCATACAGGAATAATTTAATTGTCATGGGTAGTGTATTGGTTCATTCTCACACTTCTATGAAAACTCGAGAGTATGTAATTTATAAAGGAAAGAGGTTTAATTGACTCACACTTCCTCAGGGCTGAGGAGAACTCAGGAAACTTACATTCATGGTGGAAGGGGAAGCAAACATGTCATTCTTCATATGGCAGCAGCAAGGAGAAGTGCAGAGCAAAGTGGGGGAAAATCCCCTTATAAAACCATCAGATCTCATGAGAACTCACTATCATGAGAACAGCATGGAGGTAACTGTCACCATGATTCAATTACCTCCCACTGGGTCTCTCCCATGACACGTGGGAATTACGGGAACCTCAATTCAAGATGAGATTTGAGTGGAGACACAGCCAAACCTTATCAGGTAGGGTGGATTGTTTTAATGTTAACAAAATGAGCATTTAAAAGAAATAAAAGTATGGCTTTTTTGCACCAAATTTGTTTTAATAAGCACTAACAATTATCACATGAGTATGGTAATAGTAAAAAATAATAATACCAAACATTTACCTAGAACATATTATGTGCCAAGCAGTGTTCTGAGCCCTTTCAATATATGAACACTTTAATTCTCACAACAACCACATGAGGTTGTACGACTATTATCCCTGTTTCATAGCTGAGAAAACTGAGGCACCAAGATTAAGTGACTTGCCTGGGGTCACGCAGCAAGTAAGCCATAGATACACAATGGAAACACGCACAGGCTGGCACTAGAAATCAGTGCTTGGCCACCACATAAACAGAGGTATTCCCATGAGTCATCTTCCTCTCCCTTCCCACATGAAAATTGACATATACATAGAAAGTAGATAGCATTGATCTCAGTCACACTAGCATACATTGCATATGATGAACAAAGTATTGTCCCTTAACTAAACCATGACCATTAGCCTTAAAACTAGCTATGGGGCTACAATGATTATATTACTTAGATACTTTTATTCTTCCCTCTCTCTCTATACCCTCCCTCACTCTCTCCTCTGTCTTTCCCTTACCCACCTTTATCTTTCTTCTTTTTCTGTATTGAATACCTTGCAATATTTAAGAAGACAATTTACTAGTCAAGGGATTGAAAAAAGCCTTACAATTCTGCAAATCAGGAAATAAGACATTTGATAACATGCTTTTGAAAATACTATAGTTTTAACTATTTTGTAAATATTAACCTAAGCATTATATACTCAGTATAAAAATGCCTTATCCAGACTTTGAAAAACATTCTAAATTATCAGCAGTAATTAATATGTTAGAGGAATTGGTACACCTTATTATTTTATGATCTAACTAAATTTTACTTTGGACTCTTTAGACAATCTGTTAGGATGAGGAGCAATATGTATTTGTAATTTTCAGAATCAAAAAATGCTTGCAATTGTTTTCTCTAGTTATATGTACATATTTTCTATTTCGAGATTTTTGTTTCTTTTGAAAATGAAGAACGCTGTTTTTCAATACCCTCTTTTAGAAAGTAAAGAATCTTTTTCTGTTTAACTCTGTCTTTGGAAAGGGAAATTAGCAGCTGTAGACTATTATTCAAACTTAGTCTGATTATATATCTAGAAAATGAAGTCCTACCTTAACTGTTTAATTAAAGATTGGAAGAAAATATTTAAGCAGGTGTTAATCAGGTCTTTAAAAATAATATTGCATACTCTAGCCTTTCCAGGTGCAGTTAAAGTTTTCTTTCCACCTACAAAATAAAACAAATACTAGATAGATAAAAGTCTATTTTGAGGCCTGGAAGTTCATTTCTTAAGGTTGGAGAATCTTACGCTTATTACCAAATATATAGTGCTCATTCTTTTCAAACAAATAATACATTTAAAATACTTTTACATCTTTATAATTAACCTTATATTATTGATAACTGACTGACATAAAGCATATTATTTTGAGCATATAATTTGACAAGTTTTAACATATATACACCCATGAAACCGTCATAGCAATTAAGATTAATTAATATAGTATAACTTTTTATTATAAAATAAATAAACACAGAGAAAGTACACAAGATAAAGTTATACAACTCAATTATTTACCACAAAATGAGCTATCAGTCGCCATTCAGGTCAAGAAATAAAATAATGCCAATCGCAAAGATCCCCCTGTAACTTACCAATCGCTATCTTCTATCTTACACAGGTAAACACTAACCTAATTTTTTAGTAATTTTTAAAAATAATTTTAGTAAATAATTTTGCATTTGTAAACTTTGTGGTTTAATTTTACCTATTTTTAAATATACATAAAAGAAATTATGTAGTATGTGATCTTCAATGTCTGACCCATTTTACTTCATATTATGTTTATGAGGATTGAATTTTATCAGATGATTTTTGTACATCCATGCAAATAATAATGTAATTGTTTTTTTCCTACGTTTTGTTAAATGGTTAAATTATACTGTTTGAATGTCAAGGCAATATATGGACTAAACCTAACTTGATTGAGAGAGAGAGAGAGATTTAGATAGAGATATATTACTATGTTCCATTTGGTAATGTTTTGTTTAGGATTTTTATGTGACTGAATACTACAATATATTGGCTTCCAAAAATAAGAAATTAGAAAATATAGATTAATGGCAAAGTGTAGAAGGCTTCCAGAACCAAGGAGTTGAGCAAAAAGTTCCAGCAATAATTCACCAACCACTAAGATATGCTGACATAGAGGTAATCCCTAGACTGTCAGACTTAAAAATAAAAACTATAATTACAAAACAAAACAAAACAAAACAAACTCTGAAGAATCATCAGTAACAGTACAGTATGTGGGAGACAGACTCTAGAGAATTGCTCCAGGCAAGTCACTAAACAATAAACAAAGTAAATTAAAAAACGTAAGCAGTAAAACCTTCCTGAAGTGAGAATAAGAATCCAGGATTGCTACAAAATATTATCTAAATGGTCCAGTTTCAAAAATCTTAAGACAAGTGAAAAAACACTAACGTGAGACTCATACACAAGAAACAAACCAAAAAAAGTCAATAAAATTACTTATGGGGGATCCAGATGTTGGACTTTGTTGTTGAAGACTTTAAAACAGCTATTATAAATATGTACTGAGAAAATCACGTTAAAAAACTAAAGGAAGGTGTGACTACCATGACTCATCAAACAGAGTATCAATAAAAAGATAAAAATTATATGAAAGAGCCAAATGGAGCTTTCTTGTCTTGAGAAAATGAATTAATCCATTCTCATACTGCTAGTAAAGACTTCCCTGAGACTGCGTAATTTATAAAGCAAAGAAGTTTAATTGACTCCTAGTTATGCAGGGCTGGGAGGTCTCAGGAAACTTACAATCATGGTGGAAGGAGCAGCAAACACTTCCTTCTTCACATGGTGTCAGGAAGGAGAAGTGCCGAGCAAAGAGAGAAAAGACCCTTATAAAACCATCAGATCTTGTGAGAACTCACTATTACCAGAACAGCATGGGGAACTGCCCCCATGATTCAATTACCTCCCACTGGGCCCCTCTTACAACATATGGGTATTATGGGAACTACAATTCAAAATGAGATTTGGGTGGGGAAACAGCCAAACCATATCAAAAAGCACATCTATAAAAAACCTAGCAGTAACAATGTACTTAATAATAAAACAATAATTTTCCCCAAGATCAGAAAGTAGGCAAAGATGTGCACTCTCACCACATGTATCAAACATTATATTGGAGGATCTAGGCGGTACAATAGGGAAAAATAAAAGAAAGACAAAGGAAAAAGAAAATAAGTTAACTAAGATAGAAATAAGAAGTTCTATAACTGATTTTATTTTCAGATGACATGACCCTATATGAAGAAAGTATGAAGAATTCCTCCTAAAACTCATGAAAACTAATAAATAATTCCAACAACATATATTAATATATAAAAGTATATCAGTATATCTCAATAATATATAATTACATCAATATATAAAAATAAATTTTTATTTTTATACACTAGCAATAGCCTATTAAATATATAATGTAATATTCACAGAAGCATTAAAAGGAAAAAGGTAGGAATAATATTTTTAAACACTTGCAAAATTTATAAACTAAACTTTTTCAAATTTTTTTGCAGGGAAAATTAGATTTAAAATATGAGAACACATTCCAAGTTCATGGACTGGAGTGCCCATGTATTCAAGGTAACAATTCTTCCCACACTGATGTGTAGATTCAATGTAACCTCTATCACCATGTCAGCAAGACAGTTTTTGTGTGGAAATCCACAAGATGATCCTAAAACTTATCTAGGAAAACAAAGGAGCAAGAATTAAACACTTTTTCTAAACCAAGAACAAACTTGGAGGATTTACACACCCTGATATTAGAACATATTACCATAAAACTGGCATGAAAATAGAATGTAATGTAATGGGAACAAAGAAAGTGTAGACATAAATCTTTAACCTTATGATCAACTAGTTTTTGACAAAAGTACTAAGGTGATACAATTGAAGAAGTATCTTTCAACAAATATTGTTGGAAAAATTAGTTATCTAGAAACAAAAAGGCAGCATTAGACTCTGATCCTATGCCATACACAAATATTAATGCAAAATGGATTGTAGACTTAAATACAATAGCTTAAATGTTTAGAAGAAAATATAAAACCTTCATAACATTTTGTTAGAAAAAGAATTTCCAGATATAGCACCAGAATATTGTGAAAAAATAGATAAATTAGACTGATCATAGTTAAAAAGTTTTGTGCTTTAATGATAGCTATGAACAAAGTGAAAAAAGCTCAGACTACGGGGAGAAAATATTTGCAAATCACATATCCAACAAAGATGAATGTCTAGAATATACAAAGAATTACTACAATTTAACAAATAAAAGACAAACCAATTTTTTTTAAATGGGCACTACATTTGAATATAAATTTTTCTAAAGAAGATATGTAAATGGTTATTAGACAAACAAAAAGATGCTCAACATCATTATTCATTAAACAAATGCATATTAATCCCACAATGAGGTGGCAACTTATGCACACTAGTGGCTACAGTAAAAAAGATTGACAATAATAAGTACTGGTGAGGATAAGGAGAAATTGAACTCTCATGCATTGCTGGTGAATTTAAAAATTAGTGCAGTCACTTTGGAAAACAGTTTGAAATTTTCTCAAAATATTAAAGAAAAAGTTATCACATAACCCAGTAATCCCATTTCTAAGTATATGCCCATGAAAATTTTTTTTAAATACACATTTACACAAAAACTTATTATGCAAATGTTTATAGCAGCATTATTCATACACATTTGGGTTGTTTCCACTATTGGCTACTATTCAACTGCTAATTGGCTATGAATAGTAGCCAACAGTGGAAGCAACTCAAATATATATCAACTGATAAATGGATAAGTAAATGTGGTATATATATATATTACATATATATATAAAATGGAATATTATTCAGCTGTAAAAATGAATGAATACTGACTGATACAAGTTACCACATGGTTATGAACCTTGAATATATTATGCTAAGAGAAGGAAGCCAGATGCAAAAGATTGCGTATTGTATGGTTCCATGTGTATGAAATCTCCAGAAAGATATACTTATAGAGAAAGGAGGCATATTAGTGATTGTCTGGGGCTATAGGTGGGATGATAACATAGATTAACTGCAAAGAAAATGGACACAAGAAATTTTGGAAGATGACAAAATCCTCAAAATATTCTAAATTTTAATTGTGGTGGTAATTGAAGAGCTCTATGAATTTACTAAAAATGATTTAATTATGCATTTAAAATAAGTAAATTTAAAGTATGTAAATTATACCATAATAAATCTGCTTGAAAATAATCTCAAAATAATTTTTGAAAGTCCTACATTAGAATTCAATATATTTCACCTCAAGCACTTGTAAACATTTATTCCCTGCACCCCTACCTCAAACTGAAACGATTCCTAGTGTTGCAATGAGAAACTGTATGAAGTTGTTGACTTGCATTTGAAACAGAAATTTTTAAAGACTGAAATACTGAGTTCAGTGAAACGTGAAGTTTCAAGATGCTGGGTAGCTGTGGATTTGATTCTCCTGTATCACGCTTATTTCAAATTTAACTCTCTTGGAGGGAACGGCAGGTGAATTACCTCAAACTGGCAAACCATTACTTTTCTCTCATCTCCTCTTCCTTCCATCTTCCCTCCCTTCTTTCTTTATTGCCTTTCTTCTTAAATAACCTTATTCCTTTTTTTTTTTTTTTTGGCCAATCATTTATAGTAATATTTCTCTAAGTTAAGGGATTCTGATATGCCTCTACATTATTTGTGTTTGTATATGTCTGGAAGACAACATATATCAACACTAAAATGTTTACTTGATAATCATGTTTATTTCTACCTAGGTAGTATTTCTCTTGCTTTTTATTTCTTTCTTTGAAAATTTCTGGTTTTGTTTTTTTTTAAAGATTTTTGGATCAAATATGTAGTTACTCCTGTAAGCCTTTTGGGGGAAAATTAATAAATGCTATTTGTTAAGTGAATAATGTACCTATAGTAACCCAATTAAACAAGTTAAAACAACATAAAATATATTGAGTTAACTAAAAATGCCTCAATTCAAAAATTCAAGGGAAATATTGAATATAAATATATAATGTTTATAAATATTAAATTTTAATGTTATATTTGAGACTAAACATTAGAAAAGAAAATTTCATTTGTTTACATTTTTTATACACCCAGCTAGATTGTGTAATATTGAACAATATGGAATCAGCTTTTCAAACATTTTTGACAAACTCAAACCAAACTGCATTATGCCAAGAACATTTTGCCTTATTAATATCATGTGTCATTCAATGAAAGCTAATCCATATGTTTATGATTCATTTATAATTAAATCATCAAAATATTGATTTAAAAGCCATTTGATGTCTAAAAAGAAATGTTGGAGTTTTAAAAGCAAGTTTTGGCCAGGCGCAGTGGCTCCCGCCTGTAATCCCAGCACTTTGGGAGGCCAAGGCGGGTGGATCACCTGAGGTTAGGAGTTCAAGACCAGCCTGGCCAACATAGTGAAAACCCTGTCTCTACCATAAAAATAAAAAGAAAAAAAGAAAAATTAGCTGGGCATGGCGGCGGGCACCTGTAATCTCAGCTACTTGGGAAGCTGAAGCAGGAGAATTGCTTGAACCTGGGAGACAGAGGTTGCAGTGAGCCGAGATCGCGCCACTGCACTCCAGCCTGGGCAACAAGAGTGAAACTCTGTTTCAATAAATAAATAAATAATAAAAGCACGTTTTTTTAAATAAAAATTTTATGGAAGATTTAGGATCATTTTATAACTTTGAACAATAATTTTTTAGGTTTTTAACAAAATATTTACTACTGCTTAAAAGGAGATAAATGTGTTTTCCTGGTTGAGTAATGTCTAATGATAATTATTTAAAAAATGAATAGAAATGTTATATATCCATTTTAAAAAAATTTAGAGACAAGGTCTCACTTTATTACAAAGTCTGTAGTGTACTGGCATGCTCATAGCTGAACTCCTGGGTTCAAGCTATCCTCCCACCTGAGCCTCCCATGTCTCTGGAATTATAGATGTAAGCCACTGTACCCGGTTGTATTTCTATGTTTGAACAACTGTGTCCACATTTGTATAAGTTTTCATTTTAAAAATCTCTTTTCAGAATATTTTATACTTATAAAAAGAGATTCAGAACATTCTACACTTATTTAATTCACTAATAAATTTTGAAATAAATCTTCTACTATTATTATCTAAATTCAGGTTTTGGATTGTTTCTTTGCTTGTTTTAATGCTCCTGGTGGTTTAAATTCCTCTCATCCCTCTCTCTCTTTTTTAAGTTACTGTGGAAATAAAGCTATAATAAGATGTACAGAAGGAGGCAAAGCAGAGAGAAGAAAAATCTGAGGGTCACAAGAATGCATTCACAGAACTGTATTCAAAATATATGCATAAAGATATACTCAAAGACCTATTCAACAGTATATTCTTTATGAATATATAAATACATTCTTCATAAAAATGGTCTTCATGAAAATATTCTCCTCATGTATATATATTTATGGATATATATTTCTGTTGGGGCAGAGAGAAATCAAGCACTCTTTAAGATATTGTATTCAAGATAAATTGAAAAGTGAGAAAAACTTTACAGAAATATTAAAAAGATAGTGAAACCATCCTATCAAATATAGATGGCTGTAATTTACTTTTTTAAGTTTAGTAGATAAAAGAATATTGGCCTTTAGTGAGTTAGCTTTCAATGAATTTGCTTGTATTGAAAAGAATTTCAGGGATTGGCCTAAGTTTTGTGTCCAGGTAAAAGTATTAAACATAATTCATATTAGAAATCAAAACTCATAAGAATTAAAAATGGGATTGCTTTTAATTTTTGGTTATTTCCACATGAAATACCGGGATTGCTGTATCTCTTTCTCCATTGCCTACTCCAGTGGAAATCCTGCTGGTCAGGGAATTAACTAAAACAAAGGTTGGGGTGATACGGTAGAAATGTGGATAAAAGTGGGCAGGTAGCGAAAATTGGATTGGTATTCTCTACAAAGGCAGAGTAATCAAGTGCTTAACACAGAGTTGGAGAATTGTCTTCTGTGCACTGAATTTAAGTAGTTTAAATATCCTTAGGGATGGAAATATTTTCTTAGCATAAAACACAGGTGCATGTGCTATACCGCCAGGAAAAGCATTGGTAAACATTTGAACCTTCTTCCAATGGCCTAGTCCAGAGCCAAGCTTTCAATCTACATCAGTGACTTGGGTTTCTCATCATACTCAAATAGAGATGGGCTGTTTGCAATGTAATAAAAGGACGGCCTCAAAGTAATAAAAAGTCTCAGAGTTGCATGAGGAATCTTTATGCAAAGGCAATGAGGGCCAAAATAATCTTCAAAGGAGTTGACTATGTTTGTTCAGCAGCAAGAAGCTTTTAAATGGAGAGCATTCACTGGCTGTTTGTACTGGACAATGATTTTTACATTCCAGTCACCTCACTTAGTCTCGTTGGACCAGGTTCTTCCTTTTTAGGTGAAGAGGTAGTTGGCAGAATGTCTTTCTTGGCATAGAAGAGAGAAGAAACTTTTTGTTTTCATCTTTTCAGACTTTTCAAAGCTTCTATGCTTATATCAGATTATGACAATAAAAGCAAGAAACAACAGATCACTCATTTTTTGGGAGATAGGAAAAGTCCAGTTCTGCTGAGAGTTCAGGATCTCTTTGGCCTTATTGCCATGACAATGCATATTCTTGCTTTTTACTTTCTTGTGCTGTTTCTCCCCGGACAGAACTGCATGTTCTCAAAACATGGGCAACATTTTCTTTTTTTTCTCAATGAACAGTGGTCATGACAGCAACCAGTGTGCCTTCTTCAAAGAAAAAAAGCACTCATTTCCTATTTTGATTAATTTTACTTTAAAAAAAACCTAGTTCCTGAATCTTTCTCTCTCCCCATTAGAATGTGTGTTCCCGACGACTATGTGGTCATAAGAATCTTCACCAACATGCCTCCTTTCTTCTTCTAGCATTCATAACATCTGTATAACGGCCAAATGACTGACTCTCTTCTCTCAATTCAGGCATTTTTGTCATTGTTATTGTTGACAAATATTGTTGACAAATATTGGGGAATTATTTTTAGAATTAGCTTGCCTTACTGTTTTCCTTGGTTTCTGCCTCATTTAGAACAGTTTTCTTTTGCAGTAGGGAGGGAGGGTGAGGATATAGTGCTGTTAATATTGAGGCTGTAGCTTCTCTAATATTTGGATGAGAAGGTGGGAAGGAAGGGAAGGTTATGAGTGTTATGAAAATTAAATCACACAGAAGCATCTTTACTTCCAAATTCTTTTTAAAAGTATGCAATTCTGACTCCACCAACTATATATAAGAGTACTTAAAATACTGATGTTTAAAAAGTGATGATTTGACAATAAGAATGACAAATTTCAGTTAAACATAGTTGCCTTCTGAATGGGAGTGATCCACCTTTAATAGCAAGGAGACTTTATGTCCATTTGAATTCACAATTGCAATGGACTCAGAAGAATCCCGTGTGTCCCATCATATGACCATTTACTAACACAAATTGAAGCTTGTAAAATTTAATGAATAGATATATTACATTGTTCTCAAAGGAAAAATACCATTTTGCTAATGACATGTTTTATTAAAAGTAAAGATTCACTTTAAGAAAATATTTTAATCAAGTTAGTTTTTCTGCAGTGGTACAATTTGAACAGAACAAGTTGACATACTTGAGGTGCACAATAAAAGGGGAATAAAATAATAGCACTAGCCTAAATTGGGCTGGAGCTCTTCAACAAAGTAATTGTTACAGGGTGCAAGCTGAAAAAACAACTATCCAGTTTTTGCAGAACTTTAACTCCAGCATGAGGTGTGGTGGAGTTCCACAGGAAACCATTTTTGGGGGAAACAAACAATTATTCTGGACATGTGGTGAGGCAAAGGAATTGGAATCTGGCAGGCTTAATTGCATTAAATTTGCTCTGGGTGTAAAATATGTTAATTTGCCACTGTCTGGAAGAAATCATGGTGAGTCATTCACAGAACTACTTAGAATCTATTTCTGACATGTCTAAGTATCTATTGCTTTGGCCATTGCCTTTTCTCTTCACAAATCTACTTTTTAATAAAGTGTAAAATAAGCAGGAAAAATTATTTTATCTTAGTCCACATGAAACAAATTTCAAGCAGAAATTATTGAGTTGAACAAGTAGCTGGTAAGATTTCATTTCTGTTCTGACATTATTTTGTATTTTCTGTTTGATCACAGTTTTTATGAAAAGGAGCAGGATCATTCTTTATTCTTGGTGATAATATAAATAATTTCTTCCAATTTATTACTAAATCAGAACCATATTCTATTCATAAAATGAGCTCTCCCAATACCAAAAGATGGTATATGTACTTTCTAACCACTATTATTTCAGAATAATGTAAGGCAAATATCTATGTATTGAAGCAGACGAGGATTGTCTTGAAAGAAAAAAAAAATGAATCTAGTAGTTTAAAATAAGAATTTTGTTTTATGATCTCAAAATATCTCCATAATTTGAAACATAATACCACCAATACACAAATAACGCAACTTCAGCAGCTATCTCGAACCTTTTAGCAAGAAGGTCCCTTGCTAGGTCTTCAAAATTGCAGCATCTGAGCTAGTCTTTTACTAACTACACTTTATATAATTAATGCTAATCCTAAATTAAGCAATTTGAAAATAAAACATAAAAATCTATTGGGTTTATAATCAATCATTAAACAACTGACATTAAGCCATTGAATAAAGTAAATACAATGCTTTACTATTATGACAGAAGTAAAACAAAAATAACAGAATCAAACAGTATTTGGAAATATTGTTTAGCTATCTCTATCTTGGAGATAAAACACAGGTTCCCAAAATGCTGCCACCTTCCTACCTGTTTTCAACTAGCAATGAACATGGAATTACAAAAATTTGCACACATAACGCTTGTCTCTTAAAATAGCACTAAACATATGTGAAGTCTCCAAATTAAAGCTTACCCCCCACCACCCCAACTCCAGAACATTGTAACCACAAATGCCTTGAGATATTGGCTGAATCATCCCCCTTTCCAAAATTGTCCATCTGTCTTTGAGAGTGGCTGTGATCCGGAGGCTCAAGTTGACTTACTCACTGAGCTGCCTGCCAGTTTAGATGCACTTTGTAGGTGGAAAATTGTTGGTCTTTGTCCCTCCCAGCTTGCAAGTAAAATGAAGCTGCCAAGAGATAAATGCATTCTAAGTTTATCATGCTATTCTTGGCCTCAAACTACAAGCCATAAGGCAACTATTGCTCAAGGTACCGTGTTTACAAGTGTTCAGTCCTCCGCTGTTTCAGAGACCCAACAAGATGGAATATCTTCCTGCCAGCCTATATTTTGTTTTTTCCTAAGCTTTCACATTTTTCAATTTCTTTTTTAAAAGAGGGAAATGGAGCAGCTTCCTTGAAATCATTTTGAAGGTTTGAAGTCTTGTTAAAATTTTGATTATGATGTGTTTAGGTTTTTTCCACATAAGCACTGTAAGTTCATAGTAAGACTGGACACTTCTTTCCATTATTATCAGTATTGTTATATTTACTATTATTTTATTTAAAAGTCAGCAATATGTGTACTAATTATTTCTATATAGATCTTTTCCATTGTTGCTATTTACTATTTTATTTGTTTACTATTTTGACCTTTAACACATTTATTAAAATAAAACCCCTTTTTGCTTTTAATTACTATATTTTTTTCCTGCCTAGGTAGAGGTATTTAAAATAATGTAATCAGAGTTTGGTAATATTCTCAAAACCCCAAAAAACATTTTTTTTGTAAGAAAGAGTACTGAGTTACTGAGTTAACTTTTCTCACAAATGTCTTCCTGGCTGCATTGGATAACAGGATGTATTGAGTTCATACATCTTAAATATAAAAGAGGAGTATAGCTATATCACATCCTATATTGGCACAGTATATTGACATGTATTATGTATGATGTTACACTGTTTAAATTATTAGAAATCACATTAAAAGAAATTATAATAAGATAGGGCTTTTTACCAAATCTAGGATATTTGGCAAAGATATGATAATCAAGTTCAATCCTTGATTTACAAATAAGACTTTGAGCTCTCCGAGTTTTAGAACTATATTTTATATCGTGATTTCTTTGCATTTCATTAAAAGTAACATTTTCTTCAGAGTTCAGCGTAGTACACAGATAATTTACCTATAGAAAAAGAGCTTAATTGGTTTTTTGGAGCTAGGCGATAGTAATCCACAACCTGGAATATTTTTTAACATACTCTCACTAATCTGTTCTCATTCAATGATTTAATGCTGCTACAAATTAAATTCACTGACTAGATGACAATTGAAAGGAATGTTAGAAAAATTTACTTGTTCTAGTTTAAGTTCTGGGGTAGGGAAGAAAGATTTGCAACAATCCACACTGGGAGATTGCAATAAAAATGCATTGTTAATTTGAAGCATTACTTAAGATCATTCAAAAAATCAAAATCAGTATGTCCATGTTAAAATGAGCAGAGATAGCTTTAAGGATTGTTATACTTAAGGCTTAAAATGGGCTGCACAACCACCTGATGGCCTTCTGAAGATGTACAGATAATGAAGGAAAATGGATGAACATTCTATTTGAAAATTATCTATATGCCAGTTTTAGAATTTACCTGCAGCACTCCACATCTTGATCCATTGAGGTTGCTATAACAAAACAACAAAAACTGGGTGGCTTATTGGCAACAGATATTTGCTTCTTACAATCCTGGATGTTGGGAAGTTCAAGATCAAGACACCACTAGACTTGGTGTCTGGTGAGAATCCACCTTCTTGCTGCCTCTTCACATGGTGGAAGGGATGAGATAGCATGTTGGGGACTCTCTCTAATAAGGGCAATAATTCCAATCATGAGAGCCCTGTCTTTGTGACCTAATCACCTCCCAAATGCACCACCTCCTACTACCATCATCTTGAAGTTAGGTTCCAACATATGAAATTTGCATGACATAAACACTTGGTTTATTACATTCCACTAGCAGAAAATATGAGTAATAATCTCATCAGCACATGTAAAAATGGTAACTACCTTTGTTCTACATGACTCAAAGTAGGTTGGCAAGACTCATGTGCATTCCAAAGACCATCTGGTCAGAGGCATTTGATGTCTTTGCTTTACAGATATCTTACTCTTGGTTTATTACTCTAATACAGTGTTTTAAAGTGTTCTTATCTAGCACAGAACAGCTAATTTGGTTATAAAATATGCTATGATACTTTGAAACTCATATTTAATTGTTAGAACATGCAGGACTTCTACTTTCAAAGTCTAAGAAATTGCGTAGATTTTGAAAGAGTAAGGGACTGATTTGGCATTAGTGCCCAGCATTGCTAGAATCCAATATTCTTTGAGTTGATGAATATGACCTTTCCACAACTGGCGGAGAGGACTCTACCAGAGCATTGTTATGTTGGCATTGTAAAAGGAACAAGATAGGTTCTTAGACAAATATTTAATATGTTAGCAGTCATACTGAAAAGACACATCTGAATAGTAGTTTATAATCTTTTGCTATGTACACATTTATAAACTATTTATTTGTATTTAAGTCTGATTATTGGTTCAAGCCAAATGTAAGTGCATCCAAGAGTCAGAGTCATGAAGTAGGTGGGTTTCAGCATTCAAGGTCACTAGTAAGAAATTAGAATTTTATGTACCTGGAATTCTCAAATACCGAATAAATTTTTTAAAAAATGTTTTTTTTTAAAAGATTAAGAATATTTTCAAGAGTAGAAAGTTTAACATTTCTGAAATATCTTTGCAATACCTATCATGCCAGGATATTTCTTTAACTTTTCAATTTAATACTCTAAGGATTCTTTGTTTTTAATACAATTTCTTTCCATTTTGTTGGGTGAGTGTCCTTGAGGTGATATATATATGAGGTCATGCTGTGTGTTTCAGCTAGTCCAGATAATGCTGTCATAACAACACTAACCAAAGCTTAAAATATCAGTAGCTTAAATGAAAGTTTATTTCTAATTTATACATGTTCAACAAGGTGAACCAAGAGTCTTCAGGTTCACTGGGGGCTCTGTTAATCAAAATTACTGCAAGATCTGACTAACGGAGGATTTAGCTCAATACACATGTTGATAACTAAGAAAGCAGAAAAAAAAAATGTACAAAGTGAATTATTTTACGGCTTCTGAAGGTGAAATTTATCTGGAGGTGAAATTCATCACTTCCCACATTTCTTAGCCAAAGCAAGCCACATTATATTAACTAACCCACAGTACACATGATATTGTCTAACCCAAAGTATGGTAGATGAATACTTTTACCTTGTGCCTTGAAAGAATAGAAATGGAAAATTATGGAACAGACCTCATGACTTGACTAATACAAGATAAAATGCTTACAACTATTAAAGGAAGTCATTTTTCCTAAAGCCACTGGAAGCAGAAGGCATTTGATAAAGAGCTTTGTTTTCCTTCCTAGCATTAGTATAATACATTGGGGTGCCATTAGGACATTTGGGTGCCATTACGCTTTGCTTCTAAGTCTTACTTTATTGTGACTGCCATAATTATGCCATGATAATCACTTGCTTTTGGGGATATTTCAATGTTTCCACTCTTTTGCTCAGAAAGTTCAAATGGAAGCATCTGTTTCTATTTGTGAACTATAGTGGTGAATGAACAGCAGCTGAATAAAAATAAACCTGGCTACAGACAAATTGTGTCCTCTATACAAGCACAAGTGAAATGGATAAAACAAGATCCAGCATATAATAACATGATATCATATAAAATTATCCAAGTATATGCAGCAAACCCTTGGTATAAAGCATATTATTTTAGTGTTTTGAGATCACATTGAAATGGGTAATATGTACATTCATGTGATTTATGTAGCATTGTGGAGAATTTGACTCCTTAATTATAAGCATAATGCTGGAAACACTGTTAAGTCTTATCAATAATTTAACTTAAAGGAATCAACACATTTTATAGATAAATATACAATTTCAATCAACTAAAACTTCTCATTAAAGACTTAAAGTAAATCTCATTGCATCCTACACATTTTGGTGCCTGAGTTATGGTCTACCACTTCTCTGGCAAGAGTGCCGTGATGATTATCCCAAATCTTACATTTTACATTTTTTATGCAATCGATATACACGTCAGATACTCAAGAAATGACCTAGAATGTCTCCTTGAAGGCAATGAAGACTTACAGGAGCTGTTACTGTTATCTATTTTTGCATACTATATTCCAATAATTTTTCCCCCTCAACTGTCACTCCTGGTGTAAAAGAAGAGCTGGGTCTTTGTACAATTCATGAGAATATGTTCAAATAAAATAAATCGTAAAGGACCAGAGGCTCTAAGTAAGCAGAGGAGGAAAGACATTAGATAATTTCTAGAGACAGAATATAAGAAACTATGAAAATAAGAATATGTGGAAATGAAAAGAGAAAGAGATAGCCAACAGGAGCCGGCCTGTAGAGATATTTCGGTCTTTGATAGCTTCCTGATTCTGCTTACCTTTTTCTTGAAGTGGTCTGAATAGTAGGTTTCCTTTCCTCACAATCAAAATAATTCTCTAAAATAGTGGAGGTGTCTTAATTCTACCTAGCACAACCGAATACTGTGCCTTAAGAAAAACACTTAAATTGCAATTATTCTGATCATTTTTGGTCTTTCATGTGCAATTAAGTCCAGAGATATTCTATCGATAAGTGTCTAAGTAGTTGTTTAAATAATACTAAATATAGCCTTTAATCTTTATCTAAGAAAACTGTGTAGCTATTTCAGAAAATACATAGAACTCAATCTTTCTATATCACTGGCACAAACATGGACTGTTTTTTTTTTTTTTTCTTCTGAGATGGAGTCTCGCTCTGTCGCCCAGGCTGGAGTGCACTGGCGCAATCTCGGCTCACTGCAAGCTCCGCCTCCCGGGTTTACGCCATTCTCCTGCCTCAGCCTCCCGAGTAGCTGGACTACAGGCACCCGCCACCTCGCCCGGCTAGTTTTTTGTACTTTTTAGTAGAGACGGGGTTTCACCGTGTTAGCCAGGATGGTCTTGATCTCCTGACCTCATGATCCGCCCCTCTCGGCCTCTCAAAGTGCTGGGATTACAGGCTTGAGCCACCGCGCCCGGCCTGGATCGTGTTTTTTATTAACCATTGATCTCTGATCTACTGAGAGGTTAAAAGATCCCAGAAAAGGCTCCAGAGTGAGAATTATAATTTGTGTCGTCACATAAAAGTCTAAAATTTTAAATGTTAACTATGGATTGCTTCTCCTGTAGTAAATACTGTCTCACAGTGAGGCAGCTGATGACATTTTTTTTATTAGCGAATATTATATGCAATATGCATACCTTTGTGACTAAAGGGAAAACTTTTTTTTAAAAAACCTTATAGCATAAGGGTGCAATTTGTTGACTGTTTCTATGTTTGGGGAGTTAAGACAATATATAATTATGCTTGAGAAGTCAGTGCCTTGTGATACCAATTAAGAATGGTAGCGTTGCTGTTGCATCCCAGTTGTTCTCTTTTTTATAGACCTAGATAGTTTGATACTTTTTTCTTTTGCTTAAGAAAAGAAAATTACATTCATCTTCTAAACATTTCCTTAAATTGAGGCAGCACATCACTTTGATTAAATTTCATGAATAGGGCACCACGATAAGCAAAATTATTAGGACAATTGAGTCAGGTTAAGATGAATAATATTGTCATTAATTTATATTATCAACCTTTTTATTTCATGAAGTAAGTTGACAAATGATGCGAAGACTCAGACTTTTACTATTGAATATATAGTGACCAGAAAGTTTAACATTGACAGCCTTCAACATTTGATCCAAGTAGCTTACTGAAATATAATAGCATAACAAGTATAGACAAGTGGGTAGAGCATTGGAACAGGAGTTCAAGGACCCATTCAAGTCTTTGTTCTGCCTCCTATAGATCATTGCTGGATCATCTACTGATGTCTTGTGCATCTTAAGTTCTTGACTCTAAGTAAAGGAACTCAAAACACTTGAATGTTTTAACTCACCGGGATGTTATGAAACTCAAATCAAATAATACACAAGAAATATATTGTAAGTTATAACATACTGAGTAAATGTAATTATCATTCAGAAGCATCTCATTTAAATTATCCATTTAAAAATATATATTAACAAATGATAGGATAAAGCAGATACTGAATCTATAATCAGAAGACATGAATGTTAGCAGTCTTTACATAAGCTCATGAGACCTGAAGTAGAAACTTAACCTAGTGGGACATCAATAGCCTCTTAATTTCCTAGGAAAAGGTTTTGACTTCCTGTCTATTCATAGAGTCATAGCAAGGATGGAATAATAGGGTCTATCCAAGATTTTTCCCCTTAGATAAATTTATTTTATAAATATCTCTAAATATACTGAATTCTCTCCTTAAAAGTAATGTATCTGTTGTCTATGATGAAGTGATGGAATAAAATTAACCTCCCTTCTAATCTAAAAAAATTAAGAGGTTCTCTTTTTTAAAATAGACTTACATAGTCTGCTGCTGCTTTTATACTTACACTAAGCAAAAGAAATTTACACTCATCTTCAAAACAGTTCCTTAAATTGAGGCAGCACATCACTTTGATTACATTTCATGAATGGAGCATCACAGCAGGTGTAATGAGATGATTCATATTAGGAAAGTTGAGTAGGCTGGGGGCGGTGGCTCACGCCTGTAATCCCAGCACTTTGGGAGGCTGAGGCGGGCGGATCACAAGGTCAGGAGATCGAGACCATCGTGGCTAACACGGTGAAACTCCGTCTCTACTAAAAACACAAAAAAATTAGCCAGGCATAGTGATGGGCGCCTGTAGTCCCAGCTACTTAGGAGGCTGAGACAGGAGAATGGCGTGAACCCGGGAGGCAGAGTTTATAGTAAGCCGAGATCGCGCCACTGCACTCCAGCCTGGGCGACAGAGCGAGACTCCATCTCAAAAAAAAAAGAAGAAAAAAAAAAAAGGAAAATTGAGTCAAGTCAACTAAAAAAAATAGAGAAAATATATGAAACAATGGGCACTGGACATCATTCAGTAAAGGACAGTGAACTCTTACAGAAGAGAAATCAATGAACTGAGCTATATGATTGCCCCAGTTTATAGCCTAGAGAGAGTTTTCATGCCCCATGCAAGGATCTGGGACCCAAACAGAGTCCATAGCCTCCCTGATATGAGGAGGCAGGGGAAGCCACAACAACTAGAATTTGCAGAAAAGAGTGCCAGAAAGGAAAGCTCTATCAAGAAGAAGGAGCTGCAAAGACAGAAAGAACTTTGGCAATCTGTGCGGGGTCCTCTTTAAGTCTTCATTTGAGTATATATAATTACATGTATATGAGAAATCTACTCAAAGCCAGGGAGTCTCAGAAAATGAAGAGTCGGAACAATATCTGGTGATCACAAAAAGATAGTAACAGTTTGTAGTTCCACAATCCATAGTAGGAACATTAGGTAGAATGCTCAGAATGGGAAGGGTATTACCTTGCCTTAGTGGAGCAAAATTAGCCATAGATTAAGAATGTTCTTGCCAGGAACATTAGCTCACTCCTGTAAGTACTTTGGGATCCTTGAGCTCAGAAGTTTCAAAGCAGCCTGGGCAACAAGGCAAAAACTCGTCTCTACAAAAAAAATACAAAAGTTAACCAGGCATGATGGCATGCACTCATGGTCCTAGCTACTCAGGAGGCTGAGGTGGGAAGATCACCTGATCCTGGGAAGTTCGAGGCTGCTGTAAGCCAAGATCGTATTATTGCATTACAGCCTGAGAGACAGAGTGAGATTCTGTCTCAAAAAAAAAAAAAAAAAAAAAAAAAGGAATGTTTCTGGAATTACCTAACAAAACTTTAATGCAAATTTTGAAAGGATCAAATGATTTTAAAGTCACTTGCATCCTAAGCCAAAGTTCAAGAACAATTAAATAAATTTTATGTATATTATGTACATAGAATTATATTAATTCTATATTTTTTTAAAAATATGTATATATAAGCATATGTACATGAGAAATCTACTCAAGGCCAGGCAAAGAATCTCAGAAAATGAATAGTTACCATAATATCTGGTTATCACAAAAAGATAGGAATATACATGTATATTATAAAATAAATATATGTATATATTTATATATGAATATACATGATTTATATGTATATTTCTTTTATAATGTTTATATATTCCTTTTATAATATGTTTAATTCCTTTTCCAATATATATTATATATAATATATGTATGTACATCTATATACGTATCAGCACCCAAAAAGTAAACCAAAAATAGTATCTGGCATCAAATAGAAAATTACATTATATGCAAAGAATATAAACCTTGATGAGGATAAAAGCCAGTCAATGGAAATGAAACAGATGCTAGAATTAGCAGAAGAGAATATTAAACAGTTATTAATTTAGTGCAAAAGTAATTGCAGTTTTTGTAATTTTTTTAAATGACAAAACCACGATTATTTTTGCACCAACCTAATATCAGTACTTTATCCATATATTTTAAAAGGTAGAGAAAGGTATGAGCATATTAAGTAGGTATCCTCATTTGTGAATTCTATCAAAGATTTTTATGTAGAAATAATATCAAGTTTCTTACAGAAAATTGAAAAGGGGAGAACAGTTCCAAACTCATCCTGTGATTAATCCATGAAGCTAGCATTATCTGCAAATAGGAAGACATTATAAGAAAATAAAGCAATATGTCAACTTCACTTGTGAACATAGATGCAAAAATTCTTAACAATGCTTTAGTAAATCAAATTCAACAATATGTGAAAAGGATAAGACATCATGAAAAAGTGAGATTTGTCACAAGAATGCAAGATTAGTTCAAGATTCAAAACTCAATCAATATAACCTACCATTAATGACTAAAAAAGAAGAAAAGCATAAATTTATCTCCAGAGATACAGTGAAGGCATTTATCAGAAATCCAGAATCAATTCCCCACAAAAACTCTCAACAAATTAGGAATAGAAGAGAATTTCTTCTGTTTTATAAAGGCCATATATTTAAAACTCACATTTAATATCATATTTAATGGTGAAAGATTGAATGTTCCCCCCTAGGATTGGGAGCAAAATGAGGATATCCACTTTCATTACTTCCATTCAAATGTACTATGGGTTCTAGTCAGTATATGAAGAAAAGAAAAAAATCATACACGCTAGAAAAGAAGAACCAAAATGTCTTTATTTGTGGATGGTATAATATATAGAGAAAATACACAAAATATTAGGATCTTAAATGTATATTAAGATTTCTCAGTACACAGTCAGTACATACATATCAACTGTATTTCTATAAGTTGTCAATTAACAATGTTTTAAAATTGCTGTCTAAAATAACATAAAATAGTGGAATACTTAGGGATACATTGAAAAAGTATTATAAATATCTGTGCACTGAGGACACAAATCAAAATTGCTGAGAGAAATTAAATAAGAGCTAAATAAATGAAGAGTTATACCATGTTCTTGAACTAGAAGACTTGATATTATCAAGACACAAATTTTTCCAAAATAGATCTATATATTTAATGCAATTCTGATAAAGATCCATCCTAGAATGCCTGTTTGAAGATATTGGCAAACCAATCATAAACTTATGATATACCTAGACCATAAATGACCTAGAGTAGTCAAAATAACTTTGGGTTTTTCAACTTTGAAAAAAATTAGAGTATTTACTCTACCTGATTTAGATATCTAATATAAATCTCCAGCAATAAAGACATTGTGGTATTTGCAAAATTATTAATGGACGACAATAGAGAATCCAAAAACCGACCTACAAACATATAGTCAATTTTTTTTATAAAGACACCAATACGATTAGATGAGGAAATAATAATCTTTTTAATAAATGGTGTTGGAAGAATTGGATAGCCATATTCTAGGAAGGAAGGAAGGAAGGAAGGAAGGAAAGAAGGCAGGGAGGGAGGGAGGAAGGAAGGAAGGAGGGAGGGAAGGAAGGGGAAGGGGAAGTGAAAGGGGAAGGGAAAGGGAAGGAAGGAAGGAAGGAAAAGAATGGAAGCAAAAAAGGAAGGAAAAAAGAGGAGGGAGGGGCATCGTTATGGTAGCTTATGCCTGTAATCCCAGTGCTTTGGGAGCCCAAGGCAGAAGGATTGCTTGAGGCCAGGAGTTCAGCTATAGTGACCAATGATCACACGGGTACATTCCAGCCTGGACAACAAAGTGAGCTTTAAAATTAAAAAAAAAAAATTAAAAAAATAAAGAAGGAAGGAACCCTTAACACTTCATATTATGTACAAAGCTTAATGAAAATAGATCATAGACCTAAATGAAAAAGCTAAACTATAAAAGTGCCAGAAGAAAACAAGAGGAACAATTTTTTTTTTTTAAATTTGGGTTAAGGGGTGGGACCAACATAGCCAACTAAAACCAGCAGCAATTGGAGGTTCCCATTGAAAATGACCATAATACATGTGAATCCTGCACCAGCAACCAAGGTATCCAGGTTCTCTCATCAGAACTGACTAGGCAGCTGGCATGACCCACGGAGAGGAAGGATGATCAGTGTCGTCCACTGGACCATCTGAGAGCCACATGGGCTGGGGGAGCTCCCACAATCCAGCCAAAGGAGGCGGTGAGTGAGCGTGCTACCCAGCTGAGGAAATGACACTTTTCCACAGAACTGTGCAACCCACAGATAAGAAGATGCAACTCAGGAACCCACACCACCAGGGCCTAGGGGCCCAAACCCAGAGCCACACAGATTCTCAATAGCCTTGCAACTAGAATCTGCTTAAGCCTACCAAGTTACTGGGGGGAGGGGTGACCAGCACTACTGCTAAGGCTGCCTTCAGTCTAAGCTCTTTGAGCTCCTTGTGGGAGGGGCAGCAGCCAGCACTGGGACTCATAACTGCCTAACACTCTAAGTTCCCTGGACAGGGGAAGAGCAGCATCCATCTCTACAGCTCCAGGCCACACTTTTCTCCTACTGAAGCCTGCTGGACAGTTTGGTCCCAAGAGGTGTCCCCCACAGCCCAACACACCAGCTGTGGCTAACTGTGGCCAGAGCACCCCTTCAGACCAGATCGTGACCCATCCTTCCTCACTGGGCAGGGCCTCCTTGCAGGAACTCCAACAACACCATCCAGAGGCTCAGGGACAGAACCCTGATCTCTCTGGCCCTGAGCTCCTAGGGGGAGGGATGGCCATAGTCTCTGCAGACCAGTAGACTTAGCCTTTCCTCCTGGTAGCTCTGAGGAATCTGGGCAGCCCAGATGAATGGGTTTCCCCCCAGCAAAGTGCACCCCCTCCACCAAGGGACAAAGTGCTTTGTTAAACGGTCCTGTTCCCCATGCCACCCAACTTGGTGAGATACCTACTCCAAAAGGGGTTGTCAGACACCCTATATAGGAATGATCCTACTGGCATCAGGTTGGGGACCGTCAATGTCAGAGATCCCAGAAACAGGTGTGGGCACCCATCTTTGCTGTTCTCGAGCCTCCTTGAGTGATAGCTTCATGTGCGAGAGTGAACCAGATGAATAGGGCCTGAAGTGAACCCCCAGCAAATCACAAAAGCCCTGCAGAAGAGTGACCTGACCATTGCAAGAAAAGCAAACAAACAGAAAACAATAACAACGGCATCAACAACAAAAACAGTCCCCTTAAAAACCCCATTCAAGGGTTAGCAGCCTCAAAGATTGATACTAGACATACTCATGTAGATGAGAAAGAATCGATGAAAAAATACTAAAGACCCAAAAGGCCGGAGTGCCTCTTATCCTCCAAATCATCACAACATCTCTCCAGCAAGGGCGCAGACTGGATGGAGGATGAAATGGACTATTTGACAGAAGTAGACTTCAGAAGATGATTAATAAAAACCTGTGCTGATCTAAAGGAGCATGTTATAACCCAATGCCAAGAAGCTAAGAACCTTGATAAAAGCTTAGAGGAGCTGCCAACTAAAATAACCAGTTTAGAGAGGAACATAAATGACCCGATGGAGCTGAAAAACACAGAATGATAACTTTGTGAAACATACACAAGTATCAATAGCTGAATCGACCAAAAGGAAGAAAGAGTATCAGAGTTTGAAAAAGATCTTGCTAAATAAGGCAGGCAGACAAGATTAGAGAAAAAAGAATAGAAAGGAATAAACAATACCTCCAAGAAATATGGTACTGTGTAAAAAGACCAAACCTACAATTAATTGAAATACCTGAAAGAGATGGAAAGAATGGAAATAAAGTGGAAAACACATTTTAGGATATTATGCAGGAGAACTTCCCCAACCTAGCAAGAGAAGCCAACATGCAAATTCAGGAAATACAGAGAACACCACTAAGATACTCCATGAGAAGATCAACCCTAAGACATGTAATCATCAGATTCTCCAAGGTGAAAATGAAGGAAAAATGTTAAGGGCAGCCAGAGAGAAAAGCCAGGTCACCTACAAAGGAAAATCCATCAGACCAACAGCAGACCTCCCTGCAGAAACCCTGCAAGCCAGAAGAGATTGGGGGTCAATATTCAACATTCTTAAAGAAAAGAATTTTCAACCCAGAATTCCATATCCAGCCAAACTAAGATTCATAAGCAAAGGAGAAATAAAATCCTTTTCAGACAGCCAAATGTGAGGGATTTCATCACCACCAGGCCTGTCTTCCAAGAGCCCCTGAAAGAAACACTAAATATGGAGAAATAAAACAAGATACCAGCCATTGCAAAAACAAACTGAAATATAAAGAGCAATGACACTATGAAGAAACTACATCAACTAGTGTGCAAAATAACCAGATAGCATCGTGATGATCAAATTCACACATAACAATTTAATCTTAAATATAAATGGGGTAAATGCCCCAATTAAAAGACACAGACTGGCAAATTGGATAGTCAAAACCCATTGGTGTGCTGTATTCAGCAGACCCATCTCACATGCAAAGACATATATAGGCTCAAAATAAAGGAATGGAGTAAAATTTACCAAGCAAATGGAAAGTGAAAAAAAAAAAGCAGGGGTTGTAATCCTAGTCTCTGACAAAACAGACTTTAAACCAACAAAGAACAAAAAAAAAAAAAAAAAGAAGAAGAAGGACATTACATAATGGTAAAGGGATTACTACAACAAGAAGAGCTAACTATCCTAAAAATATATGCATCCAATAGAGGAGTACCCAGATTCATAAAACAAGTTCTTAGAGACCTACAAAGAGACTTAGACTCCCACACAATAATAAGGGGAGCCTTTAACACCCCAATGTCATATTACACAGATCAACAAGACAGCCAATTAAGAAGGATATTCAGGATTTGAACTCAGCTCTGGGTCAAGTGGACCTAATAGACATCTACAAAACTCTCCACCCTAAATCAACAGAATATACATCCTTCTCAGTGCCACATAGAAGTTTTTCTAAAATCAACCACATAATTAGAAGTAAAACCCTCCTCAGCAAATGCAAAAGAATTGAAATCATAACGATCTCTCAGACCAAAGTGCAATCGCATTAGAACGTGGGATTAAGGAACTCACTCAAAACCACACAATTACATGGAAACTGAACAACCTGCTCCTGAATGACTCCTGGGTAAGTAATGAAATTAAGGCAGAAATCAAGAAGCTCTTTGAAACCAATGAAAACAAAGACACAATGTACCAGAATCTCTGGGACACAGCTAAAGCACTGTTAAGAGGGAAATTTATAGCAGTAAATGCCCACATCAGAAAGCCAGAAAGATCTCAAATTGACCCCGTAACATCACATAAAAGAACTAAGAAGCAAGAGCAAACTAATCCAAAAGCTAAATAATAAGAAATAACTAAGATCAGAGCAGAACTGAAGGAGATAGACAGATAGACACATACACACACACAAAATCCAAAAAATCAATGAATCCAGGAGATTTTTTTTTGAAAAAATTACCAAAATAGATAGACGTCTAGCTTAGACTAATAAAGAAGAAAAGAGAGAAGAATAAAATAGATACAATAAAAAATGACAAAGGGAATATCACCGCTGACCCCACAGCAATAAAAACTACCATTAGACAATACTATAAACAGCTCTATGAAAATAAACTAGAAAACCTAGAAGAAATTGATACATTCCTAGACACATACACTCTCCCAAGATTAAACCAGGAAGAAGGAGAATTCTTGAATAGACCAATAAGTTCTGAAATCGAGGCAGTAATTAATAGCCTACCAAACAAAAAAAGCCCAGGGCCAGGCAGATTTACAGCCAAATTCTACCAGAGGTACAAAGAGGGGTTGATCATTTCTTCTGAAACTATTCCAGAAAATTAGAAAGGAGGGACTCCTCCCTAACTCATTTTATGAAGCCAGCATCATCCTAATACCAAAACCTGGCAGAGACACAACAAAAAAAGAAAACTTCTGACCAATATCTCTGATTGACATCAATGCAAAAATCCTCAGTAAAATGCTGACAAACCGAATTTAGCAGCATATCATAACACTTACCCATCACAATCAAGTCAGCTTCATCCCTGAGATGTAGCACTGGTTCACCATATGCAAATCAATAAACTTAATCCATCAGATAAATAGAACCAATGACAAAAACTACATGATTATCTCAATAGATGCAGAAAAGGCCTTCAATAAAATTCAACATCCCTTCATACTAAAAACTTTCAATAAACTAGGTATTGATAGAACGTATCTCAAAATAATAAGAGCTATTTATGACAAACACACAGCTAATATCATATAGAATGAGAAAAAAATGGAAGCATTTCCTTTGAAACCAACACAAGACAAGAATGTCCTCTCTTACCACTCCTATTCAACATAGTATTGGAAGTTCTGGTCAGAGCAATCAGGAAAGAGAAAAAAAATAAAGCGTATTCCAATAGGAAGAGAGGAAGTCAAATTGTCTCTGTTTGCAGATACCATGATTCTATATTCAGAAAACCCCATCGTTTCAGCCCCATTCTCCTTAAGCTAATAAGCAACTTCAGCAGTCTCAGGATACAAAATCTTTGTTCAAAAATCACAAGCATTCCTATACACCAACAACACACAAGCAGAGAGCCAAATCATGAATGAACTCTCATCCACAATTGCTACAAAGAGAATAAAACGCCTAGGAATACAGCTAACAAGGGATGTGGAGGCCCTCTTCAAGGAGAACTACAAACCGCTGCTCAAGAAAATAAGAAAGGACATAAACAAATGGAACAAACTTCCGTACTCATGGATAGGAAGACTCAATATCATGAAAATGGACGTACTACCCAAAGTAACTTACAGATTCAATGCTATTCCCATCAAACTACCATTGACATTTTTCACAGAATTAGAAAAAAACTACTTTCAATTTCATATGGTATCAAAGAAGACCCCGTATAGCCATGACAATCCTAAGCATAAAGAACAAAGCTGGAGGCATCACGCTACCTGACTTCAAACTAAACTACAAGCCTACAGTAACCAAAACAGCATGGTACTGGTACCAAAACAGACATATAGATCAATGGAACAGAATACAGACCTCAGAAATAACACCACACATCTGCAACCATCTGGTCTTTGACAAACCTGAGAAAAACAAGTAATGGGGAAAGGATCTCTTATTGAATAAATGATGCTGAGAAAACTGGGTAGTCATATGCAGAAAACTGAAACTGGACCCCTTCTTATACCTTGTACAAAAATCAACTCAAGATGGTTTAAAAACTTAAATGTAAAACCCTCATGAAGAAAATCTAGGCAATAACATTCAGGACATAGGCATGGGCAAGGACATCATGACAAAAATGCCAAAAACAATTGCAACAAAAGCCAAAATTGACTAATGAGATCTAATTAAACTAAAGAGCTTCTGCACAGCAAAAGAAACTGTCATCAGAGTGAACAGGCAACCTACAGAGTGGGAAAACAGTTTTGCAATCTCCCTATCTGACAAAAGTCTAACACCCAGAATTTACAAGGAACTTAAACTTGTTTACAAGGAAAAACAAACAAACAAACAAACAAAAAAAAACACCATCAAAAAGTGGGCAAAGGATATGAACAGACACTTCCCAAAAAAAGACATTTATGCAGCCAACAAACATATGAAAAAAAAGCTCAATATCACTAATCACTGGAGAAATGCAATTCAAAACCACAGTGAGATACCATCTCATATCAGTCAGAATGTGGATTATTAAAAAAGTAGGAAACAATAGATACTGACAAGCCTGCAAAGAACAGAAACACGTTTGCAAGGTTAATGGGAATGTAAATTAGTTCAACCTTTGTGGAAGACAGTGTGGCAATTCCTCAAGGATCTAGAAACTGATATACTATTTGGCCCAGCAATCCCATTCCTGGGTATATACCCAAAGGAATATGAATTATTCTACTATAAGACACATGCATATGTATGTTTATTGTGCACTATTTACAATAACAAAGTCATGGAACTCACACAAATACCCATCAATGATAGACTGGATAAAGAAAAAGTGACGCATATACACTATAGAATACTATGCAGCCATAAAAATGAATGAGATCATGTCCTTTGCAGTGACATGGATGAAGCTGGAAGTCATCATTCTCAGCAAAATAACACAAGAACAGAAAACCAAACACCATTATGTTCTCACTCATAAGTGGGAGTTGAACAGTGAGAACGCATGGACACAGGAAGGGCAACAAAACACACCAGGGCCTGTTGGGGGATGGGGGACGAGGAGAGGGACCTTAGAGGATGTGTCAATAGGTACAGCAAACCACCATGGCACTCATATACTTATGTAACAAGACTGCGGGTTCTGCACATGTATCCCAGAACTTAAAAACAAACAAACAAACAAACAAAACCAACAAACCCTTTTTGGTTAAAAAATATTTCTAACATATGACAAAAACACAACCCATAAAATTAAAAAATATATAAATTCATATATATTTCATTTCAGATTTTCAAAAGACACTATTAAGAAAATGAAAATATAAGGTATAGACTTAAGCAAAAGATATGCAAAACACATATTTCATAGAGGACTTGTTTTCAGAATACATAATGAACCCACAAAACTCAATCATATGTAAACAAACAATCTAATATTTTAGATGAGCAAAGATTTGGACAATTTGCCAAAAAAGATATATGGATACTAAATAAGCACATGAAATTATACTCAATATTATTAGTCATTAGAAAATGCAAATTAAACTGCAATTAGATATCCCAACACACAGCTCAGATGGTTGAAATTAGGTTGACTTAACACATCATCCACTGATGGTGAAGATATGGAATTATTAGAATGCTGTATACTGATTTGAAATGAAATATAACCATTTTGAAAAACATTTTATTGTATATGTGTGTTAAATGTATACCTATCATATGATACAGCCATTCTATTTCTAGGTATTTACCTAAGAGAAATGATAGCACATGTCCACATAATTACTTGCACAGAAATTTAGCAGCAGATATATTGGTAATAGGAAAAAAAGAAAACCATCCAAATGATGATCAAAAATTGACTAGAAAAATAAACTATATAGGCTACTACTCAGTAATAACAAGGATCATGACAAAATGGATAAATCTCAAAAGAGTTTTGCTAATTGAAATAAGCCAAACAGAAAAGAGTACTTATTCTATGATTCCATTTATATGAAACTCTAGAAAATACAAACTAATCTATGTTGACAGAAAACAGGTAAGTGACTCCCTGGGGATGGCAGGTGAGGGAGAAAGAATGGAGGGTCACATAATATTGGAGCACAAGAACCATTTTGGGGGGCAATGTATATCTCCGTTATCTCTATTGTGATGATGGTCTCATGGGTGTATACAGGTCAAAAATCATCAAATCCTACATCAATATGTGTAGTTTTGTACAATTATTTCTTTTGAAATCAAGAGTATATCTGCATTAAATCAATAAAGACTATAGACAACTTCATTTGCATATAATTGGTAATAGCACTTCTTACATAGAACAAAAGTGACCATTTGCAAGATTTGTGAAAATAATGTGTACATAGGCTTTGACCATCAGACCTCTAAACATATTTACTACTGAGATGTGAACCTAGAGTTGTACCTAAGACATATGAATTTGAAACAGTGCTTAAGTGCCTTACTGACAAGTCATGTGAATAAAACGATCAATTTGTCTTTGATAATCAACTCTTAGATTTAAGGCAGCTGAAATGTACAAACCAGCGATGTACATGTGTTAGCCATCCACAACCCTATGTGGTCTTAATAACATTGTTAGAAGAATAATGTCATTAACCAATGTGATCTCATATGCTGCCATGATGTATAGCCACCCCTTCTTATTTTCTGTTCTGAAGAACAACTTTGTGGCTTCACTTAAAGGAAGTGGTCTTTTGTTTCTCCCTGAGGTTGTCATACCAACAACAATTATTTAGCTATAATTGGTCCGTAGGAGGTTAGGATCAGCAGCCTAAAAATGCACTTTAAGGATTTCAGATTTCAGTTCAGTGGTTAAATTATAGCATTCTTTCTCTTTATAGTAATATTCTGAAAATGCCCATTTTAGACCTTTTACCTGCCCCCCATCCCCTGCCATCTTTTTATTTAGAGGAAGTTTCAGTTCATTAATAAGGAATAAACTCAGGATGCTTGTGGTTTTAAAATGTGATTGTTTTGCATCTTCTTGAATTTATCTAGCTTCACTTCTTTTGGAACTGGATGTGAAACAATGCTTCTATATTTTCAAAAGTTTGCCATGAATATGTTCATGATTCTTCACTCCACACATTTCATGTATTTTCATGTCCTAAACTATCTGTCTTTCATCTGGTTTTGGTTTGATCTGCTTTTTAAAATTTCACTCTGTCCCTTGACCATGACAATGTGCTATTTTGGTAAATCTTTGTCCCTAATTATAATTTAATTGCATCATTTATTTCTTCTAGAGCATTTAACTCCATTTCCAATTGTTTAGATATTCTTATTCCCTTTAAAGATATCTCCTGATCATCCCAACATTTTGGCAGAAAATATTGAATGATAACAAATCAAATAAAAAAGAGATACATTTAGAAACTTTTACTCATATTTTTATGAGAATCCACCATTACTCAGATCTAGAAAAAGAAGTTAATAGTAATTTTACCCAGAAGTTCTGGGTAAGATAGCTTCACAGAGGCATAACCAGACAACCTTGAATTAATTCAGTAAAAATAGATGAGATTTTTACATGATATAGTTTATCATTGCTAATAACTGTATGTATAAAGACTATAACTTAGCCAACTTTATGTTTCAACCTTGACTTTATTGCTACTTAGCTATGTGACTTGAACAAGCTCAACATTTTTAAATGTAAGATTTCTCACCTATATAATGGCAATGATACTTTCTACTTTAAAGTGTGGGTGTGAAGGTTAAATGGGAATATATACATTAAGTACTAAATACCAAGTGAGTGCTCAATAAATCAATAGTAGCAATAGAATACAAGGAGAATTAAATGATTGGACTGATTTGAAAAGAGATTTAATAATATAATTATGAGAATGATTGAATAAAAATGAAAGATTAGAAAGTAAGTTTGTGTCTGTATCAACTTTTGATTACTTATGGTATTTTATTACAGATACTTACAATATTTAAAAATATAACAAGAGATTTAATCCTCAAAACATTGTCATTGAAATTAATGTGCTATTTAAACAAATCATTTATCACTTATTTGTTTAACTTTCATTAGATTAAAAATATTGAAAATATCAATAAAGTGAAAAAATTATATTTAAACTATAAATCTGTATTTTATATATTTTATTTTCATAAGTGAAAAACATTTTAAAGATAAAAATTCCAGTGTGCTACCAGATATTACGTGCTGTGCAGTATGTGTGTATGTGTGTGTCCTAGTCTCCTTTATTTTATGGTTATTTATCTCTGTCCTAAAGTTGATTTACATTCATAAAAGCACTTAACTTGATTAAGAACTGAATAATGTGAGAAAATGCAATTGGGGCCTTGTTTTTCTTTTTTTTTTTAATGACAATTAATTTTTGGTAAATAATATTTGGTCCAAACAGGTCTTTTTTGGGGGAGGGGGGTGGGAGTGGGGGCGGGGTTAAAAAAAGACATAAAACTGTTACTGTAGCTCAAGAACAGCATACATTTTTCCTGAGGGATCTCTAAACACTTAATAGGATCTTGCTGCTATTAGTGAAGTATATGTTTAATAAAAAATATTAACATGAATTACATAACCCTAAAATCATTTAAGATGTGAAATGTAGAAAAAGTATTGGTGGTTAGAGCTCATACACTGGAAAATGGAAGCAAGCCAAAACACTGGCACTAACACCCTGCTCTTGTTAGGAAAATGCCAAGGAATCGTTTCACAAGAGTAACTCACAGATTGCAACACAGTTACCTTAGCTGGCTCCTGATGTGCAGTATCACACCACATTTAAATTTCCATCTGTGGTGTCTGGAACTATTGTTCTCATTGCGAACTTTTTTTCCCCCAAAGTAAATCTACAGGATCTAAAAGACCACAGAATACACCTTCTTTAGTGGGATGACCACCTAGATGTAAAGAAGTTTTAAGTGAAGTTTGCAGTCTTTCAGCCACAGAATAATTTCCTCTTTCAAAACAAGTAAATTGGCATTTAAATTATGCATAGAAAATGCTGAATTTTGATATGTCTGGAATCATTTATTTTTCTTGGAATGTCTTCAGTGCTCCATTGCTATATTGTGCCTGTATAAGTAGGGAAAATAAGGATGCTGTGTTCCTAGTCCTTTCCTTGTGAGACTTAGTGATCAATACCCTTAGATTGAGCCCCAAGGAACTGATTGTTTTAAAATAACTGGTTTTAAAGGTAACTAGCAAATTATTTTGACACAATTTTATTTGTCTAGGAAATGTTTCCTTGTGTACTAATTGAGTTGTGATGCTGAAATTTCACACACACACACACACACACACACCATCCAGTGTAAAAGTGTTATAAATTGAAAGGAACATTTAACTAAAGCTCATGAGCTAGTTACATGACTAATCTTTCTGCTTTAAGCAGAGGCAATGACTTTATAATCTTCACACTTTCTCTTTTTACTTTTTGTGCAAGGGTAAACTCACAGGTACTGTATTCAATTCTCAGGGAAGTTGAAAGAGGAAATAAAGTGTTTTAAGATATTTGAAAGAAAAGTTCACATCAATAAAGTATTCATAGATATACTTTTAAACAAAGAAATACATACACACTTGTTAATGTCTTCGTTATTCCTTGCCCCATGGGCTCACCTAGTAACTATGTTTTTTAATTTTTTGACTATATATAGTATATCTTCAATATATGCATATATTAAATGTTTTCCTGAATTTATATTCAATATATAATTTTCATATTGTCTCCATTTTCTATGAGTTAACATGTATAAAACACTTAAAACTATCGAACAGAGAACTCAATAAATGTTAATTTAATAACAATTATTAAAATGTTGCTATTTAAATGCCTTTCTATTCAGTATTTGATTATAAACATTATTCTTGATCTAAGTCAGTATTTCTGGTGAGTTGCTGGTATTAGAAGTTGCATGATCTGCAAGGACCTTGAATGATCAGCCCAAGAAGCAACATTAAAGCAAACTCTACCTCTTTGCTCAGCAGTCCTGTTGCTAAGCAACTAACTTTGTTTATCCTCGCCCTATTTGGGTCAGGACTAGGGGTAATGAGCTGATGCTACATGCCAGAGAAAGGAGTTAGTGGCTGGAGATGAACTTAAATCTTCTTGGTTTTGCGTTGTTTTCCCACCTAGTGACTTCCTGGCTAATTCTGGAAATGCTATTCCTCTTCTTAAGTCTGTCTCTTTTAGATCATTAAATTAACAACTATATATAGGGGCCTTTAACAAAGTGCCCATATCAAGATAGTCCAAATAATATGACAAAGAAATTGGATCTCAAGACAAATATTTCAAACCTTTCTAATAAAAGTGGCATAAAAATCACTTTTTTTTTGCTACAGAAAGTGAGACTTCTTTTGCTGATTTGTTTTCTACTTCCTTCAAGAAATGAATGGCAGAAGTGATTGACAAGGCACTATATACATTTCCAAAGCCAATTCTTATTACATAATATAGTTCTACAAATAAAAGTGACTATCAAGACGCATAAGTTATTTCTGTAGGAATAGAAGGGATGAGTTACATGCCATTTCATTTTGATAAACTTGAATCCAGTTTCTAATCAACAAGATTGCCCTATACAATAAACTACTGATTGTGACTGCTGGCGTTAACAGTAATAGGACAAGAAAATGTGTGGCACAATTTTCTCCATTCAGCTATTCATTTTCCTACTGCTTCGAAGGAGTCTTTATATCCTTATGATCTTTCTCAAAGTTAGCCTGATCAATCATGCTAAATGTGCCCAGTACAGCCGACGAATACATGGACAACTCTTGTTGATTGCTAAGTAGTGTCAGTTTGGCCTCAGTTCTTAATTTCTGTCAGAGTTCGCAAAATATGAATTTAATTTCAGGGTGTTTTTGCACCCTTTATAGATAATGCGCTCTACTCAAAGCCCACTTCATTTTATACACACTACTAAATGCATGAAATACATATATAGAAGCTGATCTCCTCAGATCATATTATCTCTGTCTATTTAGTCTCTTTGAACCCTTCAAATTCACTTTCTCTCCTGCCAGTGCTAACTAGAGACTGCATGATGTGATGTATTCATTTGGAACAAAAACCTTTATAAAAACAGTAATAGGATAGAAAACATCAACAAAACCTCTACTCTTTCAGTCTTTACCGTCTCCAGCTCTGACATTTGGACTTGAAATTTAGAGGGAATCTATTAAACTGCAGTGAGAATTGTTTATCAATTCGCCAAAAGACTTTTATTCAGAGGAATCCAAGTTCCCATTTTCATAGAAAGTTTATAACTCAACATAAATGTCAAGGCTTAAAGAATATTGAAACACAGCATGGATATTTATTTGAAAAAATCATTTGATAAATTTTAGAATGTGGTGTTTTGTTTATTTTTTAAAGAATCTGTCAGAGTATATTGTTGGATGAACTAAATAATATAGTTTCCTGTAGTAGGTTGCTACGTTCACCACAGTTATAATGTGCCTTTCTGTCTACCTTCATTCCACAGGTGTGGTGGCAGATGCTTGCATGGCTATTTGTTCATTCTTACTGATGTGCTTTTGAAAATCCAGGAGAAAGAATGCCTTCACAACAGATGCCCTCCTACCTATATTTAATACACATTGTCCATTTCTAACAGCTTAGCTATATCTCATGGAAACTACCCATGGTTCAAACATGCACTCTTTCATAGCACAAACTAGTGCTTTGGCCAGATGCTACCTGTATTCCTAATCACTGATGATGCCAATTGTAGAGACATAACTAGAGATTATTAACCATTTGATGTGGATTTTAAAAATCAGCTTTTCCTCAAACATTCCGTTAAAATAAGAATTGGAGTGTTTTTCCTCTTCTCATTATTTTCTTTATCCTTTGTTAGAATATTACTAATAGTAAAAAAAAAAATTGTTGAATTATCGATTTATGTAAACTGTGCTAAAACTTTTATATGTTAATTTCACTTGATCCTCAAAACAACCTTACAAAGCAGAAGGCGTGCTATTTTTATTCCCTCATTAGTGGTAAGAAATATAAGGTACAGAGAAGTTAAGTAACTAAGGTCAAGTAGCTAGTAATATTAGATTCGGGATTCCAATCCAGGCAGCAGCCTCATTTCTCATCTTGCTAACTGCTGTGCTACACAGCATTAGACCAACAGAAGAAGGCACCAGCACTAGACTGAATTATTTACTTAAAGGTCTTTCTTTCTGATTTTTTTTTTTTTGGCATTGACTATAGCCAATGTTAATCTAAAATTTCCCCAAATAATATAATATTATATTTTAATATTAATTAGAAAGCCAAACTACTAAGCCTTATTAGTCATAGACTATTACCATGTAGAGGGACTTTTGCCATTATTCCATCCTACTACACATTATATGAACTGGGAATCTGTGATCTGTGAAGAAAAGTTATTTTTCTCAACTCCTATACCTAGTTAGAATCAGAGTCAGGGTGTTAATTAATTGGATTTCTTTCTTAGCTGTAAAATAAGACAAATTCTAGGGCAATTTTAGTATCTTTTTCCTTTAGGGGATTTTTTTTTTAACCTAAGTACATTGTATTTAGCTGATGTTCACTACATGTATACATGAAAACTTAGGCAGAGTTCACACATGTATACATACATAGGTATTTAATTAAATTCCAACTACTTCCAAAAATGTTTTGAAGCAGTTAGATCACCATTGTGGGTATACGAGAAAAGATTTGCTCATAGCGAAAGTATAAATACCTTGCTGATAGCTAAAAGACTACATTGACTAGCAATGATTTTTTTTGATAGATGGAAATCCTAAAACTTTTCTGATTCCATTGGAAAATACCAAGGAAGGAATTTCAGTAATGCATTTGGAAAACATTATTTGAAAAAATATGTGTGAATTTGTTACACTGCATGTTCTATGGGCAGAATTTTTAGCACTTAAATGTTTCACACTTTTATGCAGAGGCCAGTTCTACATCCAACAGTTTAGATGAGAAACAATTAAGAATTTTTTTTTTTTTTCTGTGAGATTCATGAGTGTAGAAAGGAGCTGCAGATATTTTTCACAAAAGAGTTAAATTTCTTTGAGCTCTGTACAAAGAGAGAAGGAGCGATGACAAAAATGTCTTCATAGGATTTTTCAACAATCTTCATGCCAGGTGTAGAATACTTTCAGCTGTTCCATCTACTCCTTTGATTCACTTGGAATCTGGCTATATGAAATCAAAAAATAAGCTTTTAATCTAGACATGTGTCCATTAGTTTTTCTCCTTATGGAACAGGAGAATTTACACTTTCTTTGGCAGTTACATTGAGGATTTCCAAGAAGCATTTTTATGTTTCTGTTCTCACATTTTAGTGTTCTTAGGTAATCAAATATCACCTTGATCCCAGCAATTTATATTATTTTCCCAAAAACAGGCGTTATGGGGATCCCTCATGTATCCTGCATTTGCCTCTTAGAATAGTTTTCTTCCATTTTTGGCATAAATGATTATTGTCTTTGTTCAGATAGAACAACATATATCCCACACTATATACTCAATAAGTACTCCTAAAACTAATGAACTTTGTCGTTTTTTAAGTCAGTGTTGAATTATTTCATTTAGTCAACAATTTGCTTCATTTTGAGTGAAAATCAACAATTACTTTGATCACTCATTAAGCATTTAGTCTTTGCATGTGCTCCATTATGCATGTTAATACAAGATGATCCTCATTGTAATACTTGTTTTAATATTCTCAACTGTCATAATCTTTATCATCAGAGGAGTCACAGCAATATTATTTAGAGATGTACACTAGAGGGTGGTGTTTTACCTGGACACTAGACCTCTCAATGCATTGGCTTTGAGGAAGAATGGAAATTTTTCCAGGAAATGTTCCCCATGTTTAATGTTACATAATTCTCAGCACATATGCCCCATTAACAAAGTTGATAAACCCCAGGGAATGGAAGCAGAGTCTGAGTCACTTGGCGGCCTTGCTATCTGGTTTCTTCAACACATTCCTGTAGGTGTTTGGTTTTTCTGAGCTCCACATGCAGAGTGTCACTTGAAAACCAAAACTGATCACTAGGTGAGAATGTATTTGACTCCTTCTAACTACATGGAATTAGAAATCAAGTGAGGCAAATAGTGAACCTGAGCAAAGCTCTTAAATTAACCACTTCAATTTTAACATCCTCTGAGCCAAACGTGAGTACTTCCATGCCTGACCTGAAAAGAAGAGCAGAAATGATCAATGTTGGTGAGAAAAGTTATCTCAGGAAGAGCTCATTTTTCTCTGTGTGCTTCTTCTGGTTTTTACTTAGTGCTAAAAAATAAAAATAGAAATAAAAGCTTCTAATCTAGTGCAGCCTGACATTCATAATATCTTGCAAGGGATGATCAAAATGTTGCTACACTTGGTCCCCCGTCAATAAACATTTTATGTTAATAACAGGTTATGGCTTTGATTTAACTCATTTTGCTTCTAGCTGTTGCTCTCATTTGTATTTTTCTCAATTGACTCATGATTTTGGTTCAATTGTTGCTCAAATAATGAGTTCTATTGTGGTTTCTTATGACAAATGTTTCAAATTTTAATTGACTTTTACCTGGACATGTGAATAAAATTATGAAAGGGGAAAAATCCTCAAATGTATTGCTCTCAAATTTCCCTCCAAGAGAAAATTATTCTCCCTGCTCCAGCCAGTGGAAATTTGCTTATAATGCAAGCAAGTCTTGATCTGATGTTGCCGGTTTTCAGACCTATACTCTTTATTATTCTTCACCATCATCTAATTTGGAAAGACTGCTGGAATCAAGATATGCTGGAATAAATTTTTAAAAACACTATTTCATATGATCAAATTAAGGTTGAATTGACTGGTTCCTATTAAAGTTAAGCCCCGTCTAATACAGTCAAACTCTCTATTGAAGCTAGGTGCACGCTTTCCTTCAAATGTTCCTTAGCATTTGGCTCTGCTGTTTCTATGTTCTCCTTTCTTCAGTGATACGATAACATTGCAATAATACTTAAACGCTGACACAACAGAAAACCTTGCCAGTTTGGCTCCCAACCTTGGCAAGCTTTTTGTTATAGTTGCAACCCAGCTTACTCCTTGAATTGCACAAAACTTTCATAGCTCCTCCACAGCATGTCGTGTACAGGGGACTAAAGAGGAAAAGTAAGAGAGATACTAATTTTAGACAGAGAATAGTAAATAGGACAACAAATAAAAGCTCTGTTTTGGCACATTGGAACTTTCTTTTTTCCCTTTTAAATGTGTGATTCCTTTTCCCAAATGTTGCACTAGATTTATTTTTAAAGGTGTCATCTATTTCCATTCCAGTGCTATGTCATCTATAATTTAAATTTATGAGATAAATCTTGAGGTTCACCAGTGAAGCAGCTGGAAAATTCTAGCCACTTTGCCATTGAAAATGCAGATTTGCTGAAGGTTTTTGTGTCTGACAAGCCCCATTGAAAGTACTTCACTCCCTTTCCTGACAAGCATCCATCAACATGTAATATTTATTCCTCTGTTTTAGTTTCACTACAAATAATTGGCGGTCCCTCAGCAAGAAGACAGTTTCCTGCTGAGGCAGCACCACCTGTACAGCTTCACCGAGCCGAGAACAAATGCTCTGAAAAGAGAGCTTTCCTAGAACTGATGGATAAAATGAATGAGGGATATTTACTGAAATGAGGGAAAACTGAATTTGCTCCTTTAGTTACATCATTATTGTTACTTCTCCAATCCTCCTTCCATCACCATCAGAATGGCAATGAAGCATTCATAAATATATTTTACTGCTGAGAAGAAAAATATTCATGTTGACTTGTCTTCAATCCCTCTATTTCTCCACCTCTCTCTCTCTCTTTCTAAATCTTTAACTTCACAATGATTACCTTCGACAGACTCAATCTAGGGTTGAGGGGGTTTGAGTCAGGGAGCAAAAAAGTTCAGGAAGATAATTTCTTCCCTTCTTGAACTTGTCTTGATTTCTGCTTTTAACTCTGGGCAAACATGAAAAGTTTAAACTCAACTGTAGCTATTGTAACATCAAAATAGATGGACAGTGTCTGTCCTATGGCTGCCGTGACTTTCCATTACCTTGTAACCCCCAGACATGGATTTGCCTTGTTAGGAAAGGGGGTGTTCTTAAAGAATTATGTTTCTATAAGTGTGCACGGTTTGCACTCTTTAAAAAAATGGACAAATATGACAGGTAAATGAAGAAATAAACACATTTATACACTATTTTTAATAATGGACGAACTATAGAAACACTTCAGATATATCTTAATTTCTCAGGCACGAGTTTTCAGATGTTATGCACCAAAGTAGGTATTCTATAGGCTGTGCATTGTACTTTATTACCAAAATCAGGTAGTCGTTATTTTGTTCAAATTTCCAGAAAAATAATTATTATGTAGAATATCCCAATTTTTAGTGTTAATCTCATGATTATTTTTCAAAGTTTGGTGTCTAGTATTCCCCACAGTCTAGTGAGAACAATGAATCAACAAGAGGAGAGTATTAAAGTACAAATACACCAATGTTTGCCAAAAATAGCACCTTTTGAGGAATAAACCCCAGTGATCTCAATTGTTGCTTTGTATTCTATTCATTTACTCTAAGTTAAACATTAATAAACAAAATAAAATTCCAAATGCAACAGACCAACATTTATAGCCAATTATTGTGAATGAGATGGAACTGATTAATACGCTGTGAGCCTTCATAAAGGACATTATGATTTCTGAGGGTTGGGCTGTCAGAGGAACTCTGAGCCCTATCATCCAAGGTACTTCATTTATATTTTAATATTTTTTCAACCTAAGAAAAATAACTTGATTAAATGGAATAGATTTAGTAAAAGCCCAAGAGATTATGTATTTTTGTTTATCATTTTATCAGCAGTTGTATTTTCCCTCTATATCCAGATAAAATGATTGCAATAAATTCCTGCTGATTCTCTTAGTGGTCACATGAAAAATGTATAGTCAAACTGAGATTAGAATCCCAAGTGTTACATATTTTAAAAATTTTTATGAAGTATTCAAAGGATACCAATTGTTATAGCAAGGGGTTAGAGGCAAATTTAAAAATACCTTGTATAAGATCTGCCTTCAATGAAATTATAATCTAACTAGAAGACGTGACTTATTAATAATTTCCATACTGATTCATATATATTAAAGTTTATATGATTCAGAGAAGGAAAAAGCCCAGTTTAGGGATTACATTAGGGAAGGCTGCTTATCAGCACATTTGCTATCATTGATGAATTCTTCTTCTAGACTGGTTTTGGAATTAGAAACTCTCTGTTTCCTGATGGTTTATGTTCTAGCTGTGTGTCCTTGTTTAATTTGCTATGCTTTTCTGAACCTTAATTTCTTCCTCCATTAGAGATGGCTAATACTACCAGGTAAGTATTTGATGAAGACTAAGTGTTGCCCCACTGTTTGGAAAACCGTAAATTGTTATAAATACATAATATATCTCTATGATCATTTCTCTGGGCCAGAGTAGGAAAATATCTACTTGAGGATGAAGATATTATGACAATTATAGTAACTAATATTTATTAGTTATTGTACTTATTTTATGGTGGGTTAAAAATATAGGTACCACATGGCATTCATCAATGCCAAAGTAGGTGTTCAGAAGATAAAACTTATGAATTCAGGGTAAGAAGAGATCATCATGAACTGTGGAGGTCAGGAATGACTTCATGGGAGAGCTTGGATGTAACCTGGACTTTTTAAAATGGAAAGACTTTGAGATTTGTGGTAAACGAAGAGAGCACTCTGATGAAAGGGAACAGAAGAGCTCGGTATGTCAGGAGGAAAATCTCTTTCATAACCTAAGAAAAATACTTGTACCCCAGATGTGATTTGTATTAAAAATGACTTTCAATTTTTATGGCTACAATCAGGGCATGCAGTCAATAGTTTACCTCTAAGCATCACCACTGACTATGGTTATATATTTAGCAGTTCTATATTTTAGTGCTATCTCCCTTGCCCTTCAAGACATTTGAGTTTGAGACCCCTTGCAAAAACAAGAGCAGATTTAAAATGGAAAAAAGGAAAGCAGAAGATCAAAGATGATCACGTCCTAAGGTTAAAAAGTAGAGTTTGGTGACTTCAGATGCAAAGCATGTTCTAATAGATATTATAATAGAAAACAAAAAGATTGTAGAATAGTCATGAAAAACTCCTTACCCTTTTGAGAGGAATAGATGTTGCTTTAGGTTCTTTATTTGTGGTTGGTAGGATGAACCCCAACTTAGTAGACGAGTAAACTGAGTCTCAAAGGTTGTGAGTTGCCCAGGATTATGCTGCTAACAAAAGGTAGCTTGGGATTGAAGTATTACTACTTATCTACCATGTGTCACGTGTGGAAAGACACTACCATACATTTTCTACTGCAGTCTTCATAATAAGTTTGTGTGGGGGGGTATTAATACTCCCACTTTTACAAAGATTTTTGTGCTACATATTTCTCAATTGAGGCTGGGATCTCTGAGTATCATGACAGATACCAAATTTCAGATACTCAAGACTGACATTTTCGCTCCTTTATGTTAGAAGGGTCAAAACATCAGAATCTAAGCCATTAAATGCCATATTTAAGCAGTTTGCCAGCCCTTCATTCTGATGTGGGTTATTAATATTTCTGGTCAAAGCCATAGGTCATACTTAACCAACTTGCAGTGGAAAAGCCCCCAGTGTAGCAAATGGCAAGGGAAAACTCCAGACTTCTCTGAACTCTTAATGTTGTGCAATACTTTAAAAAATATCCTTTAATGATATGTGCAAATCGCCTTCTTCAAATAGGAGAAGCAGGCAGAGGTTCTGTAATTTCACACCTGCTTCTGGCCAGGCATGGCCTTTCGGGCTTTGAAAAAATGACTCAACTTTTTCTTAGGCCTATTTTAGGCCCTTGCAGCACAAACCTTCTGAATGAAATATGTCTTGGGTTGATAGCCTGCTTCAAATCTACTTGGTGCCTCAAACAGCAGGGTGTCTAGAAATACTAGTCTCTGCTACTAGAGCAGAAATCTTAAAGAGCCATGCAAATTGGATCCACCCGGTCTTTAACTTGGGCCAATTCTTCCACAGTATGTGCAGACACATTCTTAGTTGACTTGACTGCATAATAGAGATAATTATAAGCACTTACTTATCTCACAGGGGTCTACTGAAGATTAATTAGTTAATGTTGGCAGACCAAAGGTGCAATATATGTGCTAAGTATTATTATTATTACGGTGCCACTTCTCTTTAAAGAATGTTGTTTCTAAAGTCATAGTGCCTATGTGCCATCTGCTCACAGCAGCCTTTACCATCTCCCTACTCAGAGACTGAATCCGGTATCTGAATAAATAGATGTGCTCAAAAAAAAATCTATCACACCTCCATCTGTGCTTATGGAATATGAATTCAGACATAGGCAGAAATGCAAATCAATCACAAGTGGAGAGGCTTCTCCAGTGCCCAGAGTCACATTTAGAGATGTTGCTCTAATATTCTTGCTTTTCATTTTAGAATCCGCTAACTCACGATGCGATGCTTCCGTGAAATTCTGTCTCTTCTGCATCTGAAATAGGGTGTTATGTTAGAGCCCTGAACTGCCTTCTATTTTGTTCCCAGGAAGTTGAAAGAGAAAACTTCCCCCAGAACACGTTCGCTGCTGATCTTTTGCCGAAATTAGCTCCATGATTTTAATGCTTTAGATATTAGTATAATTATCAGAAGCTAATGAGTTTTTAAAGGTTTCAATATGAAATTATGATTTTGAAACTTCCCTCCTGCCAGAATTATAACTAGGTTATAGACAACATGACATGATCTATGACCCATTTTTACTAATGACTAAAGAATGAAGATTCAGCTTCTTATGAATAAGCACTCTTTCTCGAACATGACAGGGCACTGCAACTATGAAAGCTATGAAAATTAGAAAGATTAAAACCTTGAACTAAAATTATCCAAATGTTTCACAGAAGCCACTATAGTAATATAAATACCACTCCTTGCTTTTGAAAGTTATTGGTATCACAATTATCATAGATATTTAATATTCTCCCACAGTAGGTGGCTCTATGGAATTATTTCTCCCCATCATCCTACTTGCTCTTCCTCGAGTCAGCTGTTGAAAATAAATTTATCTTCTCACTGAATTTCACCTCACTTGATCCATATACTCATGATAATTCCAGTAATTTTTTTTTGTTTTATTTTCCTGTGCCCAATTTGTTAACAGATTTTCTCTTTAATTCAAAGATATCCTAAGACATTTTCAAGATGGCTATAAAATTAATCAAATAGGTAATAAGCTCTTGTTCATTATAGCTTCAGTGACCTGTTATATGCATAATCTGATCTCATGGAGGATGCAAGTAATATCTGAATTCAATTCATCTAATCTAAATTATGCATTTACCTTATGAGTTGGTTAGGTTTTAGGGATATAAAGAGGAATAAAGTACCATACCTGGCCTCAACTCAAGAAGATAAATCTGTAGCTAACTATATTAAAATGATAAGTTCCAAACTAGGTAATTTGAAGAAGTCTTGAGAGAGTTCAAAGGAGGGAATGATTCATTCCATTGAGAGTCAGGAAAGAGAGTTTCAGAAGTCTGCAGAGAGATGATATCTGAGTTACGTGGTGGAGGATGAAAACAGCAGCACCAGGTGGAAAAAAAATACAAGGCACACAGCTATCCTAGCTCTAGACTTTCAAGCAGATTGATGCTTCCTTGAACTATGCCATTCTCTCTTATTAAAAATGAGCCTTGAACATGCTTCTCAGTTTTTTGTTTTTTGTTTTTTTAATTTTCTTTGTACAAGCTTGGATTTTACTCCTCTCTCAAATCACAGTTTCTAGATCATGTTTCCTGTTGCTTGCCCCTGGCACTTGAAAACAGATGCATCTCTCCCAATTTTGAAGTTCCATGTGGACACAGTTAGCTTTTACCCTACTGACCAAAGCTCTAGGACCAAGAAATCACTGAGCCAACATCGGTGCAAAGTTCACATTGGTCATCTAGAGGAAACTTGAATATTTTCAGGAGAAGAAACAGGGAAAAGACTTAGATAGCAAAAAGCACGACATGTATGGTGAAAAATGAGCCTTCTGGTAAGGTCAATGCTCTTTGTGCCCTTGTGCCTCAGGACATTTGACAGAATTATGTAACCAGCCTCACAACAGCAGTGATACTGTGGAACAGCAGGGGTAATCCTACCCCAGCAATTCTTATGCCCATCCCTCAGAGAATGCTAATTATAGGTGGGGCATGCACACAAATAAGCTTAACTCCCTAAAGAACCATGACATCATTTCTTCTTAGAGAAGATGGTCTAATCTGTCATCTCTTGAACCTGCTCTCTTCACATTTAAGGGTACAAATCTCTCAGGGGATAGCTCTTAAAAACATCGGGAAAATTAAATATTTTATGAATGTCCTGTTTACTAATTTGTAATGATAGAGTGAACACAAAAGTATTCAGTGGCTTAAGTCTCCAGTATTTTAGAGCTTGGTTGCCTTTGCCAACCCATTCTGTTTGTATATGATAATACCCCATAAGATAGAGATCCAGTGTTTTGCTAGATTTACCAATCTTTAATGGTGCTTACATTATTGGATAGCCTAAGACTCTGAAACCTTTGAGCCCCTCAGGAGAAAAAAAAGTATGTGATAGAGTGGAGCTGGCTCAAAAGGCTTGCAGCATGACAACTTATGCAATGAGTCTTTTGTAGACTAAAAAAGGGAGTCTGGACTCAGGGCTGTAAATTTGGCACTGTCCACAATTTCTAAATTGACTTTAAAATGAATGAGGTAATGGAATACTCAGACAGAAGGCTCATCCATTATAGAAATACACCTCAAATTGGTCCTTCTCTTGGTAAAGGCTAAGGAGTACTTCTAGTTAAAACTTGGCAAGTTATTTGCTTACCAGGTCTTGCTGGGATTTGAATTAACTGTCATAGTGATACAACTTTCCTAGAAACTAAATGAAAAAGCCAACATAAACAAATGTCAGGGAAAACCTTCACAATTTTCAGAATTAACTGTTTGATCTAGTTAGCACCTCTAGTTCTGTTGGTATAGTCCATTTAAAACATCTTTCTATAAGGGGATAAAGAGTGAAATTGAAGCAAATTACACATATGGCATGGCTCTATCTATTTATGTAATGGAAGAAAAGGCAGAAAACAGAGAGAGAAGAAAATTGGAAGAGAAGAGCTAGTGCTAAGTAATAAATAAAATGCTCCTTTAGTAGACCCTAAAAATTCTCAATCGGATCATTAAAAACAACAACAAATTAAAGGGTATTTAAAAAGCATTCAAAATTCATCCAGCCGAATATAACCCACACAGCTCTCTGAGCTTCCCATGTTGGTCAGGAGCTGCTTAGTGAATTGAGACTCTATTAAGTTGCATGTGGTTTCCATTCTCTTGTTTTTATAGCTTTTTTGGAATTTACTTTGGATCTGTTGGGACCGCTAACCATTTTTTGGCCTGAAGATTCTGTTGTAGACAATACCACAAAGATAATCTCTTTTGGATAGTCATCCCATCGTTCTCAATGTCCTGGAATCTTTGTTACACTTTAATATGTCAGAGTTTAATCCTCATGACTATACTATACAGTTGTTACTCATATCTCTATTTTGTCATTCAATAAATTGAGGCTTTTAAAGATTGAATACCTTGTCCAAATAAGTGGTACAGTCAGCTTCAAGTCCAGATTATCGGCAAGTAATTCTAGCTCTCTGTCTTCTAAATTACACACGACATTAAGTTCATATAGTTTAATTTAATACGCACGAATCTTTTCAAAGTTGCATCATTAGGATTTAAAAAGGTTGCATTTATTATATTATGTCTCTTTGTCTTTCACTGGTCCCCAAGATTATTTTTGCCTTCAGGGGACAAATATTAAGGCTAGAAATTGTGATGTGAAAGTATGTTATTAATCTGTTTTAATAATTTTGTAAAAAGTATTGATTGTCAGGTTATGAAAATATGAAGTTTATAAGGAAGTTAATTAATGCTGACCTTAACTTCCCAGTTTGGATTTTATTTTCCTTTTATAAAAATTTTAAAAAGCAATTTATACATATGCAAAATATTCCAAACATTAAATTAATTATAATGTGAAAAGTGATTCTTCCCTCCATTCTTGCCCTCCAGTCTCAATTTTCAGGGTAATGTCTTTTGCACATATTTCCAAAACATACATACACACACACACACACACAAATATTTCTCTCTTTTTTAACATCATATTTTGGTAATATTTTCATTACCAGCTCTATAGCTCCCCTTGCTTTTCACAGCTGCAGAGTAGTATTTCATGTATAGGTGGCCTGAAATTGGTTTAACTCATTTATTACCCCTCACATTTAGAGATTTTGCAGACTTTTGTTCTTCAAAGTATGCTGCAATGAACATCCTTGTTCCTATTTCTTTGTTTAGAGAGGCATGTGTAAAATGCAAGACAAATACCTCAAAATGACATTATTGAATCAAAGGCTGTGTAAGTTTACAATTGGATATATAGGGCTAAATTTGCCTATTTTACAGTTTAGTTATTATTTTTAAAATTATATATGTGCTTATGACATGTACAGAAAATCCCATTTAATGAGCATTACAATTTTTTTTTAAATTTTTGAGGAACTGGATAGAAAATATTTTTTATGTAGTCATATTTGCCAGTCTTTTCTAATGTTGCTCTGTATGGTTCCTTTTATTTAGAGTGTTCCCCTACCAAAACTAATTTTTAATGCCGATTTTTTTAATGTTTCAAGTTTTATTTTTACATTTTAATCTTTGATACACCTGGAATTTATTGGGGTCTATTCTTAAGGCAGTAACCAGCTTCTTTTTAAAATAACTACCTAGCTTTCCCAGTGTCATTTATTGAGAAAGTTATTTTTCTTCACTGATTCAAGATGCCAACTTTATGATACAAAAAATTTTTATATGCATTTCTATTTATTTCTTGAATTTTTCTTCCATCCAATTGATCAGTCTGCATATCAGACCCCAGCAACAAACAATAACAGTAGTATTAAAATATATCTTACTATCTTATCGAGGTATTCTCTTTTACTACTTTTTTTTTCAGAAACTTACTGCCAATTTTTTCATGTTTATTTTTACATAAGAAATTTAGAATCAGCTTGTTCAAGTTCCAAAAATAAGGCTGTTGGTATTTTATTTGGATCATGTGAAATCTGTAGATTAATTTAGTCTGAACTTACATTTTTACAATACTGAATCTTTCTGTGCAAGAATAAGTTTTGTCTCTTTCTTTTGAAGTCCCTTAAAGTATATATATATTCTTTGGTAGAATTTTAGCTTTTTTACAGAGATATTTCAAATTTGTGATTAACTTCATACCTAGATGTTTACTCTTTTTATTTTTAAGATGAGATTTTACGTCTGTATTTTTATGATTGGGTTTGATTGTGTCTAGGAAAGGAATTAATTTTCATTACTTATTTATTTATATTTTGCTCTTTTTGTAAATATTTGTATTTCTTTTAATTTTAATTATTTTGAGTTTCCCAGATGTATAATCATCTAAAAAAAGTTACTTTCTTTCAGTATTGATATCTCTTTCTAAAAATTACACTGTTTACTTTTAAAATCTTAAAATATATTATCAAGTACTTCTAGAGCAATGTTAAACAATTGAATAATAGTGATAACAATAAGCATCCTTATTTATTGTTACTGAATTTAATGGGCATGCTTCTAATATTTCACATTGTCACAGATTTTGTTTTCAGATATATATCAAACACATTATAAAGGTATAATAACACATTTAATTAAGAATTATAAAAATCAAGATTAGATATTAATTTTTACCAAACATTTTATTATTTACATAGATTATCATATGCTTTTATCTTTTCACTTTCTAATCTTTTAAAATACAATAATAGGTTTTACACGAAGATTATTTTTCTTCACATTTCATGAACAAACCTTAATTTCGTGTTATTCTTTTAATATGCTGGAGGTTTTATTTATTTCTGCTGTTTTTCACCCGAAAGTAGTTTGGAGCTGTGATTATTTTTTCTCTTTTCTCAAAAGGTAATTTTCTAGGTTTCAGATATTAATTTTATATTGCTTCTTTAATGGATGAGTTTGGAAACTACATATTTCTATATTTTCTGGAATATTTATAATAGTTTTGAAATTATCTCTTTCTTAAAAGTTGATTAGAATTCGGCACTGAAACCCTTTTGTTTAGGAAAGGTTTACTTATTTAGGAATAGGGATAAACATTTTTCTTAATATTTCCCCCATGAAAATCTGAAAATTTTTCCTTATCTGATTTAACTTTATGTTTCTCTAGGACCAACTTTGTAATTTCTGTTATCATAAGAAATAATTTATTCTATTCAGACTTTCAAATTTACCTTCAGAGTATATTTTCTCATTTCCACTTGATCTGTACTGACTAACATATTGTATTTTTTTCAATTTTACTCATTATATGTGCTTCCTTCTTATTTTTCCAAGATCAGTTTACATGTACGCACATACACAAACACACAAATACACTGGTAAACACATATATGTGGTTAGCTTTATATGTAGTTATATATAATATATGTGCTTTCTCCCTAATATTGTTTTTAATATTAGTTACATATATAGTAATATATGAATATATTTTTTATATTTAGTTTTATATGATACATATTTATGTGCACATGCATCAACCATTTTGTGAATTTATTTTTTTACTCTTTCTGTGTCAACTTTTATTTTAGAATCAGTGGGTACATGCGAAGTTTCGTTACAAAGGTAATTGCATGATGCCGAGATTTGGCTGGGGCCTTTTTTTTTTCTTTTAACCCTTTTCCCCCTTTTTTTTATCCCATCTACTAATTTTTTGCTTTCATCACTAGCAATTTCTTTCTTTGGCTTTTCTTAATTTTTATGTTCTCATTACTTTTTAAATTGCCTTAGTAGAATATTTACTTCATCCTTCGTTGTTTATACAGGTAATTATTAAAATCTAAAATTTTATTTTATCATAATCTTAGCCAATTTGTATAGCTCTTTTTTTTTTTTAAAGATACTTTACACTTTTGTTTGGCTTTTTCTTTTTAACTTGGGAGCTGCTGAATATAGAACTTCTGTCTTTAAACATTTGGTATTTTGTTTTTTTCCCTTTTGTGTTATTCATTTTGTAGTGTATTTTAAGCAGAGAATTTCTCTAAATCAATCTCTTTAAAATAAAATAAAACAATCTTTATAATTTTTGGGTAGGGAGTTTGATGTATTTTATTACTATATACACTTATGTGATCTATTGAACCATATGAGTTGAAAAATCTAAGTTAGAAACAGTCTACTATGGTTTATCTATCTTTCTATCATAGTATGCAGACTTTGCTTTTGGATATTCATTTGATTATTTTCACTATTGTTATCATTATTGTTATTATTACTACTATATTGTTATTACTAATATATAATTCTTGAATATGTTTTATCTTTAGAGTGTTATATATGTATTATATACATACACACATACAATGTGTCTTTACACGTTATAAAGTATTGAAGTGTCAACTTTAACTCCTTTGATTTTCTTTTTTCCCATGATTTCAACTCTAATATCAATGTTATAAATTTTCCTTTTTTTTTGTTAGTATCTTCCCGAGATATCTTTGCCTATCCATTTCTTCTATTACTTTAAAACCATGTTATTTTAAAAGTTTACTTAGATTCACTATAGAATTGGGGTTTGTTGCTAATCAAAGTATCTTTTATTCTTAATATTTTATTGTATTTACTTTTACTAATGTAAGAAATATGATTGGTGTTGGAACTACAATCTTTTTATATTTCTTGTGTTCTTGTTTTTAATATTTTGTTGAATAGTTTGCATTTTATTGTATTTTCTTCTTTTTTTCTTGAGATTTGGAATGCTTGTTTATTTTAAAGATATTCTTGTAAGTTTTAATATATTAAAACTGTTTCTTAATTTATTAACTTTAGAAAAACTTATTGAATCTCCACATCAAAACATAAGCAATTAGCTCAATTATTTACTAAGTGTACTTAGTAACAATTTTTGTTAGTCTCGCCTTCCAATATATTATATTAGAATTTCGGTTGATTTTATGGTTATTTATAACTTTCATCTTTAAAATCGACTTGACAGAAGGAGGTAGTATGATACTGAGGTCTCACCTGGGAAATGATTGTACATTCACTTTATGTGTTTCCTTTTCTCTTACTCTCTCTCCCAGACTTCTTGTATCATATCAACTGACAAGTAATAATAATAGTACCCACATTTCTTCATCATTAGTTCTTTTATGTAAATTGAATCACTGTTCACCATCATTACATTCTATTTCAAGCGCTCTATTCCTGATCTTTATTTTGATTCATCTCTATCAAATTGGATATTGTGATTAAAGTGGCTGGATATCGTTCTCAAAAGTGTTTATAAGGAGTGCATAGCTTGGGCTCTATGAAATATCTGTCTGTGACTTTAATTACTGAAAGATAATTTGGAGGGGAATAAAATATTTTGGTCACCTTTTTTCCTTCAGCAATCCACTGTCTATTATTTTTTAATCTCTAGTAGGCTATCTGTGATTAGGTTTCTTTTATCCATGAAACCAAATATTTATTTAGGATAAGTTATAACAACAAATTCCAAATTGTGAAAAGTCAACTGTAGCATATACTGTCAGTGACCCAGCTACATCTTGTCTGTACTCACTGGTCCAGTACATGCCTCAGGTTTTCATTGCAAGCACCTGCAACTATCCTCCCAAGATCGATGCATGGGGAACGTGGGGTGGATCTGTGAGGGAGTTATGCCTGGGAGCCAGCCATAGGATTGTTTCTTTATACTCAAAGTCTAGTAACTGGTCTAGGATATATATGCTGTTTATTTATCTATATCATTATTTTTTTCCAAAGACAGAATATATAATTCTAATATACAAATTCAGGTCTTTATTATTTCAGTGTTTCAAATACCTTACTCACAGACTTTATGTTCTTTTCCTCAGAAATATGAGATAGATATGAATATGCACATGTATACACTCATTTATGTATCTATAGAATTTAGTTTCTCTATATCTTATTTTACATCTAAACATTTATTTTTTCCCCATTTAATTATTCTCTTATTTCTTTAAGTTGGACTTCCATAGCCCTAGTTGTATTTTCTATGTTGTCCCCATTGTGTTTCTCTTCATATGTCTTTTATTACAAAATGGTTTTATCTTCAACTTCCATTTCTATTTTTAGCATTATTAACTTGCTTTTAATTTTTTTCTGATTTTTTTTTTTTTTTTTGCTTTTTCCCTAGATGGTGTATATCTCTTCCCTGAATTCTTTAAAAAATACAGCAAAGACAGTTTTCTTCAGGCCATGATGGAGAAAGGGCTCTTCAAGACTCTCTACTCTCATCTATTGTTAGTATAATCTGATATCTAAGCCCATGTTGGTCTCCTGATTGTTATTCCCTGCTAAATGGGGGCTGCCCTCTTTGGCATAGCTATTTAGTCATGAATTATGTATAAAGGGGAAAGATACTTGGTGAACTAGGGTGCTTTAATTTGAACATTTTTTCGTAAGTTCTGCGGTGACTTCTGATCCATTTGAATGACTGTACAGAGGGATCCAGGATTTTTCTGTATTTTGTTGAACAAAATATCTGCATGATTCCTGGTAATGCTCAACACAAAGTGTCTGTGTGGTAATGAGCTTGTTTGTACAAAGGAAATAAACCCAGATGGAAGAAGCGTTGTGTGGTGGTTACAGACACAGACTTGAGAACCAAGTAGATTTCCTGGGTTAAATCTTAACTTTATCATTACCAAGGTATATTCTATTGAACAAGTGGTTTTTCCTCTCTGAGCTTCTCATCTGTATCTACCTTACGGACTCTGTTTTTTTGTTGTTGTTGTTGTTGAATGTCAGTAACATAATGTGATTAGAATACTCAGTACATAATAAGCACTCAATTAGCCTAAGACTATTATTGTGAGACAGTGCACTGAAGTGGTGAAGATTATAGGTTCCCTGAAGGCAGACTGCTTGGGTTCAGAGCCTAGCTCTGCCACTTACTAGCTGAATGACACTGTGTGGTTTACTTAATCTCTCTGAGCCTCGATTTTTTCATGTGCATGAAGGGTGTAATATTAATACCTACTTCATGGAGTTTTGAGAAGGCTTGAGAACAGGATCTGGCATATAGTAGTTCATTCACTTTATTGTTAATTGTAACACTTTGCCCCATAGGAAAGCTTACTTTGACATAGAGCCAAAGTATATTTTAATCTTTACATACTCAAGAGCATAAAATAATGCCTGAATATGTATGCCTCAAGGTGTTTATGACTTGTGAGCATTTATTTAGCCCCATATTCAACATAGTGATACCTTAGTGAATGCTTCTAAAATGAATAAACAGATGAAGAGAAGAAGTAATGAGACATTGGTACCAAGGCCTTCCTCTTTGTTTTTCATTGTGGAAGAAAATATTGAGTTCAATTTAACGAGCTCTTCTATTTGTTGATCTTCACTCCTTTACCCCTTCTTTGCCTTCCTTGGCTTTTGTCATCTTTTTCTTTTTGTTTCAACAGTACAAGTTATCTACAAGAATATAGCATGAATTGATAAAAATTTGAAGTCCTTTGAAATACAATAGAAAGATTATCCTATCTTCCCTGAGACCAAGGCTCTAATTCAGCTTTAATACTGTTGAGGATTACTTTAATTATAGCGATCTAGCTGGCCTAGATGGCTCATATGGCTCACAATGTTTATTTAAAACATTAGCTCAAAATGGAGAACTTTTAGTTTTAGTTTTTCTACTTTATCTGACTCATTTTCATTTGTTTGCAGTCACTGAAAACCATGAAAGTTAATTTTCATCTATAAGTAGTAGTCCTGCTTCATTTCTCCAGCTGCAATAGGATGGCCAGTCTCACTGTGTAATTTTTGTTTGATCAGTTTACATCAGTTATTATTTTTATTATTGTGTTTATTACTATTCACTGAGTCCTAAAAACCTATTCAATACTGTAAAGTACATAAATCAACTGTATTTCCTGTCCGGCAGCTGTTATACTTGATGTTTTTCTGATACTGAAGAAAAAAAAAAAATCATGTGGGAACACAATCGATGTAGGTCATCTAGGGTTAATACTGTTTCATTGTTTCATTCTTTCTTTCTTTTTCTTTTCTTTTTTTTTTTTTTTTTTTTTTTTTTTTTTTTTTTTTTGACAGAATTTCACTCTTGTTGCCCAGGCTGGAGTGCAATGGCAATCTCCGTCTCCCAGGTTCAAGCAATTCTCCTGCCTCAGCCTCCTGTAATCCCTCCTAGCTGGGATTACAAGCATTAACCAGCACACCCGGCTAATTTTTATTTTTAGTAGAGATGGGGTTTCTCCACGTTAGTCAGGCTGGTCTCAAACTCCCGACCTCAGGTGATCCAACATCCTTGGCCTCCCAAAGTGCTGAGATTACAGGCGTGAGCCACCACGCCCGGCCTACTATTTCATTCTTGATTCATTCATTAGTGTTATTTCTGAGTAAGTCTCTTGTACTACATTAAGTTGCTTGAGAAATTTAAAAATGTAAAGGGAAGATTTCTTTTCTAGAAATATTTACAATTTAGTTTAGAAAACCAAACATATGCATAAATATGACTAGAGAAAAATTACCAGGTATTATGTGTTAGTCAGGAAATATGTATTGAGCTTCTACAAAATGCTAGGTATGAAGAGAGAGGCTCAGAATACAAAGATGGTTAAGAAATGGTCTCTGATTTTAAAAATCAAAAAGGTTGATTAGGAATGAAATATCATATTGCTACCCCTAAAATCTGATTTTCATTGCAAAGTTACTATGTGTGCATTACTTTTGTACATGCATTTCACATGTTATCACACATAATTTTCACAATAATTCTATGGGGTACATATTATAGTCATTTTTATTTTACAGATGATGAAACCAAGGCACAGAATGCTAAACTATCTTGCTCCAGGTCATCCAGTTGGTATGTATAGACTAATGAAATCAGAGTGAAGGTAGGATAAGCACTAGGAAAACCTATCTAGAAAGAGCTAAAATTTCAGCAAAATCTCAAATGAATAAGAAAGAACTTTCGAATAGGAGACAGGTCAGGAGTTAATGTACAGTGAAGAAGCACAGGCGTGGAGAGAAATGGAAAGTTTCAGGAAGAAAGGGACAGAAGACTTGGTCCTGGACAAGATTTGATAGAAATCATGAATGAAATTCCTTTGAGAAGTCAAAAAGAAATACTGAGTAAGACAAACTGAGTAAGATAACCTCCTCCACACTCTGGAGTTTTCCCAGCTTATTTTGGAGAAAATTGAGTTGAATGTCCCTTTAACATTTGAGAATTAACATGACACACCTAAAAGCTCTGTTGTTTTCTTAGTGTCTGATAGTGCTACAGAATCACTGTTCAGTTAGAACATTCTTTTCAGACCCTCACTCTTTGTAATGTAGATAATACAAGAAAGAATACAGAATCAAGCCGTTATCTCCATTAACACTTAGTGTCCATTAACCCATTTGTGAGTTCATTGAATCACTTAAGTTATCAGATTAGTGACAGAATGCAAAGCAGGGCAAGTGATTTTAATGGAAGTGAGAGCATTTTGCAGGATTCTTAAATCACCGGACACTACAGAGGCACTGGGAGCAATAGGCTTACACCAACTTTGCTAATTTGCCTAGAACAGACCCAAACAAAGCTGTAAGGGCAGATCTTTCAGTAATGCAAGTAATTAAATAATTAGTAGGGCACAAAGTGAAAAAAGTGTATTTTCCCTCTTTAGTTTTTTCCTCTTTCCTTCCCTTCCTTCCCTCCCTCCCTCCCTCCCTCCCTCCCTCCCTCCTCTCTCTCTCTCTCTTCTTCTTTTCTTTTCTTTTTCTTTCTTTTCTTTTTTCTTTCCTTCTTTTGTTTCTTTTTGTCCATCCATTTTGTATGAACACACTTTATGGCCAATAGTTAAACCTTCAAACTGTGCTTCAGTTCATAAACCTTTGCTTACTTATGGTGAAAGTATTTACACCATGGAAATTGACATATTTAACAAGTTAAGCTTCTTCCATTCCCTCATTCCTCCACCACTACCCCCACATATACCTTCTTCATAGTAGAGTCAAAGCTGAAGAAGGAACTTTCAAGACATGAGGTTCAACCAGCACACCATGTGCTTCAAATGAAAATCTTCCTTCATCATGGAAAGAGAAATTAAAGCTGCTCTATGACAACGAAGAAAACATATATTCCTACCTTGTCATTCCTTGGAATCATATAAGGAAACACAAATAACTTGACTTAATAATTTTAGTTTTCTGCTTATTTTAAGAACAAAAGGTACCGTGGAGCCTGTGATTTATAGAATGAAGAATGTTACAATATACAGAAAGCAAAGGTGGTTGGTAGTACTGTAGAAGACCGGTGGGGAAGGATTTTGAAATTTCAGACTTTGAGGAGTGTTATAGATTCAATGGTTTATAAAACAGCAGTGACTGAGGCAATTTAAATTGTATCTCCTTGCAAAATAGTTGCTTCTCCACTCTTCACTTTACCCCTTATTCTTCCAACTCTTATTCCTCCTTTGTAACTTTTTTTTTTTTTTTTTTTGAGAGAGAGTTTCACTCTTGTTGCCCAGGCTGCAGTGCAATGGCGTGATCAAGCCTCACAGCAATCTCCACCTCCCAGGTGCAAGCCATTCTCCTGTCTCAGCCTCCGGACTAGCTAGGATTACAGGCATGTGCCACCATGCCCGGCTAATTTTGTATTTTTAGTAGAGATGGGGTTTCTCCATGTTGGTCAGGCTGGTCTCGAACTCTGGACCTCAGGTGATCCGCCCACCTTGACCTCCCAAAGTGCTGGGATTAGAGGTGTGAGCCACTGTGCCCGGCCCCTCCTTTGTTACTTTTTAAAGTTTTTTTGGAGCTGTTTCACACTGGAGAATATCAGGGGGAAAGGAAAGGTTTATAAAAGGCCTGTGAGAAGAACAAAAGCAGACTGTTGGCAGGGCAAAAAAGGTGGTGGGGGAAAAAAATGCACCAAGACCTTTTAACATAGTATTAGTAAATAGCCTTGAAATTTTCAACTTGAGAGGAATGAAGTCACTTAAGCAGATGGGGGGAAATAAAAGTTAGATGAAACTATAAAATATTCCAGTTACAAAACTGAAAGAAACTATTAGTGGCACTTCTCCTCTCATTTAAACAGCATGAATAAGACTCATTCAAAAATAAATTCTTATCCTGCAAGCTGTTTATGGAGTCAAGGAACCTATCTCATGCAGGTGTTCCATGTGTGAAATGCCAAAACAGATAATAGAAGCTCCAAACACACCATATTGGAGTTATAGGGAACCCTAAGCCCAAAGACACCATAAGAAAAATAAGAGGTTTTCTACACAAAAGTATGTTTGTACTTTAGAGCTGCTTAAAGTGATTCAGTTTGTTTTAATCAGTTATATTTTTTGTGCCATAAATTCCACATGTATACTAATTATACCAGTAAAATTTGGGTTTAACATTACAAGGAGAGAGCTTGTGAGCTCTGTGAGAAGATATAGCTTTTCCTAAAGGATACAAACTCAACTTCAGGTCATTACAAGTAAAATTTACTGTAGAAATTATTTGCAGAATAGCTTGAGGGCTTGATTTGGCATGCGCATGCATGCAGAGCTCCTGTAGAAGTTATAGAAACTTATAGCTCTATAAATGCCAGCTGTTGAAGGCAGGTTGCTCATAATCTGAGCTGAGGAGGAAAGAAAATGTAGATACAAAAGAGGAAAATAAATGTTTAGGAGCAAAGAGAAACAGTAGGCTACACACTTGGTGTACACAAAAGACTATGGGAAAAACAGGCTGGATATTTCCTGGCAGATAAGGGGGGAGAAGGAAGAACAGTGATTAAAAATGTCACTGCTGCCAAAGTAGGCTTGGAGGCCCAGGGGACTTCATTTGTATATTTATCAGATCAATCTCTGTCATTGGTGGTTTTGCAACCATTGTTGTATACATTATAAATATAATATACACATTTGTTAATACATACATATACACATAAGTAATATATGTATACAATATGTACATATCTATGCACACAATAGATATAAACCTATACACACAAGTAAATATATAGACATATATAAAATGGAACATAAATAGGATAGAAAACACATGTAAAAAATGCCTTTGAGAAACTTGTAGTTTAATTGAGCATATAAGATACGATACACAGGGAATAATTGCACTATCATACATGTATTTCCCATTTGTTATTCAAACCACTTCAACTTCGGTCCTTCCCTACATGCCATTGAAACAGCTCTCCCTGAATTTTCAGCCAAAAATAATGTTCTTTTTAAAGTTTTCTTTAAAACCTTTAGCATTGCAACATTTAACTGATCTGCAACATTTAACCTTGACCCCTCTCCACATTTTGAAACTTTTCTTTTCTTAGCATTCAATTCACCATTCTCTCTTGAATTCCTTTATCTGTCTGGACACACTCAGTCTCCTTCATGACCTTTTCGTCCTTTGCTGGTTGTTAAAAGGTGGTGTTCCCCCAGAAGTCTATTCCTGTAACTCTTCATCATCTGGGTGATTTCACCTGTACCCATGGTTTCACCATTACATGATTGAAATTCAGCCTAGAAGTTGGTGTTTATGTATAACCACCTACAAAATATCCACTTGGCTATCTTACGCCACTTCAAGAGCATCATGTCCAAAATTGAATTTCTCATTTTTCAGAGCCTTCAGTAAACATGCTCCTCTTCTTTTCTTCCCTCTCTCAGATGGTGACACCTCCATTCTCTTGAATCATACCTGACTCTATCTACTACCTTGTCATCCCCTACAATGAATCCCCAGGAAATTCTGTCAATTATAATTCCCAAGTACTTTACTATCAGACATTTTTTCTTCATCAGGACTTCTTATTTTATAGTTTGCTTTTTCCAACAGCCTTATAAGTAATCTTCCTCTTTTCAAAATTCTCTCCAAATAATTTCTAGACACATGTGTGTTAAATATGTCTGCTTTTGATCTTCCTTTTGAAAATGCTTCAATTTCTTCTAATCATCTTGAGATAAAGCCCTAAATTTTTGAGTGTGGCATAATAAATCATTTTGTAACCTGTCCTCTGCCCACCTATGTAGCCCCGTAACTCTACACTTCCTTTTCCCCTTTTACGGGATAACTCTGGATGTCTTCAGATTTTGGCTCACGTGCTACTTTTTCCAGGGCATTCTCTTTGAGGTTCTTCCAATATGCCCTCATACAGCACCTGAGAGTGGCCTCTACCACAGTGCTTGAGTCCAATGCATTATATTAATTGTTTTTTTTTTCTTTTTTATCTTTCCCACTGAATTTGGGAGCATCTAGAAAACAAAGACTATTTCTCATTTGTCTTTGTGTCATTAATATGGGATAAAATCCAGTACATAGCAATGCCTAGTGAATAAATGTTTTGTTAATGACTGAATTTATGGCTAAACAGTGCTAAGTCTGTTAGGAATTGCACTTGGATAAGGAAAATGAAATTTCCTCTTTCCCACCCCAGAAAAATCTCAGTGGATTAGACCAATGTGTGTTTTATTTCTCTTTCACGTAGAAGAAGTTCATGGACATTTACCATGCATTGGTGTGGCAGCCCCACAATTACCATGTCCAGTATCTTTAGACTTTCTCCTCCATGATTAGTACATGGTTTTCACACTCAAGGTCATTTTGTGATCCAGCATAGCTACTGGATTTTCTGCCTTTCTGTCTGTATTACAGACTAGAAGAAAGAGGATCTGGGGAGAGAACAAAACATAGCAATGCTTATCTGTCTGAGTCAGGTCACTTTAAGGAACTCTCCGAAAGCCCCACTTAGTCCTTATGCCTACTTTTTATTGGTTGCCACTATCTGCAAGGCAGGTTGGAAAATACAGTTGTTTAGCAGGACATATTTCCTCTTGGAATAAAATTAGCATCTGTTAGTACAGAAGGAAGAAAGCAGATTTTTAGTAGGTAAATTTTAATATTGACATGAGTGTCAAAATCAATTGTACCAATGATCAATTCTATAGGAGTCCTGAAAATAACCAAATGGTTAAAGTGTCTTTGCAGAAAGGAGGGACATGCCTGTAAATGAATTCTGAAGGACAGCAAAAAGATTTGAGTAGGCTTGAGCACAGAATAGGTTTTAGGAGCAGGAAAACACCATAAAGCTTAAAATTAAAGATCAAAGATGGTAGGTTAGGGGTATTTATTGTTTGCTGTTGGTATTTTCTCTACCAGATGCTGGACTCCTTAAGAATAGAGACTGTGGCCTAATTATTTTATTTCTCCACTAGATCACTTAGCACCTGATACCCAGTAAGTGCTCAGTGAATTACATTCCAGAAGTGACGCTGTGGATGGGATAGAGAACATGTTTAAATACATTTTTTGAACACATAGAACAAGTTGGACTTTTTTTTCATGCATGACTGGAGGCACTAAAAAATTTTTAAGATGAATAATACAATAAAAATGATGTTTTCAGAGAACCAATTTCATGATAAAGGTGCTAGAAAGGGCCATGAAGAATATTTCAGAAGTTCAGTTTGAATAAGTAAGAAATTTATGTAGAAGGGAAGCGAAAACAGGGAATGGTTCCAGAAATTATTTGATACCAGTTTTTACCCTTGTTCTCTGATGTTACTTTTTCTCTTTCTCTGTTTTACTTTTCTCTATGTAAGTTATCACCTTCTCATGTACTATAAAACATACTTAATTCTTAAAATATTATGTTTTGGGGGTAATAAGATATATTAGATACATACATACGAGAATTTTATTAGTTGAAAAACTGAGTTTATCTAGCCATTTTGCTATATTGCAGCTTATAGGATGTAAGAGGAAACTGACTCAAAGTGAAATTGCTATAATGCCTTAACCAGAGTGAGAACAGCCTCAGCAATCCGATCTTTCCTAATACCTACCTCACAAAGGATGTATTCAGGAAGAGTTGGAAGCAGAGAGAAGAAAGAGAGAGTTAGTCAAAACATTCAATACAGCACACTTCTTCACACAGATCATCCTCAGAAGTCTACTTATTGAAAGTTAGTTGTGAATTGGTTTGTTGGATTACAATGCTGGTGAAATATCCAAGTTAAAGAGACAGATCTGGAGATGAGAAATAAATTCACAGCTGGAAATACAGATTTAAGAATTATTATTGTTTATTAAAGTTGTGAAGTAGGAGCAGCTCTATAGGAAAGATAATCTACAACGATATAAACAAAAGGCAAAACAATAGCTACTAAAGATGGGATTTCAGATGATAATGATCAATGGTGTTTGCAACCATAGAACATTCTGCCTTAGGATGAAATGTATCTTGAAGCAAAGCTTAATGTCCAGACTTTTCCTCTTCCTCTCCTCTCCTATAGTTAGGGGTAGTAGGTGCCGTTAAGCCAGGACACACTCTAGGTCAGGGGTGGGAATGAGATGAGGCTTTTATTTTTGTTTTCAATATGTGGGTCCAAGTTGCTTTTTATATTTTGTTTGTGTATTATTCTTCTTTAATTAAAACCACAGAAAATGCAATGTTGATTATGTAGCCCTGAGTATTGCCATATGAAGTTTTTAGATACCCAAAGGAGTAGGTTTTTGAAATATTGCCTTGCAGCAAGCTGACTTCTGAGGATGATCTAAGTGAGGTAGTGTGGTGCTATTGAATCTGTTTCTCTTAACCCTCTTTCCTCTCTCTGCTTCTGGAATGTCCTTCTTTCCCAGATTTTCCCACATACATCCTTGGTGAGGTGGGTATTAGGAAAGAAGGGATTCCTGAGGCTATTCTGACTGGTTGAAACAAAGAGTAATTTCACTTTGGGTTAGTTTCCTCTTACAATCTATAAGCTGTAATATAGCAAAATGGCTAGATAAGCTCAGTTTTTCAATAGATAAAATTCCATGTATGAATGTTATGTGTGCATGTATCTATTTATGTGTCTAGCTATTTTTTATCTATCATATTTTCACTAATAAAATGTTATTTTTCCAATTCATTTGAATCCTTTAAGTGACAGGAGTTAATAGTTACTAAACAGAGGAAGATCTGTTTCCAGCCTTATAAAAATTAAATTTGTCATGTGGTTATGGTCTGTAGGTGGAAAATACAAAAGGCAATGTTGTTAGATAAGACAGATTCAGAGGAAAGAGATGACCAGATGACTACTACTGTCCTACTGAGTACCCAAGGGATGCTTCTGTGATAAGACAGTGACATATGTTTTTCAAAAAATTGATAAAGACAAACAAGAAATAAATGTCTATTGAGGATCACAGATACCAACTATCTATAGAGCTGAGAAGTACAGCAGCAAGTACAACACTAAGAAAGGGAAGGCCCAGAGATTTGAATGTACAGCAAAGTCAAGTCAACAAATATCTCTTAAGAATTTATCTTGTTCTAGTCGGAGTGACCAAGAACAAGATGTCTTTAGGAGAAACTTGCACAGTAGAAGCTTAGACGCAAATCTTGAAGCCTGTTTTGCTAAGAGGCTTCTGGTATCTTTGGATGTAGTTTGTCTTTGAAAGAAAAACCAAGATGCAAGAGGTGATGGTGCCATCACCTTGCAGGTTTTTTTTTTTCTTCTCCATAAATAGTATTTCACTAATCTCACCAAATTTAGACATACATATTGATAAAGTAATGCTTAGCATTGTGGAATAATTAATTCCTTTAAATATAGTCTTGAGAGAAGGATTTTGTGCTGTCCCTTGGTTCTCAATGAGGACAAGAATTTAAGCTAAAAATTAAGTTACCAGTATATGTCCCTATGGAAACTTGCCTATAAATTTTATTGACTTTCTCTGATAAATCAACTAACTTGTCATCTGTAATAACTCATATCTGATGAAAATAAACCTGTGACTTTTTTGAATTAGAATTAAGTCAAAAATTACTTTAAGCAAGGATCCCTTTGGTTGCATTCAGGAAACTTAATTATAACATAAGGGTTTTGCAATGAAAACATCTGCAATTCTGCAATCTGCAGTTTTGATTTCTACTTGTAATATTTATTAAAGTAGGCTTCTGAAAGAGGTAATCATAATTGCCTCTGGACCTCCCTTTAATTGCCCTTCTAGACTTAGCATGTTTTATAATTTTGATTTAAGAAAAAGTCATTCTCTCATTATCTGGTAAAGTAGTCAGGCACAGGAATTCTGAAAGCAAGTCCTAGGCAGAGCTTTATTTGCTTTCTGCCTCTGTTTACATTTGACCCCAGTTTTATCTGCAGAAATTATTTATGAAGCTCTTTTTTTCCCCTTCTTGCTTGTGAAGCAGCTCTTGGGTCTGCAAGCCATAGAGTAGTGTGCTCATCATGCATATATTTAGCACCCTAATCTCTGCAACCAGTTTTAGCTGCTTGTTATACTTTTCTTGACATTTTCTTGTATGCTTTTTGACATCTGCTTGCAAACTTCTGCAGCCTTTTCAATCCTGATATTCACTTGTTTCATCTGATGTTATCATTCTCCTTAGATATGCAGATGTGTTACTTTCCTTCAAGTCCTGTCCCTTCAGTCTTTCTAGAAAGACTGTTCCAGAGACCTACTCACATTGCTTGCTTGTTTGTTTCTCTGGTAGTTTGCTGTTACACTATTTTCTGCCTCAGACCTCTAGTATTTGACAAATGGCATCATACTCTGCCTTTGAGAATCTTATGCCTTCAGTTCACTTTTTAATACAATCTGCTTAAAAAAAGCCACCACCACAACAAAACTGTGC